>NC_136797.1:40375602-40468102 GCF_951216825.1 Electrona antarctica
ACGCTGTGGGACAGAAACCTCTTATCTCTATACTGTAGCTATAGAGATGTGATGGTGGTCCAACACGCTGTGGACAGAAACCTCTTATCTCTATACTGTAGCTATAGAGATGTGATGGTGGTCCAACACGCTGTGGACAGAAACCTCTTATCTCTATACTGTAGCTATAGAGATGTGATGGTGGTCCAACACCCTGTGGGACAGAAACCTCTTATCTCTATACTGTAGCTATAGAGATGTGATGGTGGTCCAACACGCTGTGGGACAGAAACCTCTTATCTCTATACTGTAGCTATAGAGATGTGATGGTGGTCCAACACGCTGTGGACAGAAACCTCTTATCTCTATACTGTAGGTATAGAGATGTGATGGTGGTCCAACACACTGTGGGACAGAAACCTCTTATCTCTATACTGTAGCTATAGAGATGTGATGGTGGTCCAACACGCTGTGGGACAGAAACCTCTTATCTCTATACTGTAGGTATAGAGATGTGATGGTGGTCCAACACGCTGTGGGACAGAAACCTCTTATCTCTATACTGTAGCTATAGAGATGTGATGGTGGTCCAACAGGCTGTGGGACAGAAACCTCTTATCTCTATACTGTAGGTATAGAGATGTGATGGTGGTCCAACACGCTGTGGGACAGAAACCTCTTATCTCTATACTGTAGCTATAGAGATGTGATGGTGGTCCAACACGCTGTGGGACAGAAACCTCTTATCTCTATACTGTAGCTATAGAGATGTGATGGTGGTCCAACACGCTGTGGGACAGAAACCTCTTATCTCTATACTGTAGCTATAGAGATGTGATGGTGGTCCAACACGCTGTGGACAGAAACCTCTTATCTCTATACTGTAGGTATAGAGATGTGATGGTGGTCCAACAGGCTGTGGGACAGAAACCTCTTATCTCTATACTGTAGGTATAGAGATGTGATGGTGGTCCAACACGCTGTGGGACAGAAACCTCTTATCTCTATACTGTAGCTATAGAGATGTGATGGTGGTCCAACACGCTGTGGACAGAAACCTCTTATCTCTATACTGTAGCTATAGAGATGTGATGGTGGTCCAACACGCTGTGGGACAGAAACCTCTTATCTCTATACTGTAGGTATAGAGATGTGATGGTGGTCCAACACGCTGTGGACAGAAACCTCTTATCTCTATACTGTAGCTATAGAGATGTGATGGTGGTCCAACATGTGGGACAGAAACCTCTTATCTCTATACTGTAGCTATAGAGATGTGATGGTGGTCCAACACGCTGTGGGACAGAAACCTCTTATCTCTATACTGTAGCTATAGAGATGTGATGGTGGTCCAACACACTGTGGGACAGAAACCTCTTATCTCTATACTGTAGCTATAGAGATGTGATGGTGGTCCAACACACTGTGGGACAGAAACCTCTTATCTCTATACTGTAGCTATAGAGATGTGATGGTGGTCCAACACACTGTGGGACAGAAACCTCTTATCTCTATACTGTAGCTATAGAGATGTGATGGTGGTCCAACACACTGTGGGACAGAAACCTCTTATCTCTATACTGTAGCTATAGAGATGTGATGGTGGTCCAACACGCTGTGGGACAGAAACCTCTTATCTCTATACTGTAGCTATAGAGATGTGATGGTGGTCCAACACCCTGTGGGACAGAAACCTCTTATCTCTATACTGTAGGTATAGAGATGTGATGGTGGTCCAACACGCTGTGGGACAGAAACCTCTTATCTCTATACTGTAGCTATAGAGATGTGATGGTGGTCCAACAGGCTGTGGACAGAAACCTCTTATCTCTATACTGTAGCTATAGAGATGTGATGGTGGTCCAACACGCTGTGGGACAGAAACCTCTTATCTCTATACTGTAGCTATAGAGATGTGATGGTGGTCCAACACGCTGTGGGACAGAAACCTCTTATCTCTATACTGTAGCTATAGAGATGTGATGGTGGTCCAACACGCTGTGGGACAGAAACCTCTTATCTCTATACTGTAGCTATAGAGATGTGATGGTGGTCCAACACCCTGTGGGACAGAAACCTCTTATCTCTATACTGTAGGTATAGAGATGTGATGGTGGTCCAACACGCTGTGGGACAGAAACCTCTTATCTCTATACTGTAGCTATAGAGATGTGATGGTGGTCCAACACGCTGTGGGACAGAAACCTCTTATCTCTATACTGTAGCTATAGAGATGTGATGGTGGTCCAACACGCTGTGGGACAGAAACCTCTTATCTCTATACTGTAGCTATAGAGATGTGATGGTGGTCCAACACGCTGTGGGACAGAAACCTCTTATCTCTATACTGTAGCTATAGAGATGTGATGGTGGTCCAACACGCTGTGGGACAGAAACCTCTTATCTCTATACTGTAGCTATAGAGATGTGATGGTGGTCCAACACGCTGTGGGACAGAAACCTCTTATCTCTATACTGTAGGTATAGAGATGTGATGGTGGTCCAACACGCTGTGGGACAGAAACCTCTTATCTCTATACTGTAGCTATAGAGATGTGATGGTGGTCCAACACGCTGTGGGACAGAAACCTCTTATCTCTATACTGTAGCTATAGAGATGTGATGGTGGTCCAACACCCTGTGGGACAGAAACCTCTTATCTCTATACTGTAGCTATAGAGATGTGATGGTGGTCCAACACGCTGTGGGACAGAAACCTCTTATCTCTATACTGTAGCTATAGAGATGTGATGGTGGTCCAACATGTGGGACAGAAACCTCTTATCTCTATACTGTAGGTATAGAGATGTGATGGTGGTCCAACACGCTGTGGGACAGAAACCTCTTATCTCTATACTGTAGCTATAGAGATGTGATGGTGGTCCAACATGTGGGACAGAAACCTCTTATCTCTATACTGTAGGTATAGAGATGTGATGGTGGTCCAACACGCTGTGGGACAGAAACCTCTTATCTCTATACTGTAGCTATAGAGATGTGATGGTGGTCCAACACGCTGTGGGACAGAAACCTCTTATCTCTATACTGTAGGTAGAGATGTGATGGTGGTCCAACACCCTGTGGGACAGAAACCTCTTATCTCTATACTGTAGCTATAGAGATGTGATGGTGGTCCAACACGCTGTGGGACAGAAACCTCTTATCTCTATACTGTAGCTATAGAGATGTGATGGTGGTCCAACATGTGGGACAGAAACCTCTTATCTCTATACTGTAGGTATAGAGATGTGATGGTGGTCCAACACGCTGTGGGACAGAAACCTCTTATCTCTATACTGTAGCTATAGAGATGTGATGGTGGTCCAACATGTGGGACAGAAACCTCTTATCTCTATACTGTAGGTATAGAGATGTGATGGTGGTCCAACACGCTGTGGGACAGAAACCTCTTATCTCTATACTGTAGCTATAGAGATGTGATGGTGGTCCAACACGCTGTGGGACAGAAACCTCTTATCTCTATACTGTAGGTAGAGATGTGATGGTGGTCCAACACCCTGTGGGACAGAAACCTCTTATCTCTATACTGTAGCTATAGAGATGTGATGGTGGTCCAACATGTGGGACAGAAACCTCTTATCTCTATACTGTAGCTATAGAGATGTGATGGTGGTCCAACACGCTGTGGGACAGAAACCTCTTATCTCTATACTGTAGCTATAGAGATGTGATGGTGGTCCAACACGCTGTGGGACAGAAACCTCTTATCTCTATACTGTAGGTAGAGAGATGTGATGGTGGTCCAACACGCTGTGGGACAGAAACCTCTTATCTCTATACTGTAGCTATAGAGATGTGATGGTGGTCCAACACCCTGTGGGACAGAAACCTCTTATCTCTATACTGTAGCTATAGAGATGTGATGGTGGTCCAACACCCTGTGGGACAGAAACCTCTTATCTCTATACTGTAGCTATAGAGATGTGATGGTGGTCCAACACACTGTGGGACAGAAACCTCTTATCTCTATACTGTAGGTATAGAGATGTGATGGTGGTCCAACACACTGTGGGACAGAAACCTCTTATCTCTATACTGTAGCTATAGAGATGTGATGGTGGTCCAACACGCTGTGGACAGAAACCTCTTATCTCTATACTGTAGCTATAGAGATGTGATGGTGGTCCAACACGCTGTGGGACAGAAACCTCTTATCTCCCCCATTTACTGTACTGTACTGTACTGTACTGTACTGTACTGTACTGTACTGTACTGTACTGTACTGTACTGTACTGTACTGTACTGTACTGTACTGATACACCTGAAATCATCATATATACAGTTAATATGTATGTGTGTGTTAGGCTGTACAACAGGGACACTTGGTTTTGAAAACCAACCAAATGCTATTTTCGTGCTCGGACACAGCCAGCCAGCCAGGGACAGACCCAGCCAGGCAGCCAGGGACAGACCCAGCCAGCCAGCCAGGGACAGACCCAGCCAGCCAGCCAGGGACAGACCCAGCCAGCCAGCCAGGGACAGACCCAGCCAGGCAGCCAGGGACACACAAAGCTCCTTAATGAAGTGGTTGCACCACTTTCAGTCATCCATTTGTAACTGACAGAGTGTGTACAAATTACGGGTCCATTGGTTCCATTTGTTTATACTCTGTGCTCTCAGAGCTAAATTAAAAGCGAGGATTTTCACACAGTGAAATCCACAGGAGCCGTCAGCAAGACGAGCAATTTAGGCTGAGAGCCTTTCTGGCCATTAAATCATCTTGGTGTGTGTGTGTGTGTGTGTGTGTGTGTGTGTGTGTGTGTGTGTGTGTGTGTGTGTGTGTGTGTGTAGGGAGAGTGGCACACCACACAACACAGCTGTCCGTCACATAAGGAGGTTATCGACGCTGTCGGGTAGAAACCTCTCATCTCCATATTCTTACTTGTTTTTTTCATAAATAAAGTCCCTACTTGATCACACTACAGCGTCACGCAAAAACATCAAAAGTAGCACTCCTCAAGCTGGAAATGAAGCGACGTGTTTCAAGCTTCCAGATCAGCTGCTTTTGATATTTTCAAATCCGAATCCTGAAAGGTAACAGCATTGGACATATGAGGTTTCCACCCGACAGAGACATTACCGTATATAAAAATGGGCTTATACCCATTACTTGAAACGAGGCCTGATTACATAATTGACCCAATAGCAATTATTTGAGCTAATTGCAATGTCTTTGTGCGATAATTGTTAGAATGGCTTCCGTTAGTCTGTTTAAAAACAGCTGGATGAAATGTTCCATATTTTATTTTCATTTCCACTGTGTACTCAATACAGTGCAAAGTTATGCTAAGAGGATCTTTTATCACTTTGGTGCGTTTCCATTGGGGTCCAATTTCCATTCAGACGAGGAAATCATCCAGAAGGGCATATAATAACAGTAGTGCGTTAAAATGTGTTCTGAAAGCTCTGTAATATACGGTATGTTTAAAAAGGCAGCAGCGTTTATGTAATGTGTACAAATATAATCATCGCCTGGTGCGATCTTCAACAGCACTGCCTGCTTCTAGTAATAGCAGCACTGCGTGGCCAGCATGCCTGTCACTCATGACGGCCGTGAGTTGACCCTGATGAAGGCCCATGCAGGCCGAAACGCGTTGGTCGTGTTTTTAAACCCTTGTTTTTAATATTTAAACTAATCAATGAAATAAAGGATTTTTCTACTTCTACTGGACAGAGCTGCCTTGGACCCTCTTTTAAGTTCGCCACCTTATACTTCCACAGTGACATTGACTCAAGGTATAGAACTTTTTAAGAACTCTTGTGCTTGGCCGTGAGGGTGTGTTTAGGTGCAAGGGCCACGCCTCCATTCCCCTTTGTGGTGCGAACTGTAAGCAAGCGTCCAGGTGCCCTCATGATTCCTTGAGGGGGTTCCGAATGGTAAGTGTACAAACTTATTCCATTTGTCCATTTCTCTCTGAGTTATGGGGGTCCTTGAAATGATAAGATATAGATATTGAGAACCACTGTGCTGCACTAAACGGAACAGAGCCTAGTATCATTGGTAACACCTGAAGAAGAAAGTGGCCCTATTTCTTTCCAACATGTCTGCTGTGCATAGAGCCCATATTTCAGAGTGGTGAATGCCTGGTTCCTTGGGGGAGCTACAGTACTAAGCGGTGGGGACTGCAGTGGATAGCGACGACGGTCAACGTTACGTACCTGCAACGGCGTGCTCTCTGCCGACATGGACGTGAAGCCCACAATGTCGCTGAAGTAAATGGTGACACTGTCAAACGCCTCCGCTTGCACCGTCTCCCCTCGCTTTAGCTGCTCTGCTACGGAGCTACGGAGAACAAAGGCACAAGGAGGAATGTCAGGTCACACCAAACATGGAGAAGAAAAAAGCCCTTCTACTCTGACTCCTTACAACAAGGAATGAAGGAAGATGAAGATAACAGCAATAAAATCCTCCATATTTATTTTAACTCAAGAGACTGTACAAATTAGGGTCACAATTAAGGTCCATTTGCTCTCTAAGTTACACAACCGTAACTCCTCAACTTCCTCAAGGACCCCTGGGGGTCCCCGGGCCCCGGCCATGTTGAGAACCAAACCAATTCCGAAAATAAAAACAATATAGAAACACAGACCAAGTGAACAACAAACAACAAAGTGAATGTGTTGACACCACATTCGCGAGTTGACCGACTTCAAAAGGCATTTCCTTATCTTTAGGAATAGGAATAATTACAATATGAGTGGCGGGTTCAATCAACAAGTGACAGCGTGTCACTTGTTGTCTTGAGACAGCGTGTGAATGGGGCTTCTGTCGTAGCACCACTTATCTGTAAAAGCACCAGTTATCGGTCATAGCACCATGTAGTTATCTGGTGTATTTCACAGGTATGGAGAATGTGTCTTCTCTCAGGCCCTTCTGTCAGCCAGGAAGGCTTTTAAGGGCGGTTATACAAACAAATGGAGACACATTGCCAAGACAAGCAGGAGCAAGACAGATGCCGTAAGAAGGCAAAGGGAGGCTTTCTGCCATTGGCATGTTATTTGAATTCCTAAAACCCCTGCATCTCGTTTTGTTTCCTCCTCGCTCTTATGATAATGAGAAGTCTTCCTCTCACTTCGCCTTTCATCCGTGCACAATGGGGGAAAACCGTTTATCTGCTCCGCAGGCGTGACTGTAAGGGAAGGATTTTGAGGTTCGTTCATTAACATCAGGGTTTGATGCCAGTGACACCGAGGAATACTAATTTTTGCCTCTCTTTCTATCTTTCTGAGTGTTCTTTCATTCGAGTAAATATTAATTGTGTAACTTATTATATAAAAAAGAAGAAAGTAAAGACATCTACAATTGTCCAAATGTAACCAAAGAATTTCCAAAGAAATTAAAATACGTCAATATACATTTTGAGATGGATATATATTTGTAAGTTTGGGTTCCCTTCCTTTTGGATCCCTCAAGGTAAAAAAAAAAGGTTTGGTATGCCCAGCTCATGAGTTCTGACGTCACGGCATAGGTACGGCACGGCATAGAGTGTAAGGCTGAGCTCACACCTTTAATGCAATTCTGGTGCTCGTTGGATGCATGTTGTGTAGTGTCATGGCCGCCCAATGTATTTCCAATGGAGGTCACATGGTTTGACACAACATTGTGAGGGGGAGGGGCGCAGTCGAAACGCCCCTCCCCCTCACACAACACAATGTTGTGTCAAACCATGTGACCTTCATTGGAAATACATTGGGCGGCCATGACACTACACAACATGCATCCAACGAGCACCAGAATTGCATTAAAGGTGTGAGCTCAGCCTAAGGTTGTCAATATTACAATGTTGGCTTGATGAAGTCTGTCTGTAGTTGGCTCCATAATGTTCTGCAGTGCAGAACATTATGGGGCCAACTAGACTAGTTTTTCGTAGTTTGTGGCCCAGTTGTGGAATACATTGGAGAAGAATATGCAGAAATATTATCAATGGGTTTTCCAAATGAAGGAACCAAGTTACATCCATGAAATAGAGGGTATGCGCGTGACATCATCATCATACCCGGAGGTTATGCGGGAACGCATACTGAGTGGCAAAAAACTGATTGCATTAAATTAAGTTTAACAACGTTAAACTCACTTTGCCACTTGATTTGCCACTCACTTTATGCATGCGCATACCCTCTAGTCTAGTGTCTAGTCTATAGAATAACCATTACAAAGGTTTCATGATTTTGAGCCATGAGTATTAAGAAGATGATGTAATATGTATGGATGTTAGTTTGTTTGTGATAGGGTTAAACGTTATCTGGTGTATAATATATACTGTATGTTAGTCATGTATCAGTTACAAAATAAAATTGAAAATAAAAATGACTGAAAGATAGGTGTACGAGTGTGACTGGGCTCCGTCTGGTCTTACTGTGGCAGAATTTGGTACAGGAGGTTTTCGGCTTTCCTCTTCTCCTCCAGGTAGGCCTGCGTTCTCTCCTCCACCAGGTTCTCTAGGTTGTTGGCGTACTGCTCCATCCTGGACAGCAGGTTGTTCAGGATGCTGGTGCTTCCCTCCCTGTCGACACACGCACGCACACGCACACACACACACACACACACACACACACACACACACACACACACACACACACACACACACACACACACACACACACACACACACACACACACACACACACACACACACGCACGCACACACACACGCAGGAAAAGAGTATATTGATTAGGAATGCATGTGTGGGAACTGTGTTCGATTTCCGATTGCGAGGTCAAGTCCAGTTGGGTCAAGGACCCTTGAATGATATATTGTTGCTGTCGGGTCAGAAACCACTTATCTCTATTATTTTAACTTTTTTGCCAATAATTGATTCCCTATACTGTCAAAATCAACACTGACACACGCACACACACACACACACACACACGCACACACACACACACACACACACACAGGGATGTGACTCATCCACCGCCACAGCAGCTAAAAGCATCAATGCTTGGCATCTTGCCATGTTTCTTCTGGGTCACCAATCCCACACACACACGTGTTGTTCAAGTTACAGAAACACAACGTGTGTGTGTGTGTGTGTGTGTGTGTGCGTGTGTGCGTGCGTGCGACGTGAGTGTGCACTGAACACAGTCACACAGGAGGCCATGAGCTGGTCACTGCACAGCGAGCCACAGACGTCCAAACCAACGGTCTGAATCACGCGTTGTGCACAGAGGAAGTAAGTAAGGGATAATATCTGGCTAGGTGGTCATTGTCGGGATATAATTTACCTTCAGGGAGTGTAACCACCTCGGCTTCGCCTCGGTGGTTAAACTCCCTGTCGGTGAATTATCTCCACTTATTACATGGCTAACTAACATAAATTAATACATTGACCCAAAACACAACAAAAAAAGTATTCCATAAGTTCGCGCTGGCTGCGTCTGCCCAGCTGCAGGGCTGCAGCACTGTCAGAAAACAAGGAAGTGAGTTGATCAAATAGAATCCATTTCCGGGTCCTGCTTCGTCTATTTCTCGCTCAAATGTTTTCAAAAAAATTTTTAAGAGCAATGTTTAGCTGTAAATTACATTGTGTGTCACTAGTGTGTGTGTTTACATGGCTGTTATGTTGGAAACGGCAGTAAATCAAGCGGGGCGCAGCCACGCAGCTGGTTGTGCTCAGAGGGTTTGATTAGGCAGCGGCCATTATACAGCGGAGCGGTCATTATCATCACATAATTCACCGCTGAATTAAGCGATTGACCAATCAGAATCAAGCATTCAACCAAGCCATGTAATAAAACTGTATAATTCAGACGTTCCCATTCAACTTTTAGACTGGAGCCCACTTGGAAATCTAAAAAAAAGTGTTTTGAGATTAGAAAGTGTCGAGAGGAATTGTCTCGAGAAAGCGTTCTGACCACTTCACACGGCAGCTCAATGAAAATGCTTTTTTAAACTAAAAAATAAATAAATAATACTATTAGATGTATAATATATTATCATTAAATAATGATGAAATAATAATAATAATAATAATAATAATAATAATGTTTTAGTGTCGGGAGGAATAAAGGTAATGCCCCTATGTTATGTAATCTGACCACTGCCATATCAAGCACAAGTAGTCATTACGTCATACGCATGAGTGACGGCTTTCGATGGTGACGTATATGTCGATCAGTGTCGGGTGGATTAAAGGAAATGGCTCTATGTATATGTAATTTGTAAGTTGATTAGCGGTATACTGTGGTTACTTTGCGTATGCCCCGTTTGATGCGTATATATCGTAGCAGCATATGACGTCAGGGTATAACTGGTACAACTAGCTCTAGAGCTAGTTGGACTCTCGCAGGAAAACGAGAGTAGCATAGCTCTAATGCAATTATGCAAAGGCACTAGAGCTATGGACCAGAGCTAATATACAACTATTCTGGTAAAAAAAAAAAACCATTTTATTCACAGTTTGCAGAATGGGTACACGTCCAGGCTACATCTGAACGTAGAATATTGGTTATAAAGTGGTTGTAAGGCTACTCGTTAGATGAATGGTTTAAATAATCCGTAAAAGGACAAAGAACGTATTCTACGTTCAGATGTATATAACCACGCTTCTCTCTCTCTCTCCGCTTACAATTGGGTAAAATGTTCTCTTCGGGGTAAAATGTTCTCTTCGGCCTGAAAAGGTTGGCCACCACTAGAGCTCTTCACGGGGTTCCCTGATTCTGAAAATGCCCGAGAGGACCCGAGACCTGCACGGGTTGGAGCCGTGTTTATCATAATCACTCGGACAGGGTCGCTCTGGATTACACCGGGGCTCCACCGGGCGCGTCAGCGTCGCGTCTCCGTCACCGTCAGGGAATGTTCCCTTTTTAATCAATGAAGGGTGGCTCCACTGCCCGCGTTGCGTGACATTAACGCGTGCATTAAAATTGAACCGGTGCGTTTTTTGACGCACACGACGGAGACGCAACGCGTCCGGTGGAGCCCTGGCGTTAAGAGCGTCTGCTAAATGCCTGAATTGTAAATTGTAAATCAGCCGTATCCCCCGCGGAACTTGGGTCTGTCAATCCTTACGTGTAATGCCCGAGTGGATCCGAGAACTCCCGTACTGTGTGTGTGACATGCGTGTTCTCAAAACAATCTTTTATGATCCGAATCAGTGCATCACCACAAACAATCAGCACTACGCCCAGGCTGTATTGCTCAATGCTAGTGTTACTGTATGCTTATGGCTCCTCCAAGACCAATTCATCAGACCAAGGAATTGAATTTTAACATTTTTCGTAAATGAATGCCCTACTTCGTCATTCCATGTCACCCAAAAGAAAACAAACAAAATAGAAATGTTCGCGTTGATGTCTCAATTCGTTGATTCATTAATTGTTATCAAACCCCTCTCTGGCGTCAGGGGATATGTCTCATGTTATTATAACGGGCTTAAAAACACAAGAGACAAGTTTAATTATTATAATGGTGATGTATGTGGTGTAGGGTATGTTTATTTAATCGAATACATCTGCGCAATGTTTTAGTTTTAATCTAATGCATCTGCCGACATACCTCCCGGCACAATCCTATGAAATAAAACTCGCCTCTCGCATCTGCAACTTGTGCAACATTATATGTAATTAAGCTACTACGTCATAACTTTGCGCGGTGGTGCATGTGCTTAAAAAGAACAGAAAAAGTGTCGTGTCGATGGCTTTATTAGCTTGTAAATCTGTTCTTTTTGCCCTGCTCTTGCTTTCTACTGGACATAGCCAGACCACAGCGCCGGCTCATAAAGGCTAGCAAACGCTAAATACCTTTACTGATGACAATACAGTAGGCTAATAATAACCAGTAAGACGCCCTGAGGGCAAGAAGTCGTGTGCACACATCTGCCTGGGTGACGGCAGACATCAGACTGATGGGCGAGTGCTGGCGCTTTGGCATGGGGGGTCAGATCAACATATGGATGAATTCTGTACTGGCCATATATATGGAGCGTGTCTTGAGTGTACAGGGTTTGATGAGTTCAGAAGTCAGATCAACATATGGTACAGTATGTCAGAACAGAAAGGATGGGCCTGGGCCATGGCTCTGTGGTCCAGGCACCTTGGCTGGTAATCCAGTCTGGCAGTGTGCTGCGGGTTCGACTCCCAATCCCGACGGCCCTCACTGCATGTCTTCCCCCCCATCTCTCTCCCCATTTCCTGTCAGCCTACTGTCTGTCCCTCCACAAAAAATATAAAATAAAGGCGAAAGCCACAAAAAAACATTTACAAAAAAAGAACAGGAAGATGTAGAGTTACTGGCCGGCTCCATATATGCAGATCTAGGTAATGATCCAGTCTTCTCCATGTATGGTTATCCAGGGTTAGATGAGGTCACTGTCATGATCTTCATATATAATATGGCGTGACTTGTCACACCTCGTGACTTGTCACGAGGTGATGTCATGAGGTGTGACCATATATAGAGGCGTGATGTCACGAGGCGTGACCATATATGGAGGCGTGGGGTGACTGGACGGACAGACGGGAGATGCAGGTTTTCATAGTAAATGCGACCTATGGTCGCAATAATAATAATAACCAGTAAGACGCCCTGACACGCAGTGGCCTTGTGGTTAGAGTGTCCGCCCTGAGTCTGGGAGGTCAGGGTTCGATCCCCGGCCGGGTCATACCAAAGACTATAAAAATGGGACCCAATGCCTCCCTGCTTGACACTCAGCATCAAGGGTTGGATTGGGGGTAAGTCCCTCCTGACCACTTGCAAGTAAAGTATTGTTTAATACAATAAAGAATTGATGGATACGTTTACAATATCTTGGCTCCGAGCTTTTGAATAAAGAAGGTATGTACAAGTTACATGACTGTACATACCTTGGTCTTGGCTCAATGAATGAATAAAACAAAACTTTTTTTTTTATATTCAGTCTTAAATCCCCTCCCTCCTTTATTTTTTATTTTGTGACACTTGTTATGTGTGAACACAAAACAAAATGACTTTCAAAACAGGGTAAAGACAGACATAAAATGGAGTGAGACTCCATGGATTCTGCCCGGCGAGAGAGAGAGAGGTCATCTATTCATAGCGCGAAGTGAGTCCACCGGCTGGGCTCCCCGTGAGGGTTAAACCCGTAACGTTTGCTGTTAAAGAGCCGTCTTTGTTGGCGTGCCCTTCAGCTGGCTGACGACGCGCACCAGAAATAACAGGCCATCCGTCATGTCATGTCAACAACATACATTTACCTAATGAAAATAACAGGCAAACACTGCATTAACGGACACATGGACAGTGGTGGAAAGTAACTAAGTAGGCCTACATTAATTTGTGAGTATTTACTTCTTTTTTTGTAATACTTTGATACTTCTACTCCACTACCTCACAGTTCGATATTACAAAACGTACATTAAACACTTACTGTAAGTTCGATATTACAAAACGTACATTAAACACTTACTGTAAGCAAAAATATATATACTTTGGATATTCGAAAATACTAATCTACAAGCTCGCAATGTACTGCATGTGTAAATATACTTAAAATACTCATTGTGCAGAATGTCCCTGAATAATGAGTATTTTAAGTATATTTTGGTGTCAACACTTTTGTACGTTTACTGACTTAGGCCTTTTACTAACAACAGAGTTAATTATATTATTGTGGTACTGCTTAAGTAAAAAACAAACAAAACAAACTATCTGAGTACTTGTTCTGCCACTGCGGACAGAGATGTGATGGGAGAACGGGGCTGGCCCGTGGGGGAGGGGCATGGTGTGTGTGTGTGTGTGTGTGTGTGTGTGTGTGTGTGTGTATGTGTGTGTGTGTCCGTCCCAGCATCCTTGAGTGCATCTGGGGGTATATCAATCACACACACACACACACACACACACACACACACACACACACACACACACACACACACACACACACACACACACACACACACACACACACACACACACACACACACACACACACACACACACACACACACAGCAGAGCCTCTCTACTTCAAACCACTCTAAATGGAAAGCTATACATCACTGGCATCCGTCTAAAGTGGCCATGCTACTGATAGCATGGAGACACAGAGAGAGAGAGAGAGAGAGAGAGAGAGAGAGAGAGAGAGAGAGAGAGAGAGAGAGAGAGAGAGAGAGAGAGAGAGAGAGAGAGAGAGAGAGAGAGAGAGAGAGCGAGAGAGAGAGAGAGAGAGAGAGAGAGAGAGAGAGAGAGAGAGAGAGAGAGAGAGAGAGAGAGAGAGAGAGAGAGAGAAACAGAGAGAGAGAGAGAGAGAGAGAGAGAGAGAGAGAGAGAGAGAGAGAGAGAGAGAGAGAGAGAGAAACAGAGATAGAGAGAGAGAGAGAGAGAGAGAGAGAGAAACAGAGAGAGAGGGCCATGATTATATGGGGAAAAAAAAGCATTACTGGAGGACTCTATGCTGTCCCTATTCTGGACAAGTCGTCATAATTCAGTGAAAACACACAAACATTCAGCAAAAACAGCAGAGCTGTAATACAACGCTCACACTGCAATGCACTGTGACGTTTCGGCTGAGAGATTTGGTGTAGACAGAGGGACAAAGCAGTCCAAAATATCAGATATACTGTATTGTACTAGTTCGCTCTATCAGCTTGTAAGTACCCGTGTACAGTAGCGTTGCGAGCTGATCGCTTTCTGTAGCGTGAAGCAGATTGATGTACAAGTACAACCCCCTGGACATGACGCTAGTATGTTGCAGGAACTTACCCCCAATCCAACCCTTGATGTTGAGTGCCAAGCAGGGAGGCATTGGGTCTCATATTTATAGTCTTTATGGTATGATTGAACCTGACCTACCCACATGGACACTGAGCTGGTTCTACAAGCTCTACTACATGCTTGTGGATCTGCTATATTCTGTGAACGACGATCATTATGATGGGGTATACTATAAACCTCTTCATGCAGTGGACGCTACTGTCATTGCATGCAGATGCAGATCAGCCTGCATCTGGTCACTCTTTGCAACTTCCAAAAGCTGGCAATTGGACAAGCAAAAATTTCCAAACATTTCTGCCAGGGGTCGGAGAAAGAAAAGAAAAGGAGCAATTCATTCCAAATGTGTGTCGTCTCTGGCCTCTCTGTGTTCTCTATCACCTCTTACAGACTGCAGGCATTTTGTGTTAGCCTGTCATGATGTTAGAGCTGCAATTCACAACCTGTGTACAACCAAGCTGTATTGGTAGAGTTAATAGAAATAATAGAATATAACACATGTGCAGTGGTTGGGAAGAGGTCTCCCTGAGAGGTAGATGTTTGAAAAAAACATCTACTGCAGAAAAAAAAACATTTTTTTTTTGTTTTTACTTTGTCCCAACTCTGTCTGCCCAGTGTCCCCCCAGTGCCCCCCCAGTGCCTCCCCAGTGCCTCCCCAGTACCTCCCCAGTGTCTCCCCAGTGCCAGTGTCCCGCCAGTGCCTCCACAGAGCCTCCCCAGTGTCCCCACAGTGCCTCCCCAATGGACCCCCAGTGCCAGTGCCTCCAGTGTCCCCACTGTCCCCCCAGTGCCTCCACAGTGTCTCCTCAATTTTTGGGACTGCTTGGGGTGCCAGATTGCTCAGGACCGGCCCTGCACGAGACCATGGTTCGAATCCTAGTTTGTTGCAGTTGCAATTAAAGTAGGCTACGCTACATCTCTCCGACTTACAAATTGCAAACTGCATTACATCGTAACTTTTACATGAGCTTGTAGATATTTAAAAAAAAAAAAAAAAATTGCCACAAATAGGAACACCAGGGTTAAATAAATACTATAGAGAAGAAATGAAAAATCCGCACACCAATTAATGCTCCCAAAATATCTTTTACTGAATGGTGTAAATAACATTGAATACCATTCAGTAAAAGATATTTTGGGAGCATTAATTGGTGTGCAGATTTTTCATTTCTTCTCAATAACTTTATTTTGATCCAGCACCCAGCCTATTGCGTGTGCTTTTTGACTGTTTGTTCAGCCTCCTCTACTACTTAAATAAATACTATATCAAACATATCACACAGTCTACAGTGCATCAACAACAATCTTGACTAGCAACAAGCACAACACTACTGGCAACTGGACACTGCAAAACAATAGCCTACTTACTGTACAGTACCTGTCTGCAGAGAAGCACATCTAGAAATGAAATGACCACACACCCCTCCGTACAGTGCACAAACAGAAGTAAAGGGAACCGTATGGGTCCATTTGTACTTCACTCTTCGGACTCGGAGTTGAGGGTTTTTACTGTATAGTCTGCCTGTCAAAAGCCATCCTCACAGCATGACTGATGTGTGTTTAAGCATCATGGTGTGCTGCCTGGGTGTGTGGTGTTTTGGGATGCTCACTTGTTGAGTTTGGTGATGTAGATCTTGATGTGGCTGAAGTCGGGCCTCTCTGCGGGGTCCTCGGCCCAGCAGCCGTCCATCAGGAAGGTCAGTTCCTCACAGTGGCAGCTGTTGTCTGTCGTAGGACGGAAGTACGGCCTCTGGCCGTTCCGCACCTTCTGCACGATCTCTGCCATGGGGTAGATAAGATAGATACTGTAGATACCTTTATTGATCACCCACAGAGGGAATTCAGGTGCCAGAGACAGCACAGCAGTAAAAGTTACAGACACAGGGCAAAGATAGAAGTATACGTATGTTATGAGTACAGATGTTGCAATAAAGACACAATCAATTCTGAATAAAAGTATGGTGTATGCAACCTATACAATCCTCCCGCCCCCGGAAAGGAACTTTATGACGTGAATATATTTTATGAATATGTTCTTACCATGGCACAGTGCAGCAGTTACACAGTTTAATTGTAACGATTAATTAATGGTCATGAAACCAAGACTCCAGAACAGGTGTAGCCGCTCTCCACTCAGCATGGGAGTGGTTGAGGATGACTGGTATAAAACATAATGTTTCATTTAATATTCTGAGTATGAGTCTGGGAGCGTGAATACAAGATGATATTATGAGTGGCATGTAGCACCCATCTGGTTATTATCCACCACTGTAATTACTGTGAGAGTACGAGTACGTGGCGAGCGAAGAAGATGGTAAAACCACAATAGTTAATCATCATCATAATTTTTCGACCGCGGTCGAGATCATGGATTCCACAATGCTACGCCAGACTTCCTGGTCCTTCATTGCCACCCCCAGTTCCTGCCTACTGAAGCATGTGTCCCTAGCGATGACATTAGGGAACGGCAGCTTTCTATCTCTGGTCCGCCCTGAGGCAGGACTCAAGAGAAGAAGGGAAGATATAACCTCATTGTCAGCTCTGTAGCAGTGGCCGGCAAACTGCACTCTTCTGGATCGGACCAGTGAAGAAACACGGGGAAGGTTGCCGTATAACGGTCGTCCTAAATATTTTTACTTTTAACATCTTACTAAGCTGGGATGACCAGATCTTATGCATGTCATTGCAGGCTGACCAGGCCATACCCTTCCTAATTTGAAAGTCCTTTTGAGAAGAAGATATATATGAACCCAAATACTTGTAGTCATCAACCCATTTCAGAGGAGTGTTGTTAAGTGTTTTTATAATGTGGTTATTGTTGGATTTGCATATGTTTACATATTAAGTTTTCGTCTCGTTGAGATAAAGACCAACACAGTTGGAGGAGGCTAACATTAATAGCCAAGTCTGGGCAATTAAATGAAAACATACCAAAACTGACATAAACACTTAAGTGCCATATTACACTATATAAAAAAGTACATGAAATAATCGTTTTTGTGATCTAGGCAAAAGTTTGAAATAATCGTGATATTGATTTGTGTTATTCCCCCCCCCCCCCAAAATTTTTATTTTATTTAATGACCTACATGCTTACAACAGGTCACGATGCAATTTGTCTCCGATGAATCAGTATAATCCACCAGCTGTCCTCAAGTGTATGTGAACGGAGACAAACTCAAGAGATCCCAAGTGGAATGCAGTATAAAGTGTTCACTGATTGTAGTGGGGATAGTAGCCATCTTTACTCACGATTCATTTCACACCTGTATGCCCTAGAAAAGCTAATAGTCTAGGCACCAGTACCCCTATGGTGTGCGTGGATCAATCTAGGGCAGCAATTCCCAACCTGGGGGGAACCTGGGTGTGTTGCAAGTGGGCCCTAACTGACAAAACACTGTAAAAACGTAGTTAAATGTACATTTCACTGTGTGGGGATTCCACGGAATTCCACGGAATAAAGCTAAATAAAATGTCGTGACTGAACGTTTAACGATGATGTTTAGGTATTCTAGAAATCATAATCTAAAACGATGTTGCTGCTGTTCCACATACAGCCAACCAGTGGAAGAAATCCCAGATTGAGGCTTTATTGCTTTTATTACATTTCTGAGACCATTGGAAGATGCTTCTACTGCTAGTCTTATCTAAAATGACTAATAACCGAAAATAGACAAGCTCACAACACGTCGCACTACGACGTGTTGTGAGCTTGTAGATAGGCAATTTTCAGTGGGCATCATGCTTTATAGAAGACATGCATGGGCTTCCATGGAATGGGAATGGCTGCAATTATGCCGTGGCGACTGAGAACTTTAATCCATGGGATTCACAAAATCCACATGTTGTTACCTTTGGGGCTGAGGTCCATGCCTTCCACATAGAACATGTTGTTACCTTTGGGACTGAGGTCCATGCCTTCCACATAGAACGGGCCATGTTGTTACCTTTGGGACTGAGGTCCATGCCTTCCACATAAAACGGGCCATGTTGTTACATAGAACATGTTGTTACCTTTGGGGCTGAGGTCCATGCCTTCCACATAGAACGG
Source organism: Electrona antarctica (assembly GCF_951216825.1). NCBI lineage: Eukaryota > Metazoa > Chordata > Actinopteri > Myctophiformes > Myctophidae > Electrona > Electrona antarctica. The sequence continues at coordinate 40,394,342 of NC_136797.1, forward strand.
GCCATTTCTCAGGGCTATTTCCTGCAGTATGATGCCAAAGCTGTACACGTCGCCCTTCACGGTCCCTTGTGGAGGGTGGCGGTCGTAAATCAGCAGCTCCGGGGCTGTCCACAGCTTCTCTGAAAGGGAAGAAGTGGTCTAATTACCAACACTGACAAACTGTCTTCCATAGCCAATTAAACCCTATATTGACTGGGGCCCCCCTAGGCATCTTTCTTTTTTTTAGCTCGAGATCCAAAAGACCTGTAGATGTAATACTAGGTGTGCCCAGTAGGTGTGTGTGTGTGTGCAGGGAGGGTTCCCGGGGGGGAACCAATGACATACACTACAGTAATAATCTCCGTACTGGACGACAGAGGAAGGGGACGTGGACATACTTGCGTAGAGTGCGTGCGAGTCGTCGTTCTCACAGGACGAGCGGAAGCTGGACAGGCCATAGTCTGTGATCTTCAGGACGAAGCGGCTGTCCACCACGCAGTTGGACGACTTCAGGTTGCCATGGCAGCCGATGTAGCTGTTGTGGAGATAGTTCATTCCCTAGAGGAGAGAGAGAGAGGCATTGGTGGAAAAAAAGTCGTTATATTTATACTGCAATGTAGAAAAAATAAATAGTAAATACTATAGTCCGGCAGCCGGGGGTGTGGAGTGGGAAATTTGCGATTGCATCATTGTATTAATAGCCTATGCTGCCTCCCAGTTATACCTTACAGTAATGTCAAGACAAAGTAGGATAATTGCTTAATCAAGCTGCTTTTGTGTATTTTTCTACTTGGCTGTGCCGTATGCTGTTCATGCTTTGAAGTCCGATAATACACACTGACACACACAAAAAAACATGAACGGGGCCTCCCGATCCTTAAGGCCGCCCCTGTATAGGATGTTAATGGTATGGTCACATACCCCTAAAAATAATTTGCTCAATACCGACAGCCGGTCAGCAAGTGGATTCATGAATGTATGTAAATAGACAATATTTTAGGCCAATAAAAATAAACTATATACCAAATTTCCCACTTGAACAAAAGAAGCCTGTTTAGTAAGTAATAGTTCCTGAATTCAAATTTATAAAAGAGAGAGAACAAACGTTTTGGCATCAAAATGTACTTAAAGTACCAAAAGTAAAAGTACTCATTATGCAGAATATGACATTTACAATTTTGAAATGTACTATATAGATGAACAATCACTGGACCATTCGTCTCCTACAGCAAATCATACACATTTAACCCAATTCTTCTGCCTACACATGTATCATCTCCTAGTATGAGCCAATAGGGGAAGGGGATCAACGTCGCGTGAATCTTTGTGTGACCCCACAAAAACTCAAAGTGCAATATCTCCTTTGGCCAAAAAAGCAGACAGTGCAGCTTTTAATTTAACCCTGACATTTTGTATAACTCTGGGAGAGTACAAAATGGTAACCAAAATGGACCTGTACTCTCCCAGAGTTACAGAATTAATGAATTAACACTTCCAACATGTTACTGCGCACGCAACATGCAAATCCGGCAATGTGGAAATAATGTGATTTGAGTTTGAACATGTGAGCAATTTGCAAGTGTTCTCAGTAAATTCAAGGACAGAACATTTAAAACGGGGGCGTTCTCCCCCTATGAAAGCCTTGGTAGTTCCTTTGGGGCGATGTCGGACAATAAATGCACTCATGTACAACATTCTGGGGGGGACAGGACATTCGAGTCATATATCCCTCAAACATATCTGCGTGCTATCTGCGTGGAGCAATTTAGTTTGGAGTGCTTTGTCACGCACAACGTATTTCAATAGTGTCCATTCAAGAGACTCTCTGTCTCTCGACAAAAGCCCCTTTGTTAAGGCGGACTAAAAATAAGCTGCTAAAATACACGGATGATTAGTTTTGATTAAGCTAAAAGGATTTCTTACGGTAAGGTTGTAATTATATTCCTGGCCGACACTTAGACCATATACGCTGCCAGTGTATAGGTTTTTATTCAATAAATATACCACATTATACCATTTCCTCTCTCTCCCTCTCTAAATTGAGGCATTTATTTTGACTTCGCTTGAGTATTTACTTTACACAGTTCTACTCCACTACATCTAAAGCCCAAACCACACCAAAGGGTCGATATGGGAGGAGACGGTTTTAGCGTTCGTCCCAGCGGTGTGATATGTCCTGTTGCACGTCGACCCAAGTGATTCAACGAGTTCAATTCAATGGCCCAAACCCAATGGTGTGGTGTGGGCTTAAGAAGCTATTTTTTAATAGCCAATATAGTCTCTTGCACACCTACAAAGGTGACAGGTGCGGTGACAGGTGTGGTTTCGGTCTATACGACCTCAGGCTATCTTTATGTATAATTTATGCATAAAATCTAGACAAAGTGGGTAAATGATTGTGATGCTTAACAAGTTTTTCTGGAGATCCTCTGGAACCCCCTCAAGGACTGAATTGTATGTTGCATCGTGCGAGGGTATCGCTTGCCAAAAAGCACAGACCTACAATGCACAGCTTGTAAAGTACATCAGTTCTATAAGACAAGGCGACATGCGCATGTAGCTGTAGCCTTTGGACATCATCATTGAAATGCTATGATACAAAAGCCCTGAGTTGAGTGTACTCTACTGACCATAGTTTAATGAAAGAAACGAAGGTGGGGTGCAGACTCACAGCAAACAGCCTTTAAGTAACAGTCAGCACTCACGGAATACATTTCCTTTGCATTCTTTAACACAGTGCTTCTCTAAGTGGGGTCCCAGGACCCCACTTTGAGCTATTTTCAAGAAATCTTGAGATTTTCGGAGAATGTTTGAATATGTTTTTGTCATTTTTAACACCACAAATCTCGCACAGGGTACTAGGCACAAATTATTTTCAGATGGGGGTCCGCGGCCAAAAAAGAAGAAAAGAAAAGGAGGAGAAAAGAAAAGGTTTGAGAACCACTGTGATACACCCCAGGAGCAGTCTCAGGCCCACTGTGATACACCCCAGGAGCAGTCTCAGGCCCACTGTGATACACCCCAGGAGCAGTCTCAGGCCCACTGTGATACACCCCAGGAGCAGTCTCAGGCCCACTGTGATACACCCCAGGAGCAGTCTCAGGCCCACTGTGATACACCCCAGGAGCAGTCTCAGGCCGTCCTCGGCGCTTACTCAGTGTGTCATTATTGTTCATACCTTTACTATGTCGTTGATCAGCGAGTAGCGGAACATCCAGTCCAGGTTAATGCTCTCGTTCTCCAAAATGTCCTGTGAAAACACACGCGAGAAAGCATATTTTAAACATATTGGTGGTGACGCGTTGTGAGCTTGTAGATCTGCTATTTTCAGAGCACAGCCAAACATAAAATGACTTGTCTCTTAGTTCTGCTGGATCTCTTCTCCACTATAGTCCCTCCTTAACATTTTACAAAAAATTGTCAATATAGTTTTAGTCATCACAGCTTAGTTTTCATTTCGTTTTTATTTAGTTATCATCCGTGAAAAAAGGCGAACATTTTTCGTCATAGTTTTAGTCGACAACATCAACACTAATCAGCATGGACAGAGCTTCTCTAAGAGAAATCCGCCACCACGTGTTTAGTCTCAAAGTTATATATATATATATTTTTCAACATCGCAGCCATTACAAAGTTATTCATTCATTCATTCGAGATTTATTTATTCTCCAAAATTACACAGAGTAATTAAACTCATTTGCAGCGTGGCCACTTTACGGTCCATTAATGGTGCAGCATTTTGACTTAACATCCAAATACTTGAACTAATACCAGAGAGCCATTGAGAGTTGTGTCAACGAGAGGTCAGAAGGTCGCGTGCTTCATCAACAACGCCCATTAAGAGGTATTCAATGTTTGGAACCTATTCATAGGGTGACCAACAACCCCGCTTAACCCATTCAGGCCTGACGTCGAAATTTAAAAAAAAAAGTTTTCTAAATCATGACAATTTTCGGAAAGATTTGAGGCACATTTTAACGATTTTTCAAAAATAGCAGACCTACAAGTTCATAGTGCGCCACTCGGTGGCGCGCTATGAACTTGTAGATCTGCTATTTTTCAATAGCTAAATTATAACATAATGTTTAAAACACCAAAAGGGGTTCCCGCCCCAAAATGGGTTAATGGTTAATGTGGTTAAACGCTAACGTGACATGGATGCGTTCCAGGTATCAATGGATTAATAACTATAAGATACAATTTCAAAAACAGCAAAAAATAGAAATACCCTACAAGCTCACAACGTGTCGAATCGCTACATGTTGTGACTGAGTTTGGTCATCTGCTATTTTCTTTTATTTTCCTCAGGATGGATGGACTAGGACAATTATTTAGGCTCTTGGCAGTGGTGGAAAAAGTACTTCGGACGTGCAGTTCCTCTCTACACAGCATTCTGAGATCGTGGAGTAGTTGTCTGGTTGCGTGAGACTATGCGACGATGACACGCGTTCCTCACTCTACTCGTTTTTGTCATCGCTGGGCACACCAAAACAAACTCCCGTTCAACTGTATGTTGGCTTTGATAATAAATGATTGACTATTGAATATTTATATGCATATTCTTTGTTTACATGGTCCGTTATTGCTGTGTAAAATAATCATAATGATGGGAGTGAAGTTAACGGAGATGACACCGGCTCTTTCTATCCCAACGGCTGAGTACTTGGGCGGGAACCCCTTTTGGTGTTTTAAACATTATGTTATAATTTAGCTATTGAAAAATAGCAGATCTACAAGCTCGTAGCGCGCCACCGAGTGGCGCGCTATGAGCTTGTAGGTCTGCTATTTTTGAAAAATCGTGAAAATATTTATTTCAGAAAACTGGAGGATTTAGAAGATTTTTTTTAATTTTGAGGTCAGGCCTAAATGGGTTAAAGAGAGAACATTTTATAGCCTGGAATAACTGTCCGTCTCTGTCGGGTGGAAAGTGGAACCTCATATGTCCAAAACAATTACTTCTCAGGATAAAAATTCAAAAACAGCAAAAGTAGCAGATCGACAAGCTTGTGGATCTGCTACTTTTGAAGCTTACACGGTAGGCTATGTGTGATGCTTTGGTATGATCAAGAAGGGCATTCATTTACCAAAAAAAAAGAACACGTCAAAAAGTTAGAATATTGAGATAAGAGGTTTATGCCCGACAGCAACAATATTCTTAATCATGCAGGATAAATGTTGCCAAAGTGACTTTTACTTTGCTGGAGACACCCTGGAACCCCCACATGGACCCCTGGGGGTCCCCGGGCCCCACTTTGAGAACCAATAATCTAGCTCTTCCTTATTTGGCAGTGGAGACAGTGCAGTGCATTGAGCTAGCATGTGAAAACCTCTAGGCACAACCGCACAAGCCAAGAACAAAGTTTCCTAACGTATCATGTGTTATTTCAGTGTATCATAAAACAAATCAGACAAGGTTGCATGTCCTCTGTCAAGTAGTCTGTAGACGTTTTTGTACAAAAATAAAGTATCTCTAAAAAACATCAAAGGCTCTTCTCAGACACAGTAAAGCTTGTTTTGGACTGACGCCACTTTTGGAGCCAGCACAACTCGACTTGACTCTACTCTGCTTTTTTGGTATACCCATCGGGCAAAAGTTGTGGATAGTGCCTGGTCTGGTGCTTTCGGTAACAGCGTCGTCGAGGTTCCAACCGAGCTGAGGCGACACCAAAAAGGTAAAGGGAACACTCCGCAGACTACCGATTGGTCAGAGAGAATTCTCACTTGTGTCGTTGCATCACGACGGACTCCCGTATACTGCTATCTAAGCTCATAATACTTGACACACTTTTAAACTAGCCATTGTAACGGTGAAATGAATCAATATTGAGCAGCTGCATGTTTGCATTGTTTATGTTGGACTGTACAGGTGAAATAGAGAATGTGTTCAGAGATGTAACTACCGGTATGTATGTAATTATGAATTGGTGTTGTAATCAGACCCATTTAAAGAGAGAGTTAAGACGCTCTTTGGTCGCTCTAAGACGCGATCACGTGATTTATCTAACACAGTAGTAGTGTTTGAAACACCCCAAATACTGTTTGGAATTATACAGTAGTGTCTGGAACTAATGGTTGCCCGATGGCAAGAGTTACAACAACATTAACGTTAGATAAAATAAAAGCAGCAACTGTCCACTTTAGGAAGTCTAAAACCGTTGACATCAAAGGTCTCCTTTTTGATATTGTGAAGAACTGTTTTTTTACACATTCATTTCAGATGATCTCCCTCTCCTGATCTCTAAACACCAGTTGCAGCAATTAAATCCGGCACAACAGAGACGATAGTTTCTGGGATGGCTTTAAAAACAATATCTACAAAATCACTGATCAGTGTCTCCCACGCTACCTTAGAGAGCATCCTTACAGGAGAAATCACTGATCAGTGTCTCCCACGCTACCTTAGAGAGCATCCTTACAGGAGAAATAGTGGAGTGTTTTGGCAACCCGACTGAACAAGACCACAAACACACTTAGAACGGTAGTAAAAAACTAGCCTGGTTAATAAACCAGACCGAATCAGCCGTTGGCAAAAAAAATTGCCTACCAGCGGATTACGGTCTGGCGAGGCTCAGTAGCACCCCTCTTTCCTACAACCGAGAACAGGTCGGACCAATCGGGACACGGTATGCAATATGGGCGGGCTTTGGTACAGTGACGTTCAATGCTTGAGACCTTTTGACTGACAGTAGCTCTGACCAATTGCGTCAAAGAGACATTGTATGAACCCGCCCCCCGGGAAATGAAATCCAAGTGGAGCCAGCCCAGACTAATATACAGCGACAGTGTTGTGTGATATTAGTCTGGCTTATTAGCCAGGCTAGTAAAAAACAGCTTCAGGACACTTACTTCAGCTGCTGTAGAACGAAGGCCCTAAAACACTGTTAATTTATTGACTAAGGCTAAGACTAAAATACTAAATATTTTGATATTTAGTCGACTAAGACTAGACTAACAATTTCAGATGACTAAAATAGTACTAAAACTAAATGGTGTGTTAATCAAAAGACTAAGGCCCAAACAGCACCAATGATTCACCATGCAACTTGCGAGTAGTTGCATGTAGTTGCATGAAACCATTATCCCCAATGGCAGTTGCATGGACTTGCATTAGTGTGACATGTCCCTTAAACTGTTTCGTTGCAAGGAGTTGCATTGGTGCGGTTTGGGCCTAAAACTAAGAATAAATCAAAATGTGATGTCAAAATTGATCTACAAGCTTGTAGATTGGCTATTTTCAGTAGGAGACACTGGCATGAAACTAAGTATAAACTAGAAAAAGTGCCCTTCTGGGCACAGGTCTCCACCAGGAGGATAGGAGTGTGTGTGTGATGTTTGGCAAAATGTTTAGGAGCAATATAAACGTGTGTGTGTGTGTGTGACGCGGCTTGGCCTGTTGTAGCGCCACCATGAGGCTGATTTGAAAACTGTCAAGTGGCATTTCTTCCAAAGCCTAGTGGGAATATGCATGGACAGTTTCACCACAATCGGACACTGCGTTGAGTAGTTGTGGCGATTTGTACAAAACGGGTACAAAGCGGGCTACTCCTGAAAGGTTTAGAAGCCAATCGTAGCCAATGAGGGTGGATTATGAGAAATCAAACAAACCCGTGTTGATCACATGACTATGAAGAGCATGTGTACCGATTTGCGTGAAATTTGGATAAAATCTGAAGGAGTAATGTTAGAAAATGTGTTTTACATAGGTCGGCCTCCTGGTGGCGCTATAAAGAGCAGCTGTGAAAAATTCCAGGCAAAGGTTTTTCCTTGGCCTCTAGGGAGTTGGCATACAAAGTTATCCACAGATCCGTGCAGTTAGAGGTAAAACACTTTTCGGCCAGTTATAGCGCCACCATGAGGCTGAGTTGAAAATGTTCATGTGGCATGTCTTCCTCGGCCTAGTGGGAATGTGCATGCACAATTTCACGGAAATCACACAATGTGTTCATGATTTGCAGCATTTTGTTAGAAACTGAGCAGTCCTGCGAACTTTGGAAGCCAATCTTAGCCAATCAGGATGGAGTCTGAGAAATATGAAAGACCCGTTTCGTTGAATGGCTCTAGAGAGACTGTGTACCAATTTGCGTGATGTTTGGACAAAATCTGTAGGTGTACTGTCCAAAAACTTGTTTTGCACAAAGCGGCCTCCTGGTGGCGCTATAACAGGCCATTCTGGAAAGTTTGGGGCAGAGGTTCATCGTTGGCATCCAGGGAGTGTGTGTGCAAAATGTGGCATCGACCGGGTTAACGGTGCCGGAGATTAGCTGTTCACAGACGGAAGGACGGACGGACGGACAGACACACACACGGACGGACGGACGGAGTGCAAAACATACTCTCTCCCCATGCCTTCGGCCTGGTGGAGACAACAATGTGTTAAGTCAGGGGTTCTCAACCCGTGGGTCGCGACCCCTCGGAGGGTCGCCAAATTATTTTAGGGGGTCCCCAAATTATTAAAAAAAAAAGAAAAAAAAAGAAAAAAGATTTTTTTTTTTTTTTTTTAATTTCACGATTTTCAAAAATAGCAGACCTACAAGCTCGTAGCGCGCCACTCGGTGGCGCGCTATGAGCTTGTAGATCTGCTATTTTTAAATAGCTAAATTATAACAATGCTTAAAACACCAAAAGGGGTTCCCGCCCCTGTGTTAAGTTATCATGGAGGATACCGGCCGCCCAGCGAATGATAATAATAAACATAATGAACGGTTCTTGTCAGCACTTCTGCCCCACCTGAGTGATTCATCACACTGTGGGATCTGTGTTCTTTTTTCATTTTCTTTTTTGTATCTCTTTGTTTTTTTATATACCTTTAGAGAAAGCCAGGGCACGTGCATTTCATTGCATTTTAATGTACATGGTAGTGTGTATAACTCAGTGGTCACAGCATGACCGTGACCCCTGTGTGGTCATGGTCAGGGGTCCAATTCCCACATGGCCATCCATGAATTCTAAGAATGTACATACGTGCTCAAAGGACTAGAGGGAAGCAGCTGAATTCGCTGTGTCTTCATCTTCATCAGAGTGTGATAATGCTGTGGTGTGGACGGTTGCTGCATTAGGTGATAATGCTGTGGTGTGGACGGTTGCTGCATTAGGTGATAATGCTGTGGTGTGGACGGTTGCTGCATTAGGTGATAATGCTGTGGTGTGGACGGTTGCTGCATTAGGTGATAATGCTGTGGTGTGGACGGTTGCTGCATTAGGTCATGGGTTCTCAACCCGTGGGTCGCGACCCCTCGGGGGGTCGCCAAATTATTTTAGGGGGTCCCCAAATTATTTTCAAAAAAAAAAAAAAAAAAAAAAAGATTTTTTTTAAATTTTATTTTCACGATTTTTCAAAAATAGCAGACCTACAAGCTCGTAGCGCGCCACTCGGTGGCGCGCTATGAGCTTGTAGATCTGCTATTTTTCAATAGCTAAATTATAACAATGCTTAAAACACCAAAAGGGGTTCCCGCCCAAAATGGTATAAGGTTATTGTAGCAGTCAATTTATATTGGGGGACGGGAGGGGGCGGGGCGGGGGTCCCGAGACATTGCCAAAGCATTTCCGGGGGTCCCTGGCCAAAAACGTTGAGAACCCCTGCATTAGGTGATAATGCTGTGGTGTGGATGGTTGCTGCATTAGGTGATAATGCTGTGGTGTGGACGGTTGCTGCATTAGGTGATAATGCTGTGGTGTGGATGGTTGCTGCATTAGGTGATAATGCTGTGGTGTGGACGGTTGCTGCATTAGGTGATAATGCTGTGGTGTGGACGGTTGCTGCATTAGGTGATAATGCTGTGGTGTGGATGGTTGCTGCATTAGGTGATAATGCTGTGGTGTGGACGGTTGCTGCATTAGGTGATAATGCTGTGGTGTGGACGGTTGCTGCATTAGGTGATAATGCTGTGGTGTGGACGGTTGCTGCATTAGGTCATGGGTTCTCAACCCGTGGGTCGCGACCCCTCGGGGGGTCGCCAAATTATTTTAGGGGGTCCCCAAATTATTTTCAAAAAATAAAAAATAAAAAAAAAGATTTTTTTTAAATTTTATTTTCACGATTTTTCAAAAATAGCAGACCTACAAGCTCGTAGCGCGCCACTCGGTGGCGCGCTATGAGCTTGTAGATCTGCTATTTTTCAATAGCTAAATTATAACAATGCTTAAAACACCAAAAGGGGTTCCCGCCCAAAATGGTATAAGGTTATTGTAGCAGTCAATTTATATTGGGGGACGGGAGGGGGCGGGGCGGGGGTCCCGAGACATTGCCAAAGCATTTCCGGGGGTCCCTGGCCAAAAACGTTGAGAACCCCTGCATTAGGTGATAATGCTGTGGTGTGGACGGTTGCTGCATTAGGTGATAATGCTGTGGTGTGGACGGTTGCTGCATTAGGTGTGCAGTTTGTGCACAAAAACACGTACATCTCATTGCCGTGTTCAGTACTATGAAAGGCAAACAAGAAGGTGCGCACATTGTAGCTCTCTTACAATTACTTTTTATTCAGGTATCCAACAAGATCTTTTTGGATGCCTAAATAATCAAATTAAATATACTTTAAGGGAGCTGCAGGGTGCGGGCCTCCTAGTTTGTCTTTGACACGTTTGACTCGTTTTGGGACCATGCAGAACCTGCCTTCAGGTGTTTTTGCATGTGTTTTCTACAAGCTCTTTTGATCTGGTCAGTGGCATAGTATGGCCACTCCTCTTTAAAAAATAAAAATACTATACAACTTTCACACTCTGAAAGTACAAGTACAAGTTTCACTTTAGCATTTCCTGGTTGTACAGAGAGTGATGTCTTATTTTTTTAGCCACATGGACCCTAGCGTCTCTATTCTGGGGTGAACCTCCAGCGAAAATAGCTGATCTAGATCGGCTATTTTTGGCAAAGAGGTTTGGTGTAGGGGGAAAATACGAGGGGACCTAGCATACAGCCCTGGGGGTTAAGTGGACATACTGTACAGTACACACTGTACACTGTACAGTAAAAACAGTGCTAGGCAGCTTGACAATTTGGCCAGAACATGAAAATGTACAAAGACACATTAGGCTCAACCATTTTTATCATGTGTGGGGACCAAAACATAATATAATATAATAAAATAAATATAATAACTGGGAGGTCGGGGGTTCGATCCCCGACCGGGTCATACCAAAGACTGTAAAAATGGGACCCAATGCCTCCCTGCTTGGCACTCAATGGGTTGGATTGGGGGGTCAAATCAACTAATCAATTGATTCCCGAGCGCGGCACGGCTGCAGCTCACCGCTCCTTGGCTGCGGCTCACCGATCCAAGAGATGGGTCAAATGCGGAGAACAAATTTCACTGCGGTAACGTGTGTGACAAATAGTAAGACTTTGACTTTGACATACAAAATGAGTACACAAACACATAAACAGATAGCCCTAGATGACCATTACAGGTCTGTAACTCAGAGAGTATACAAATGGAACCAAACGGGTCCATTTGTACACTCTCAGAGTTATGGGGGTCCTTTAAAAATGTATAGAACCACTAGTACTAGTTGGAATCCTAATGTGCCATAGTGTCATAATAATTAAGTGTCATACATATTCTGAAGAAAACCTGGAGACTGACATTCAGTAATTGCGACTTGTGAGTAAAATAAGAACATTATTATAATGGTGTGTATAAAACAAAATCTAGAATTTGCCACAGACGAGGCCAAGTCTTGCTGCCATGGACACATTTGTGTACTACGGACATATTGATGACCCCTGAAAGTGAGAACCACAGCTAGTAGAGATCTTACCTGCAGACTGCCCCTCGGGCAGTATTCCGTCACAATGCAGATGTTGGGAGGGTCAATACAGGCCCCGATAAACCTGGTCAGGTGGTTGAACTGCACGTCCCTCATCTGAAAATAACCACAAACAACAACAACATCATCACCACCACAGCCGTTGACGTTTAAATCTTTCCAGCTTTGCGTCCCCTAAGCCCCATGGAAATAGCGGGGAGGACTGACTGGTTCATTTATAGAAAACGTTTGAAAAAAAGAAAGAAAAGAAAACTCTGCCAGAACTTCCATCATAATGGTCTATTTACAGTTTAGGCCTGGGTTGGCATAGTGTCTTTTCTGCGCGTTGAGGAGCATTCCTGCATGGGGCATCTAGTTGACACATGTGCATGTGAATAAATTGCCCTTGGTGGTTATGAATGAGCCAGTTGTACTGAGGAGTTACACACTGAGCGAAGAGGAGGAGGAGGGGGGGGGCCTTGAGGTGTTGAGACCATGTACTAGCAGCCAGTCAGCGGTGGATGAGGTATACCCCGATTAGTCAGTGGTGGAAAGTACTCACAGTAAAAGTATGAATACTGCAATGTAAGAAATACGTTGTTACAAGTAAAAGTAAAAAATTCAAAATGTACTTGAGTAAAAGTATTGGTATAAAAATGTACTGGTATTGGTATCAAATGTACCAAAAGTAGAAAGTACTCATTATACAGAATGTCCCGTTTCGCAAGTTTTCAAATGTATAAAATGTTTTGAAAATAGCAGATCAAAGGCCTTGCCCCCCAAGTGGCCTTGCTCCTAAAATGATCAAATTCCAGGCCTGGCCACGACGCGTTGTAGATCGGCTTTTTTCAAAGAGACGAAATAGTCTGGAGTACACGTGGATGTGGAGTAGTATCAAATACATGTAAATACTCAGATAAAGTACCTCGAAATTTTACTCAAGTTAATGTACTCAGTTACTTTCCACCGTGGAATGGCAGTAATATCAGAACCGAGCCGAGCAGAAACGAAAACGTCTAAAAACACGGTGGCATTGAAAACGTGTATTAATGCCATGCTCTCTTTTTATGATGCTGGACGCCTTCCAAAACAATATAAACACATTAAAACAAACACAACTCCAGCTTTTTAGGGAGAGACAGCTTGGAAAGTACACTGACCGAATGCACAACGACAGCATAAACATGGGGATAAATCAATGTAATGTTCCATTCTGTAAGGGGACATCTTTTTCACATTCAGAGTTAAGATCATTCTCTCTTATTCCTACTCCATAAGGCAGCGGTTCTCAAAGTGGGGTCCGGGGACCCCCTGGAACCCCCTCAAGGACCCATGGGGGTCCCCGGACCCCACTTTGAGAACTAAGCAAAATCATTGGTAACTCTGAGAGTATACAAATGGAACCAAATGGAGGGTCCATTTGCTTCCATGGTTATTGGTTATGGGAGTCTGTGGCCTAATGTAATGTCCTTGAATTGAAAGAAATTGAGAAACACTGCAATTTTTCACATTCATAGTTAAGATCTTTCTCTTGAATGCGTCAGGGGACATCTTTTTCACATTTTCACATTCAGAATTAAGTATTAAGTTATCACTCAGTATTTCGCTGTGTACCAGCAAAGCACATGAAAGCAATAATGGTCACACGCTCTTGCAGCCAAGCGTGGAAAAACCTTCCAAAACACTGTTCACAACTTTGAAGAAGTTGTGAACTGTTCTTTGGGGTTTTGGAACGCATTTCATGGAAAAAGGCAGAAGGAAGGTGTGAGTGACAGCTGCCCTCACACCAGAAAAAAAATGGGGGAAAAAAAGTGAGTTAGTCGCTCCTGTTTCCCGACTCGGGAGAAGTTAGCCTACCCTTTGGCCTATATAATTTCCCCTGCTGAACGCAAGCGAGCGAGAGAGCGAGGGAGGGAGGCGCACAAAAAGGGAGAGAGGAGTAAGCAGCGGTGTAAAGTAACTAAGTACTATTTACTCAAGTACTTAAGTGCAACACTGAGGTACATTTACTTTACTTGAACATGTTCATTTTTCCAATACTTTCATAGAGGCAAGTATTTACTCCACTACGATTATTTGAAAACTGTTGTTACAAGTTACTCTGTTGATTTACATTTACAAGATTCTGCCAATGCTTTTCAATCAGGGTCAGGGTCGTGTTTTGTTTTTTGTTTTTGTGGAAATCCACGAATGGCAACAAAGCGCTCCTTTCCCGTTGAAAAGCATTGGCCGAATCCAGCACATATCAAACAGAAACGTACCCTTAGGTCAGTGGTTCCCAAACCTTTTCATCTCAAGGACCCCCAAATTGACACTTATTAGCCCGCGGACCCCCATTTTTAGATATGTGCCAGGGACCCCCATATGAGAAAATTTGTATGGCTCTAGCAGTGATTCTCAACGTGTTTAATTGACATGCATTAGTCTACGGACCCCCATCTAATGGCATTTCTATCTCTGAGACCCCAATTTATTGTAAAATCAATGTTAATTTAACTCTGAGTGTGCAAATGGAACCAAATGGTTACAGACCCAAAAGGGTTCCAAACTATCATTTAGCTGGGGACCCCCTGGAACTCCCTCAAGGACCCCAGTTTGGGAACCACTGCCTTAGGTCACACCAAGGTTTACTTCTACCTACAGTATGAGGGTGGATTCTGCCAATGCTTTTCAATTGGAATGGAGCGTTTTATTGCCGAAATCCTCGGATGGCAACAAACTGCTCCGTTCCCATTGAAAAGCATCGGCAGAATCCGCCCTAAAATTCCAGTCTGACATGACTGCACCCGTAAGCAATTTTTTACTTGGTCAAAAATCAATATTTTTATTAAACAGAAAAGGACATGGACAATACATGAACGCATAACAACACATGGCCACAATATAAAACACTTAAGTTACCCATTATGGGCGGGAACCCCCTTCTGTAACAGTTTTTGAGTGGTGTAAATTATAACAATGTTTAAAACACCAAAAGGGGTTCCCGCCCAAAATGGTTTAAGGTTATTGTAGCAGTCAATTTATATTGGGGGTCGGGAGGGGGCGGGGCGGGGGTCCCGAGACATTGCCAAAGCATTTCCGGGGGTCCCCGGCCAAAAACGTTGAGAACCCCTGGTGTAAACCACTCCTACGACTGGCTTTGTTAGTTTACGTGTCTGTCTGTCTGTCTGTGCTCAAAAAATGAGCATGGTTGCTACGGTCACCCAGTTCACCCGGGTGTGATTTCATTACGTCAGACATTACGTCAGACCACAGCTGATCAGGCTATATAAGACCTTACACCACTCAGTTCACACGGGTGTGATTTTTTGATTAAGTACAGAAAACTTAGATCAAGGTCTAGAAGGCATTTCTAAGACCAGCCATGGTCCCAAATGGGTTAACAGTACAATAAGGACAAAAAATATATAATACCATAAGGACAGAAAGTATACAAATCATAAAATACCTATTCTACGGAGCCATGGAATGGCCACAGAACAAAATATTTTTTATCTGGTCTGGTCGAGAGGACGAGATCTTCTCTTTCATTATGCAGATTCATCCCTTGCCTGCCGATTGGTAGAACATCCTCTGTCACTCCAATACACATAGCATTTGACCACTCATCCCCTATATGAGGCACCAATGGCAGCAATGCTTCTATGAATTCAGCCAAGGTGCCCCGTAGCTATTTTCAAAAAGGTTTATCAAATTCAGAAAATCTTTTGCACATTTATTCTGTCACTTCAAGCACATTAAATGTTGATGACCCCTGCTTCATGATGTGGGTAAGAAATGTGTATACTGCCTCCCCCTGGCCAGCCGGGGCTCCTGATGGAGGGGAAAGGAACTGGTTGGAATAACGTGTTCCTTCCACGCGCTACGTCCAGCGTCCCAATCATGGGATAAAAATAAATAAATGTGTATACAATATGTTTGCACTTTCGCTTGAGGCAAATTTTGACTGCGGAGGACTTTGACTTGTAACAGAGCATAATTTCCTACATTGTTGTTTTGTTACTCTTACCTACAGCACTGAAGAACAAAAAAACTGAGTACTTCTTCCAAAAGGTTCCACCACTGAGGAAAAGAGTTAGGAGAAACGGGGAGGAGGCAAACGCAGGAGGTTGGAGGAGAGAGAGAGAGCGCTAGCTAGCTTGGAAGACAAGTGGTTAAGTTTCCATTGGCAGGCCTCTCTCTTCCCCATCTGGTTGGCTTTTTCATGAGCCGGGGCCCTGACAGCCCGTCAAGCCCCCGGGGTGTCTGAGTAGCTGCCAGCACAGACGAGATGGCTGTCTCTCTCCTGTGTGTGTGTGTGTGTGTGTGTGTGTGTGTGTGCCTTTTCTGACCGACCCACAGGCCACAGAGGCATCTACGCGCTAAAATAAAAAAACACCACAGTGTTGGGGTTTTTAACCCCGGCGAGCGTTTCGTACGCTCGCCGGGGTTAAATTAACACATTGGGCTTTACAGTGTAAAGCACCCCCCCCACCGCTCTCTCTCTCCCCCCTCTCTCTTCGCCACGCCGCAGACAGGAGAGAAGAAAGGAGATGAGAGAGGAAGCGAGGGGGGGGGGAAGAGAGAGAGAGAGAGAGAGAGAGAGAGAGAGAGAGAGAGGGAGAGAGAGAGAGAGAAAGAAAAGCAGACAGATAATGGGGAGATAGAGAGATGCAGTACAGTAGAGCAAGGGCTCCCAACGAGAACGCCCAAATATCCATGGCCTCTGATGTGGAGCGTCCTTGGGTTCATGAAAAGGCCCTACATAAATTCAAGCTATTATTATTATTATTATTATTAAGGCTCTTCATATTGCAAAATGTCTTGAAAATAAATACATTTTCATACAGAAAATAGACGATCTACAAGATCACAATGCAAACTAAGCATTGTGAGCTTGCAAATTGTACATTTTTGCTATTTTTTGTTTTAAATTTTGGGACATCGTGCCAACCTTTTTTGTTTTAAAGATTGTTGACTGTTAACTCTTTAAAAGTTATTAAATTGAATTTGAATTGAAATACAAATCATAATAATATGATTATTTCTTTTCCCTTTTTTGGTCTCCTCTCCTTTACAACTGGCCCCCCTGGCGGACCCCTCTCGGTCTGTGGCCCCCACTTTGAAAACACACATTCTGTAAAAGACAGGCCAGGATGCCAAAAATAATTGTATCCACAGCATGGCTGATAACTTGATTACAAAAGACTTTCCAGACCTTCCAAGAAGCCTGATGTCATTCCTGACTTACGGGTTTCCCTGTGCCTCGCTGGATTTTTTAGTTTTCACTAAAACTCATAATTAATTCTGTCACGTGTTTTCCCCTTCTGAATATTGCTCATCAATCACAGTACAATTACTCATGTACAGTACTGAGGTACTTTTTAGTTTACTTAAGTCCATTTTTCAAAACCGGTATTTTTGTACTCCACTACAACAATTACAGTATATGAAAACTTTAGTTACTAGTTACATTATAGATTTAGATTCTCAATACAAACATTAACCACTGAAAGTCTATTTTATACTTTTATACTACAATCTGTTATTTTTGTACTTTTGGTACTTTATATGTATTTTGATGCCAATACTGCCTGTACTTTTATTCAAGTGACACTGAAAGGGGGTCCAGGGCGGTCCCCAGAAAAAGATTGATAGTTCGCCAGGAACAAACAGACCTTCACGGGTGAAGAGTGACTGTACTAATGGAACTGACATTCGGTTCCATTTGAACTCTATTAGAACAGAAACTCACATCATACTTATTCAAATATTAGTTCTAATATAACTATGCAAACAACACGTCAACCGGAGGAAATGAAGCAGCTGATGCCACGAAAGCAACTGCTTGCGCACTTTTTGTTGCTGCAACTGTTGTCGCTTTTGTTGTTGATGCAACTGTTCTTCTGCCTTTGTGCATATAGGCCTGACCATCGAATGAAGGAAACTGAAGGATAGACAGAGGTTTTGTGATTTGTATACTGTGAGGCTCTTGGCTTTTTCTACCTGGAGGTGGCATTGTTCTTACTTGAATAGTAAGTCATCTTTGTGGCAACACACTTAATAGAATAACCTAATTGTTTACAGTCTTATAATACTGTAGGTATTCCAGTTAAGAGGGTTTATTTGCCAAACATCCAAGGACACCAGCTATTGTGCTTGTTCCACTGCAAGTCGGATATAAAATAATGCAGCATAAGACCAACAAGAGAGTCTAATAATAACTGTGTGGCTTCCACGTGCAACTGAAAAAGGCGTTCATACAGTTAATTATCAGTTAATCATCTGGCTGACTGGATGGGATTCCTTGAATTTGTGTGCCAACGTTGCTGAGCTGTGAGCTGCGTAGAGCAGCGCGAGGTGAGCTGTGTGGTTTGCTGTATCGTATCAAAAGCAGTTTGAGCTGAGCTGGGATTGGTCTAGCTTCGTAGGGACATACACAGATGCAGAGCTGGGATTGGTCTAGCTTCGTATACACTGTGCCCATACAGTGTGGACACAGTGTTTTCTACAAAGACCTATTTTTGTCTTTGTTCGTCATGTATATATATTGTATTTTGTAAGGGTAGGCACTAGGCATAATAACTAAGCGTATTATCTTCAGCCTACACCTTTTTTGGTCATACCAATGTATTATGTACAATATGATATTATTATATCACTACATAATGTTATATCCTTGACCTAAATGGCGTTATATTAGCAAGGATAGGGGTGATTAAAAAAGGTTATGCCAACTTGTGTTCTGAGCCGGTAGTACTGTAGTCACAATGTAATGCTTTCAAGTTTGAAGTTTGAATAGATCAGGGGTTTTGGGGGGATCGTATCCTAGCAACACCGAAAGCGCTAACTCTCATTGGTCGTGTCATGAGTAAAATGAGCCATTGAGCTGCTGTGCATTCTCAGACACAAGGTTCACACACAGGGGAGCAGAGTGGGAGGAGGAGGACGGCAGAATTGTTGACTTACGGAACACGTCTTATAGTTTCCCAACACGGGACGATTCCGTATTTTACGGGGTGTGTGGTATTGGTAACCCAACGCTGTTTGGAAAATTCCGGTAACGCAAGGTTATAGATTCACGGCCGGGAAAACTTGCGGTGGTACATGTCCCACGGACCGGCACCGGCCCACGTACCGGTGGTTGGGAACCTCTGTACTATATGGTAGGGGTCTCTGCTTCATCTCAGCTAGGGGGTCCACAAAGACCTCTGATTCATGATGTAATGTATACAATAAGCTTATTAGGCCTAAAAGGTCTTATGGGGGGAAATATGAATGATATACCTTGATATACCTGTAAACAAACAGAGAGTGAGCTAGATGCCTAGTAGGAAAGCGTGTGAGCTTAACTTACATGTTTGAGTTCAAACAGGACTTGTCTGGTCAGCTCTATCCTCTTCTTGTTGACGTGTTTGATGGCCACCAGGTTGCCCTGTGTGGAACAAGACAGCAACAGAGAAACGGCCTGAATGAACTGTCAAAGTGTATACACATAAATGACCCACGTAAAAACCCCAGTTAAGTGTTTCTTGTCTCCCAAACATCATTAAAATAAGATCTGGTTGCAAAAGGGGTGAAGTGGCCCTTTAAGGCCTTGATACAGTATAGTTGATGTACTACCGAAAAGAGCCGATCTGCATATGCTCACAATACCAAGTATGAATTGTTGTAGTGTAGAGTGTCACTGATGGAAGGTTTACTGTAGCATTAAAAACAACGATGACAAGGGTGTAGTGTAAATAAAATGACATGCACAGCAACATCCCTGTAATTGTCGTTAATATTGTTATACTGACACACAAGTCCTGTGTTAAATTGATACACAGGACATTTGATCGAGACTATGGGCACGGATTATGGAAACTGAGAGAGAGAGAGAAAGAGAGATACTCAGAGAAAGAGATCTAGAGAGAGGGGGGGGGGGGGGGGGGGGGGGGCAGGCAGGCAGGGAGAAGCCAATCAGAATAGCAGCTGGCTGCATACTAGCCTCCAGGTACATTTGGGTTGGATTTCAGTGTGCAGGGGATGAAGGATTCTGTGTGTCACATTGATATGTGCAGATCAGTAAATCAGCAGAGCGGAGTGGAGAGGAGAGGAGTAGGGAGACGTTACCCCCGCACGTACGCATGCACACGCACGCACGCACGCACGCACGCACGCACACGCACACACACACACACACACACACACACACACACACACACACACACACACACACACACACACACACACACACACACACACACAACCAACAGGCCCGTTGGTACCAGTGTTGATTTTGAATAAAATGTAATTTAATTGTAGCCATATTTTAGTCATCTGAAATGCTTTTGTGTCAGTCTAGTTTTGGTCGACTAAATATCACAGGACTTTAGTCGACTAAATCTACAGTTGATTCTGTACACAAAAATAATATTTTGGCAGGCCTTGGTGGCGTTGAAATGGCTGACATTGACGAAATTGTCAATATATTTGGTCTTAGTTTTAGTCATCATGTAGCTGGCAGTGGCTGAGTAGGTACAGCAGCTTGTCTAGGAAGCCAGGCTTTGTGTTGAAGTGTCCTTGAGCAAGACACTGAACCCCTAACTCAGGGGTTCTCAACGTTTTTGGCCGGGGACCCCCGGAAATGCTTTGGCAATGTCTCGGGACCCCCGCCCCGCTCCCTCCCGACCCCCAATATAAATTGACTGCTACAATAACCTTAACCCATTTTGGGCGGGAACCCCTTTTGGTGTGTTAAGCATTATGTTATAATTTAGCTATTGAAAAATAGCAGATCTACAAGCTCATAGCGCGCCACCGAGTGGCGCGCTACGAGCTTGTAGGTCTGCTATTTTTGAAAAATCGTGAAGAAAAAAAAAAATCATTTTTTTTTTTTTTTTTTATAATTTGGGGACCCCCTAAAATAGTTTGGCGACCCCCCGAGGGGTCGCGACCCACGGGTTGAGAACCCCTGCCCTAACTAACTAAGCTACCAATGAGCAGCTTATTGGTGCCTGGGCATTGCTGCCTCCTCCTCCTCCTCCTCCTCCGTCGTGTTGAATGTGTGTGCGTGTTTGAATGGGTGAATGTGACGCACACTGTGAAGGCCACGTACCATCCACCATGCTGCAGCTACCGCCAAAACAAAGCTAACCTAGGTGTAAAAACTAAATGCACACAGCGGTTTGCCTAAAAGCTGGGCAATTAACTGAAAATATAGCTAATCCGACATTTAGAACCTCTAACCGACTTAAATCTTAGAATAATTGAGAAGCAGTTTATATAAGTATGTACAGGTATGTATACACACAATTATAGATTATTTATAGAATTATTTTTGCCGAATGCTTGCCCCGGAGGGACGGCTAAGCATGGTTAACCCATTCAGGCCTGACGTCGAAATTAAAAAAAAAAAAGTTTTCTAAATCATGACAATTTTCGGAAAGATTTGAGGCACATTTTAACGATTTTTCAAAAATAGCAGACCTACAAGTTCATAGCGCGCCACTCGGTGGCGCGCTATGAGCTTGTAGATCTGCTATTTTTCAATAGCTAAATTATAACATAATGTTTAAAACACCAAAAGGGGTTCCCGCCCAAAAATGGGTTAATGGTTAATGTGGTTAAACGCTAACGTGACATGGATGCGTTCCAGGTCTCAATGGGTTAAGCACTAGACCAATGGACAACATTTTTTCTCTTCTCTCCTCGTTGTGTTTATACGTTGTACTATGATCATCAAGTAGGGCATTCATTTAGAAAAACTACAAAAGTTAAAATATAGAGATAAGAGGTTTCCTGCCATAACAGCAACAATTAAAACATATTTATGTTGTTGTTTTATGTAAATAATACATACATTTATTTTTTAGTAATATTAATGTCTTTTTCTTTTTCTCAGTTTTCGGTTCCTATTAATTATTAACATAATCAGGGAACTTTTTTTTTGTTTTTTTGTTTTTTGTACCGGTGACATAAAGACCACCGAGGCTTGAACCTCCAAAGAAAAACGGAACACCTCGTTATTTCAGTGTGGGCGCTCCCGTCTTTCCTCTCACCTCTCTCGATCCCTCTCCGAAACGGATAAATTAACAATAACGAGAAGGCTGATGGCCATGTCCAGACTGTGTGAGGTGGGAGTATAGAGAGAAAAAAAGACCACCAGAAAAAAAACACCACTCGCTCTGCAGCTCACATTAAAAACCGACTCGCTGTGCTCGCCCACACAGCCTCTCTCTCTCTCTCTTTCTCTCTCTCTCCTCGCCGTTTTCTCTGTGAGCGTGTGTGCACACGTGTGGGCGGGAAAGGAAACAGCGCAGGAGTTGAAAATGTCAGAACTCACTAAAGCCTTACCTTAAAATAGCCCGTTTTCGCAAATAGCTGATATTTTCCATGGGCAGTTATCAAGGAACCGTAGCTGGAGCCCCTCTGCAAGGACAAGGTGGAAACAGAAGGATGGGACAAACATCATGTGTTAGGTATTTGTGGGGGATGAGAAGAGTAGAAGAGAACACACAAAATGCATCTAAGCCTGGTTTATATGGCGCCGTTTTTCGTTGAGGTATACAGTAGCCCAAAGTCAGTTGGGGCTAATCACAAATCATGTCCGTTATAATTTAGCTATTTAAAAATAGCAGATCTACAAGCTCATAGCGCGCCACCGAGTGGCGCGCTACGAGCTTGTAGGTCTGCTATTTTTGAAAAATCGTGATTTTTTTTTTTTTTTTTTATCTTTTTTTTTTGTTTTTTTTTTTTAAATAATTTGGGGACCCCCTAAAATAATTTGTGATTTTAATCACAAATCATGTCCGTTGCTGTCGGATGGAAACCACATACAGTATGTCCATTAAGCTGTTACTTTCTGGGATTCAAATTAAAAAAAGAGCAAAATAACAGGCGATCTACAAGCTGAAAAAGTGTGACACAGTAGTTAGTATGACGAAGTAAGGCATTATTTACAAAAAAAGAAAGAAAAAAAGAATAGCAACAATGTGCTTTCCCTGCATCCCTTCCACAGCACTGCAACACACCGTCGTATAAATGCATAAATGTATAAATGTATAATGATTAAAACATCCATTATATTTATAATACTCCCAGTCACTGTTGACTGGAAACCTTCTATGTCCAAAAACTGATACTTTCCAGGAAATCGAAATGTGTTCCAACGGGAGTTATCGTAATCATTAGTATTATAGTTACATATTGGATTATTTAGTTAACTTAAAAGATTTTGTTTGCACTTTCCATTGGTTAAATCTTAAATCTTTTTCAACCTGGCGTCCCTAATATGGGCATGTCATTGTAGTTATAACATTTTAGGGAACTTTGAAAAATAGCCGATCTACAAGCTCAAAACACATCGCAACGCGATCCGTTGTGAGGCGATCGATCGACTGTTGTCCCTACTTTTGCACGACACCGTTAATTAACTACTTGAACCCCAGCTCCCCTATTCGGGGGACAACAACAGCAGACCAAGTGCAGATGTAACTCGGGTCCATTTTTTAAGTGATTAATGAAATTAATTTATGATAAAAAAGAATAAAGAAAACAAATGATGGATATATACTGTATATGAAATATGAAATATGGAGATACAAGGTTTCTGCCAGACACAGCGAGGATGAGCTTTATTCGTGGGTGGCTGGTTTGTATTTATTTCCACCTACGTTTGCGAAAATGTCCTCTTTCTATATAATGTTAAACTCCAAACCTTGGACAGACGTCTGCAGGGCACAGCGTGAATAGAAATGGAGCGCGCCCACTTCATGCAGAGGGAGGGTCAGTAGTTCACTGGTTGTTGGGGACTTTATGCATTTATACGTTGGCTATTCAACAATATCAGATGCACAAGCTCACAGCTCTGCAAGCTTGTGCATCTTAGGCAGATTATGAAGCACTTTACTTATTTATTCTATCATGATAGATGAACTGAATATGTATATATATAATATTACGTTTTGAAAAATATCACCACGTGTTTACATTTTTTCATAATTCCGATTGTCTTTTCCACAAATCTTCTCTTCTGGGCACAAAATATTTTCAGATGGGTGTCCGACTGTCCGTGGCCAAATACATATCAATATAGAGGTCCTTGACACGAACATGATTCGTTTATAGAATACTGCGAATATAAATATGAATCACTGTAGAGCGTGACTTCTCCACTAGTCCCTGCCTAACATTTGTTGACGAAATTGTCAATATATATTTAGTCATAGTTTAAGTCATTGCTTAGTTTTTATTTCGTTTTTGGCAGTCGATTTTTCGTCATAGTTTTAGTCAGTTCGTTTTTATTTAGTTTTTGCCAGTGAAAAAGGCTAGTCAAAAATTGTTTTGCCATAGTTCTAGTCATCATAGCTTATTTCTTATTTAGGTTTTGCCTAAATAAGACTTAACTTTATTTAGTTTTAGTCGATGAAATTAACACTCCTGCAGATACTGCCAACACATGGCAGGCTGGAAACTACATGGCCTGGAGAAGGACCGTGTTTTCCACAGTGTTATCCATGCAGGAACTGGGCTGAAAACCAGTAATGAAAAAGGTGTGCGCATGTGCTGCCATGAACGCTTGCACGTGTGTGCATGCATGAATGCTTGCACATGTGCACTGGCTCTCTCTCTGTGTGTGTGTGTGTGTGTGTGTGTGTGTGCGTGCGTGCGTGCGTGCGTGCGTGCGTGCGTGCGTGCGTGCGTGCGTGCGTGCGTGCGTGCGTCTGTGTGCGTGCGTACGTGCATGCGTGTGTGCGTGCGTGCGTGCGTGTGTCTGTGTGCGTGCGTACGTGCATGCGTGTGTGTGTGTGTGCGTGCATGCGTGCGTGCATTAAGTTACTAGGCTATACTTGTGAGGGCCAAATATCCCCACAGGTATGGTAGAATTTGAGCGATAGACATTGTGAGGATTCAGCTTGGGGTTAGGATTAGACATTTAGAGGTTAGATATATTTTGGGGTTACAGCTGGGAGTTATGCCTGATTTATACCTAGGTAGTAGCTCATCTGCAAGTGAGCTTGAAGATCAGCTATCATCATCGGTGCGCAACACCACAACTAAGTACAATTGAGGCTTTAGGGTTAGAGTTAAAAAATAATTATATAAAACTGCCCCGTCCTAAAATGATGCTCACAAGTCTAGTAATACAAACTCAGTGAGTGTGTGTGCGCGCGTGTGTGTGTACGTGCGTGTGTGTGTGTGTGTGTGTGCATGCGTGTGTGTGTGTGAGAAGCATTAGTCCTGGAACAACAGAACTTGATACTTTTAGAAAGTGATGGGGTATATTTAGGGATCACTGCCAGACTGTGGCTTATACCAACACCACATCATAATATGTGACTCGAGTCCCACCACAAAGACAGTCACCTTCCACAGACCACTGGGAAGCCTTTCAACAATCAATCATCAATCAATCAATCAATCAATCAATCAAGCAAGCAATCAATCAATCAATCAATCAATCGCATCACAGGAGGAACCAGAAACACAGATACAGTACTCCTGGTACTTTGAGTATGAATGGGACCCATGGTACTGGCACTGCAATGAGAGTCTTTACCCAGTACCCAGTCTTTCCCACTGGCAGAGATGGAATCGCAAACTGCCAGAAAAACAACAGCTTCTTAATCACAAGCTTGAGGCTTTGCCAGCACTACTGTGGAAAAAAGGCGATATTAAGCTCAAAATTGTGTAGAAACGTCCGTGGGCTGCCAACACATCATGAGATCACTCTGAATGACCACTGACCAGTAATCAAAATGGAGCCGTAACATTTAGTGTTTCTAATAGAATTTTAGATGCTTTTTCTTAAACCCTGAACACACAAAAATGCCAAATGAAATAAACTTTAAAATGCTAAACTATTGAATCTAACAGCGTGTATCAATTAGTTATAGATGAACAAATCAAGGCCCAGCGTCCGTGTTGTTGGGAAAGCTTTCGCAAAGAATAGCAGCGGGTCGCATTGTGAGCCCTGAGGGACTCCATGGGAAACCATATGGGGTTTAAGTGGAAGCATAAATGAAGCATAAATGAGATTAGGCCAGAAGACTATACAGTAGCTAGTATAACAGTACCTGGGAGAGGGTCAGCCGACTGCCGGCCTTTTTGTAGTACTTGTTGGGGCTCTCGAACTGAAGATCCTCCCATCGGATCCTCCACAGCATTCCAGCCAGCTCTTTCTCCAGAGCCAGTTTCCTGCAGAAGGAAAAGCAATCCGTCAAATCAACAGACAGAAAGCATGGAAATATGAAACAAAACACAACAAACAAGCACAAAAACGGATGCTTTGGTTAAGGGAAAATTTTTCATGGTTTTTAGGACGAGTGGTTCTCAAACAGCTTGGAATGCAGTAGAGTCACGGACCCCCATAACTCCGAGAGTGACCAGATGGAGCCGTATGGGTCCATTTGGTTCCATTTGTGCATTCTCTCAAGGAGTTACAGCCCTATAAGGTTCCATTTGGTTCCTAACTATAAATGATTTAGCTGGGGATCCCCCTGAACCCTCCCTAGTTTGAGAACCACTGGTTTCAGACAATTCATGTAGCTACTAGCCTACCAGTTTGAATCTCAGTTGCTATATTTGCATTATGTCACTTTGTAACTTTTTACAACGTTGCTCTGCGGCAGTCTATCTTACTGTAGCTGTCTATAAGAGGGTCTGTTCGTGTCTGTTTGTGTGTCCGGAGATCATCTCGCAAACTGATGGACCAATCACTCTCCAACTTTTTTTTGGTGTTTTAACCTCTTTGACAGATATATAGTTATTAGTCATGTATATCATCATTGCTGTTGGACAGAAACCTCCTCTCTCTATATTTCAACTTCTTGTGTTATTTTTTTCCGTACATTAACGTCCTTCTTGATAACACTACAGCGTCACACAAAAGCATCATCTAACAGTAGCAGATACTGTATATTGCAAGCTCGAAAAGCGTCTCGAAAAGTGGCGCAAAGCGACAGCTTGCATATCTGCTATCAATCAAAAGTACAGTAACAGTTTTGGACAATATACGCTCCGTCAATAAAAACCTTTATATCAATCAATCAAAACAATTATTTTGACATCCAGGAACACCTGTGGTTAGAGGGTTCTTAAAGTAAGTACTGTATCTGTAACTCATCTGCGTGCTATATTTAATGAACAGTGGTTCAACTATTAGCCTGAAGATTGATATTTACATAATACTGTACTGAAGAATGGGCCTCTTCAAACAAGCGCTTAAAAACAAATACCTACAGTGCATACCATAACGTAACGGGTTTAATAAGTCAGGTTAGCATCTGTATGTCGGCGACAGCTCTGACATGTTTTTGAACGTTATTTTTAAAACAGCCAGACTAAATTGGCAGACACACGAAGCAAAAAAAGAAGAAAACTCTTCCTAGTGAATTAACACATCTGGCAGTACTCTCAAGGGGGGCCATTGTTTCACGTCATTCGCCAATTTACAGCAAAACGGCTTCTAAGAATTGAACCGTGGCATCTTTTCGAGCATGGTCAGAAG
Organism: Electrona antarctica; assembly: GCF_951216825.1. Classification (NCBI taxonomy): domain Eukaryota; kingdom Metazoa; phylum Chordata; class Actinopteri; order Myctophiformes; family Myctophidae; genus Electrona; species Electrona antarctica. Next base: position 40,421,535 of record NC_136797.1, read on the forward strand.
TTTGGGGAAAAGTGAGACATTTTGAGGGGGTCACTTTGGAGTTGAAACAGGTTACTATTTTTTCTTTTCTTTTAATGAAAAAACAGCAGAGCCCACACATTCCAATCCTTCTGAAAGGTGTAAAACACTTCCAGACTTGGGGAACTTATTGCAGCGTTTGCATTATCGCTGCACTTCGCCCTTCAGCCCCAACCACCCTAGTTGGCCCCAGAAGCAACTTCTTTCTCGCTTTCTTTTTTCTTTTTAGTCTGAAAGTCTGAAAACTATCGCAGGGTCTCTGAATAATCCTGGTTTTGGCGTCGGGGGCTTGTTGTGTTTCTGGATGCGCTCCACTATAGAATGGAAATGTCACATCATCATGGGGGAGTGACACATGTAGACTAGCCTGTTGGTTGGCAAACTTCGTTTCGGCAGAGAACCAAAGATGAAGTCGGTGCACAGAATTCAGAAATACAAAAATACACTATGAAAGAACCACTTAAGCACTATTTATGTAATAGTGAAAGATCGGATATTTACTCGCGACTCGCTCCGTGGCTCAAAAAGTGGGTCCCGACCGATTATTTGGGAAACACTGCTTGTAGCTAACCTATATGAGGGCAGGAAACACCATTAAGCCTCCAGTACCCCTCCCCCCTTCTCTCCTCCCTCCACGGGAAAAAAAAAGGTATTTTGCTATTTAAAGACCCTTGTTTAGAGAGGCCTGGCAGCCTGCAGAGGAGTTAAAGTGTGGGGCTCCACACTAGGGCTATTGTTTCATAAATCCCATATGTGAATACCTCTGGTTGGACCAACCCCTCCATTAAAACAACAGAGCCTACCTCTCTCTCTGCTCAGTGTCCCCTCACACTACGGCCCGGTTTACACCTCACACAGTGGTGGGAAAGTTCTTACTTCATTACTTCATTCAAAGTATCAATACTGCCATGCAGAAATACTCTGTTACAAGTAAAAGTCCTGTAATCAAAATGTACTAAAAATAGAAAAAAAGAACATTGCCATCAAAATGTACTTGAAGTACCAAAAGTAAAAGTACTCATTATACATCATTGTACTCATTGTACTTGAAATGGGACATTCCATTTCAAGTTTTCAAATGTATAAACATTTTAAAAAAACAGCAGATCTTCATTGTGAGCTTGTAGATCGGCTATTTTTGAAATATATGTGCTTAATTAATGTATGTTTTGTAATAATAATCAAAATCTACAAAGTAACTAAAGTTTTCAAATAACTGTAGTGGAGAATAAGTGCAATATTTGACTCTGAGATGTAGTGGAGTAGAAGTAAAAGTATTGGAAATTGGAAATACTCAAGTAAAGTACAAATATCTCAAGATTGTACTTAAACTTACAGTACTTGAGTACAATGCACCACTGCACCTCACTGTACCAGCGATGGGAGGCAGACCTCTAGACTTCACACAGTCCCTCTTCATTATAAGTAAGGCCTAAACCCTGTGGACGTTATAGTGAACTGGACCAACTGGAATGGGCTCTATGCACACAGAATAACTCTCCCTACTTGGTGTTACAGATGATACTAATTAAGGCTTATTATTAGGCTCTGTTCCATTTAGTGTGCAGAGGACCCCCATAACTCCCCATAACTAACACGAGAACCCCCATAACTCTGAGAGTGTACGAATGGAACCAAACAGACACTTATGGGTCCATGTGGTTGTACACTCTCAGAGTTAAACACCCGTACCCATTTGGAACCCACTCAAGGACACTTTGAGACCCACTGGTGTAGCAGAGTGTTTCCAGTGAGCCAACATGCTCAATAGAGCGTCGCAGTCCCGCCCCCTACCATGGCCCAGGAAATGAATCCCAATGCATTTTTCCCATAGACATTTCAAAAAGTATTTATTTAAAGACAGTTACGCCGCGGACAAAGCCAACTCGAGTCGTGACAACTCATGACAACACAAACAATATTTTGGACCAAACAAATAATTACAAAGAAGAAAAACAACAAAAAAAGTGTTGTAACCTGACGTTTTTTTTCTTCTTTCTAATTATTTGTTTGGCCCAAAAATTGTGTTTGTTGTCATGATTTGTCACGACTCGAGTTGGCTTTGAACGGAGAATCATTTCCTGGGCCATGGTAGGGGGCGGGACTGCGACGCTCTATAGCAGCACCCTGACTCTGTTTGATCAGAATGGAACAGAGCCTTCATTAGTATCATCGGTAACACCTGTGAAGGAAGTAGTGTGTGCATAACCCATCAGCTCTGGACTCCCACCCCCCGTCCCCCGTCCCCCGTCGACACTCAAATCTCTTTGCCATAACAATAGCCAATAGCTTGTGGACATGATGTGTGAAAAAACTAAAAACAAAAACAAAAAAAACAGACACACTTAGATGCAGCAAGAAGCAGACATTCCAAATAGTTAGTTAGCCTTTTATTGAGTTACTTACTCTCCCCAGGAATTTTTAATTGCACACACTTTTACAATTGCAGTAGTTTAGCTCAATTGCAGCACATTAGCCTAACTTTTCAGTCCAGTGATGCACTAATATGTCCCCACACACATACAGTAGCCCTACCCTTTTCCATAATAACAACTTGATTCATGTTGCTGCTAATATCACCTGGTTGGCAGACCGTTATCGTTTAGAATGTCCATAATGCTAACTAATGTTTGAAAGACTTTCGGTAACACTATACATAAAGGTCTATAATGCATTTTAATCACATTTATAATGTAATGCACTTAATAGGCTTCATAACACTTATGTACACACTATAAATGTTTATAATTATTCACAACAACTTATAACAAAGTCAAATAACTGGCAGTTGTAATGTGCTGTTCCACTGCATGAGCTCATAATGTGTTGTGACCAGCACATGTACTACTTCATAATCCTTGTTATAAGTTGTAAGTTATAAGTGATTATAAATATTTAAGTGTCATATTAAAGTGTCATGAAGCCTTATAAGTGCATTATAATTTGTGTTATTACAATGCATAATAGACCAGCCCTTTCAGTTAAGTGTTACCATACATTCATTACAGCTCTAGTGCTAAGTATAGACGTCTGTCAACAGTGGGACTTGTGTGTGGTGTAGCTCTGTCGTCCGCCATTGTCCGTCAGCGACTCCATTTATTAGTCTGGTAAGACAGAAAGGGATATTAGCTTTAGCTACTTAACAAAACACACTCCAAAAGAAAACACCGTCACAGAAAAAGATAACCTCGTACCTCCAATTTGGAAGATTTTTTATGTTTTTGCTTTAACTTAAAATGACCATTAATAGACAAAAGAAACAAAATGAAACTGATTAGGGCCTCTGAAGTTATTTCACAATCCTATGAAAACGTTTCAAACAAAACCGATGTGAGAAACTGTCTTTTTTTTGGGGGAAATATCAAGAGGATACAGTTACAAAGTTTTGATCCAACAGCAGCACAGAGAGGTCTCCTCTGCTAACATTTGTAATGTTTGTAAACACGCAAGACACATTAGCAGAGTCTGTTAACCTAACCCTGAGAGGTCACCAGGGCCCAAAATGGATCCCAGGCATTTATGGCGGGTTCCCACAAGACGTGTTTTCATGAGCCTGGGTACCGGGAAGGGACTAAAATGGTACGGTTGATTTATACGCAGTGTCACACCGGAAATAGCTGATCTACATGCTCACCTTCTGAGCTTGTATAAAACAGCCATTGCATTTCGGTTGCAGGCTAAAGAACGCTGAAAAGGTCTCCGGCTTGCAGATGAATGTTATACTTCACAACACTTACCAAACAAGGGCTGAGGCAGACTAGCTAGTTAGGATGGTACCTCTGGCCATGGTGTAGCGCCGCCACCTTGCCTTTCTCCTGTGAACCAGAGCAGAACATGCAGTGTGAGCGGTGTTAGAAGTGAGACCGCGCGTCACAGTTATTTAAACTAACTTGTGCTTATTTGAGTTTTTGAAATTGGATTTGAAAACGCTGAATGCAAGGTTTAGTGGATTTACCTCAGGTTGGCATGCAACTCCTCCATCTGTCTTCAGTTATTCCTCTGATTAAAATCCATTCGGATTGGCTTGACATCTTCATGTGTTAATGTTCACTTTTCCAAAAATGTATCCGATTTTGTGGCAAGAATGAATTATGAAGAAAACAAAACAAAATAAAATGCACATGCGAAATATGTCTGCCTCCAAATCGCTACATAAATGGCAAAACATGTTGTTTGTTTTGTGTTTTGTGTTGTTAGTTTTGCATTCGGTTTGTTGATTAAATTTAAATGTTGCCTCCAAGAGAATACTAACTGAGGAAAACATTAATTTTAGATATTACATGCAGGATTTGTCCTCTGCGTCAAACACATTTATGAAAGCCGTTCAGTAGCTAAGAAGGTCGGGGTGCTCGTGATTGACTATTTGTATAATTAAAACTGAACATACTCAATATAATGAACACAAATACATAATCTGTGCCATCTATCAAAATGTCAGTTGAAGCTTTTAGAAATGAAAGCCAAGAACAGTCCGTTCTTTTTCCAAAGAATACACAATTGCATGATGGCAGTTAAATAGCCACGCTAAGAGTAGATAGTTGTCAGAGTGTCCATGGAGATCTACAGCAGAGAACATCATTATAAGACCTCATAATGAAACAGTCCTGCTAAATCAGGGGTTCTCAACGTTTTTGGCCGGGGACCCCCGAAAATGCTTTGGCAACGTCTCAGGACCCCCGCCCCGCCCCCTCCCGACCCCCAATATAAATTGACTGCTACAATAACCTTAAACCATTTTGGGCGGGAACCCCTTTTGGTGTTTTAAGCATTGTTATAATTTAGCTATTTAAAAATAGCAGATCTACAAGCTCGTAGCGCGCCACCGAGTGGCGCGCTACGAGCTTGTAGGTCTGCTATTTTTGAAAAATCGTGAAAATAAAATTTAAAAAAATTCTTTTTTTTTTTTTTTTTTTGAAAATAATTTGGGGACCCCCTAAAATAATTTGGCGACCCCCCCGAGGGGTCGCGACCCACGGGTTGAGAACCCCTGTGCTAGATCAGTGGTTCTCAAACTTTTACATTTAAACTCTGAAAGTGGACAAATGGACCTGTAAGGGTCCATTTGGAACCCCCTCAAGGAATCCAGAGGGGCCGCACTTTGAGAACCCATGTGCTAGCTATAGGGATCAGAGTGGTTTGTGGAGTGGAGAGAGAGGGGCATATTACTGTTTATTGAACGTTCACTGAAGGATCAACACATTTAGCAAACGACAGCAAAAGATTGTAAAGTGAATTAAAATAAAGTAGGCAGTGCATTTTGGCCTAAGGGTGGCGCTAGATCGAAGAGTAGACCATGGGACCGTCAAATCAGTAGACTTTATTCTCAAGGAAGCATGATTGCACTGGTCTTCGCAGCAAGTTTCATGGCAGTCCACTCATTAGATTTAGAGATATCTCCAATCCAATCCACTACACTCTGTATAACAAAACATTACACAACAAACATTTGCCATTTACTGAACATTTGCTATTACTATCTGAACATTTGCCATTTGCTACTATTATTTTGTCCACGGAAAGCATGTGTTTGAGCTACGCAGCGCCTTTCTACCATGCATGTCTAAAATTGTCTATGGTTCTAACCCCCTGGGTTAATGTCAAAGTGTCATCATGTCACTGACCCCCTAACTGCTCCCGATTAGCAGGTCGGTAAATTACATGCTGTCCTCTGCCATTGGGGTGTGTGTGTGTGTGTGTGTGTGCGTGCGTGCGTGCGTGCGTGCGTGCGTGCGTGCGTGCGTGCGTGCGTGCGTGCGTGCGAGAGGATGAACGAAATGCATTGCACTGTAAATGTAAAGCGCTTTGGATAAAAGTACTATCTAATGAACCATTTGCCATTTACTCCAACCAATAGAGGGTATGCGCGTGACATCATCATCAAACCTGGAAGTTATGCAGGAACACCTACTGAGTGACAAAGAATATTTTCTGGCCTTGACAGCCCATACATACAAACAGAAATGTCCTATGTTAATTGCATTAAACAACGTTAAACAATGTTAAACTCACTTTGCCTGTCGCTTTGCCACTCGATTTGCCATTCACTTTATGCATGCGCATACCCTCTATTGTTTTTGAGATATCGGACAGAGGAATGGATGGGCATACGGACAGACAGACAGACAGACAAAAAATGGTATGGTATGGTGAGACGGTGTACTAGTGAGTCGCCTACTAAGTATACAGAGGGTTTGAAGTGGTTAACAGAACACACACTCACGGTCATTAAACGAGCATAACCGTTCAAGTATTCAGTTGCTGGGCCAGTATCTGAGTTCACTTGGCAACTGACACAGTTCTCCACCGTTTTAAAGACATCACCTGCAGTGGTGGAAGGTACATTTACGCAAGTACTGTTTTTAAGTACAATGTTGGGGTATTTTTACTTTACTTAAGAGCCCCTCTCTGGCTCTCTCTCTCTCTCTCTCTCTGGTGTAGACAGGAAAAAAAGCGGTCCAAGTCCAGAGCCAACTCAGGTTTGTCACACCATCACTAAACACGGGAATATTTTACCCAATGTAAGATATTCCATAAAAGAAAATTCTCATCAAATGATATTGAAGTACAGCATTACATGGCAACTTGAGGTACTCTTCTTTAATATTTCATCATGACTTATCCCAGTCATATCCATTCACATATCCATTCCTGGGATATGTGAGAATGGTCCAGTGAAAAAAATAAAATAAAAATGCATTGTGGGTGTATGGGATTTTTCTCTGTCACACTAATACTAAACACGGGTGAAATTCACCCCGAACACCTGCCTGTAGATAAAACCAGGGATGTGGGCAGGGAAACAAACCTACCTTCTATGATGTCACTGAGCATCATGAAGGTACTGAAAAACCCACCCACCTCAGACATCAACAACGTGATGAAAATTACAAAAATATAATCGTCTGAGTGAAAATCACCTGGGTTTAGTGTTCTAGGGTTTACTAAGTCTTCCAGAGGGTTTAAGTGGTTTCAAGCTGGGCTGTGTGTGTGTGGACCCGAACAGACTCACCTGTAAATGAGGAAACTGGAGATTCCAAAGATGATGAGCGCCAAGCCCGATCCCAGAGCCACGATCCCCAGGAGAGGCAGCTGACCTGCAGGACCAACGGGGAAATTAAATTATGTTCAAAAGCGCGTGCATAAAGTGAGTGGCATAAAGTCGTTATGCCACTCAGTAGGTGTTCCCGCATAACTTCTGGGTATGATGATGATGTCACGTGAAAATATACCATCTATAGTCAGAACAGCAGATCTACAAGCTCACAACGCATCGTGAGCAACGCATCGCTCTCGATTAAGAGCGTCTGCTAAATGCCTGAATTGTAAATTGTATATCGACTATTTGAGCTATATTTGACATAAGTCTTCCTAGAAATCTAGAGTCAAAAGTACAATATTTATCTTTGAAATGTGGTGGAGTGAAAGTCATGTATCCAAAAATATGAATACTCAAGTAAAGTACAGATACAGATAAAATAAAAATACTTAAGTACTCAAGTAAATGTACTTAGTTACTGCGCAGTGCCGCTGCGCATGCCTAACAGATGTCGTCAGTGAAATCCTTCAGTCTCAGTTGCCAGTATCAGTAGTGCGATTTCCTGAATCGTGTCCACTTGCATACGAATCAAATACCATTCGCCCCCACGCACTTTGGTAAGCATTTTCATTACCATCACATTTACAATATACATGAGTTAACTATTGATTATACCGTACAAACTACGAACCACAAATCTAAGCCCAGAGAATACAAGAATATTTGTCTGTCCTTCGTTGCTTTCTCTGACGAGCTATAGTAGATCGGCTATTTTCAATTGGCCGAAATGTATATAGGGCTGAAGTGGTTAATGTATATTTTGTAATAATTTTCAATCAACAAAGTAACTAGTAACTAAAGTTTTCAAATAAACATATAGTAAAAGTACAATATTTGGAACCGAGATGTAGTGGAGTAGAAGTATTGGAAATACTCTCAAAATACTGTACCTCAAAATGGTACATACTGTAGTACAGTACTCACGTAAATGTTACTTTCCACCACTGTCGATCGGCTATTTTCAGTGAAAGCTTTCCCCACACTAACAGAAGACAGAAAAGATACCGGTACAGAGCCCTGGGGTACTCCGCTCAACCACATGGGGTTAATAACACAGAGTAAGCGGATCGTATCATTCCACGCTCCCTCGCTGTCTGTCAAAGAATTGACTTTAAAAAGAAAACGAAAAAAACGACTCTAAAGCATTGAATGGTTTAGCGCCAAAATCCATGTCTGATCTTGCGCTTACGTTCTGAACCGTCCAGACCTCTCTCGGGTCATCAGGGACAGGTCTGCTTTCTTGAAGCCAGAGTCTGAACTAAACAGGGAGGTAGCGTTTCATTTTTATGGACACACACACACACACCACACATCTGGAACAAACTCCCCGAGAACTGCAGGTCTGCTACACAACTCTCAGTTCTTTTTTAAGAACCTTTTTGTTTTTGCCATTGCCTTTTACTTTTTTTTTTATCATTTCTTGTGCATTTTAATTTCATTCAGTTTTATATGAACAATATTCTGATTTTCAGACATGCCCTTTTATAATGTGTTTCTTGTGTGCTGTCTCAATTGTCTGAATGTTTTGTGTATTATTAAGCACTTTGAATTGCCTGCTCAAGGGTAACAGCTGCTTGTGATAAAAGATAACACTTCCCAGTCCGAGAGAGAGACGTTTTACAGAAAATATGAAAAGAAATCACGACTATGAATCCCATTCACGTAGACCTGTTACTACCCATACTTTAATACCTTTAACCTTACCTTATCCCATTTAGATCTGCTGAGGCCAATGCGCCTTCTAAAACCTACCCTAAGGTTTCTGAAAACCTTCAAATTCTTATTCAAAAATAATTATTTTGCTACATGTATAGGAACAACTAATAACACAGCGGTAGCTCCCGGATTCAAAGGTATAACAACGTATAGGTTGCAACTAAATGGGTTATGAATTATGTGTATAAATACTTTCCACAATTCCTGTACTTGTACATTTGCTGGGCTTGGCGATTCAAATCTTTCAGATTGTGATTTCATTCTTGTCTTCCTGGCCAGCCTCACTGTGAAGCACGCGCACAACTCATAACTAGTGGTGGAAAAAGTACTTACATTTCTTACTTATGTAAAAGTAATCTGACAAAATGTACTTGAGTAAAAGTACAAAAGTATTGGTATCAAAATGTACTTACAGTAGAGTACCAAAAGTAGAAAGTACGCATTATGCAGAATGTCCCATTTCACAAGTTTTCAAACGTATAAAAATCTGTTGAAAATACTGTAGCAGATCTACATGCTCACAAAGCATCGAGCTTGTAGATCGGCTATTTTCAAATGATCAAAATGTATATAGGGCTGAAGTGTATAATCATTAATGTATGAAGTGGTTGATGTATGTTTTGTAATAATAATGCAAATCTACAAAGTAACTAGTAACTAAAGTTTTCAAATAAATATAGTGTAGTGGAGTTGGAGTAGAAGTAAAAGTACTGAAAGTGGGAAATACTTCGGTAAAGTTAAGTACAGTACTTGAGTAAATGCACTTGGCTACTTTACACCACTGCTCATAACTCACAAGATGATTTGCAGATGGAGTCAGATTGTGGAGAAAGAGTGAGATTTATTGTCCTCCTACTCGTTATCTCCCATTCCAAAGCATGTAATTGCGATGGTATTCTGAATTTGGCTTATTCCTTCGCATGCTAATTTGATCGTCTGTTTCTTTCCGTCCTTGTAATTCTCTTTTACTGTGAACGTGACAGTTTTTATTGCATTTTTAGTGGACGGAGGGGAAAAAAAACTCCATCGTCGTTACATTATAACATTCATTATTGCTTATCGTGTTTAAATTGATTTACAAGACTGTAAATAATGGAGGAAACATCAGTCGCAGTGAGCGGTTCGCTCCTCTGTTGAACCTCGTTTCACTTTAAGCCGGTGTGAAACATCTGACAGCAGGCTGAATTCAGCTGCAACTGTGCAGCTACAGCAAGATACGTTTCTCAAACGTATTTTTATTTCAAGGACCCCCAGTTTGGTATGAATTAAGCTCACTGAACCCATTTGGTTCCATTTGTACACTCCCTAACGGGCTTGTTGCAGTGCGTTGTCTAAACAAGGTGACTTGTAAACTAGTCCCCCACCGTGCGCGCACACACACGCATGCGCACACGCACACGCACACGCACACACACACGCACACACACGCACACACGCAGACACACACACACACACACACACACACACACACACACACACACACACACACACACACACACACACACCTCGTTCACTGGCGAACACATGAAGTCTGTGGTGGTTATGTATTGGGAAGTTCTCTGGCTCTCAATGTCGTAATTGTTCCCAGACGACTACCCCCGTGTTAAAATGTTACGGCATGTACGAGAGACACGGAAACAGAACATGTACCATTGTTTAGGGTTGTAACTCGTCACAATTATTACACAATCGTCTAATCGCAATTATTTGAGATAATCACAATTATTTTGTCATAATAGTCATTCGTCATAATCGTGTTTCATGTTGAAAGATGTTCATACATAAAAAAAGCAGAAATAGCTGATCTACAAGCTTACAACGTGTCACGTTTTTGAAGTATAAAATCTATAAAAGTGCCAGTAATTTCTTGGTATATTTCAGTTATTTGTCATATCTGACCTGTGCACTGTTTTATTAAGAAGCCTAAACGGCAAACGCAAATGTAATTTATATTCATAACGTTCCAATGCTCAATTCAAAAACACCCAATGAATGTGTATTAATCCATTGAGACCTGGAACGCATCCATGTCACGTTAGCGTTTAACCACATTAACCATCAACCCATTTTGGGCGGGAACCCCTTTTGGTGTTTTAAACATTATGTTATAATTTAGCTATTGAAAAATAGCAGATCTACAAGCTCATAGCGCGCCACCGAGTGGCGCGCTATGAACTTGTAGGTCTGCTATTTTTGAAAAATCGTTAAAATGTGCCTCAAATCTTTCCGAAAATTGTCATGATTTTTTTTTAAAATTTCGACGTCAGGCCTGAATGGGTTAAATCGTTGTGACAGCCCTCCCGCGTCGTTGCATGAGAGGTTGTCTCTGGAGAAGAAACAGAACGTGTACCGTCGTTGCAGGAGGGGTCGTCGCTGGAGAAGACACATGGCGGGTTGTCCAGAGGTGGATGCCCACTGCTCCACTGGATCTTCTCTGTCTGGGACCACATGATCTCCTTGATGGTTCCGTTGTAGTAGGCGATGAGCTGCACGCACACACACACACACACACACACACACACACGGTTCTCATGAGAAGCTGTTATCGATACCCATCCAGGCTCAGAGAACATTGGGGTAATAGCCTAGATATTTTTAGTAATGAATTCACCTGCCTGAATATTTATATGGACTAGCTGTATAGACTAGCCTCATGTATTGGGGGGTGTGTGTGTGTGTGTGTGTGTGTGTGTACTACAAGTTCTACAACTCAATGCAAACTGTCCACCTTATTTAAATAGCGTTACCTTTATAGAAGGAAAATACGTAGACTGCTTTGGGAAAAGGTGAAATTGTCAAAACTTCAAACGATACATTGAACATTTAGTAGTAGATCAGTAGTAGATCACTTTCAAATGGTGGGTTTCTTATTTTGATAAAGGAATACCCATCTGTTGCTGATCATATGAGAAGAACAGGATACTAAGTGAATATGGCCTTGTGTCTTTGATTTGAAGCCCGCAATTAGCTTCACCACTTAAACCCCAGCATCCGTATTGTGGGGAAAGCTTTTGCAGGAAAATAGCAGATTGCGACAAGCGTTGCAAAAAGAATAAAACTAGCATGCAGCCCTCAGGGACCCCGCGCAACCCATAAGGGGTTTTAAGTGGGTTGAGAAGACATTTCCATTTTCAACCAGGTCACCGGACACTCTTGTCAATATCGGCTACATGAATCAGCCAATTAAAAGCCGGGGAGAAATGAGACCAGGAAGTGACAGTCCCAGAGGAGGACTGCTATGAAATTCTAACTCAAGTCAAGCTAGCTAACCCACTTCTTCTTCTTCTTCTTGGGCCCTTAGAGCAGTGGTTCCCAAACTTTTTAGTTTGTGACCCAAAAGAGAAATCAGACGTTTGCCCGGGACCTAAACTAGTGAAAACAGCCGATCTACAAGCACCCAATTTCTTAGATTTTTCTTTTTTTTCCATGAAATTACTGAAAGAAATCAGTGAACCAGGGGCGTGTTTTTTTGAATAATAATAATTAAAAACAAAATGTAGGTAACAAATGATAAAGGATAATAAAAATGTGTCCGCAACCCACAAATGGGTCCCCGACCTAGTGTTCCAATCAGTGCTTAGACTAGAGGAACAACACTGGGCCAGTTCACAGGAGAGTGCAGAGCGCAAGATACACACAAATATGTTCGTCCGACTGCAAGGGAAATATGAGGTTTTTATGCATCTTATCATTACAAGAGTCAGGACCTCGGAATATCCCTTAAATAATAATAACTATTTTTTTCCCGCACCCCGGCCCGCATGATGTACATTCGTCACTCAACCCATTAAGACCCAAGGCCGATTCTACAAAAATGTCTTCTAAATCCTAACAGTTTTTCTGAAAAAGGGATGTTTCGTCAGTGGTTCTCAAAATGTCAAGGACGACCCCCAAATTTGTATTTGGCTGCCGATCCCCCCCTCCCCCCATCTGAAAATAGTTTGATCCAGGGACCCCCCAGAAGCAAAGGAGCTATAAAAAATATTAAAAGATTTGCACACATTTTCACGACTAAACCTTGTATGTCCAAAAGCATTAGTTTTCAGGAAATGGACAAAACAAACCGTGTTCCAATGGATCCAATTATTTAGCCTCAAGGTCTTCTTATAATATTTTTCTTTTGGTGAATATTTATGAAACCCACAGACACACTTAAACACTTTTCAATTTCCACGTCTTTCAAAAGATTGTTCCGATTGTCAATCTACAAGCGCATAACGCGTTTAATTTGCCGTGGCTATCACGTGAGCTTGTAGATCGTTACTTTAGTGCTTGACACTATTGTGAAGTAGGGCATTCATTAAAGGAACAAATATAAAATATGGAGATAGGAGGTTTCTGCCTGTGTCCCCTAGGACCCTCCCAAAAAACATGCAGTAATCCTGGTCTCTGTACTGCCTCCCCCTGGCCACCCGGGGCGCCTGATGGAGGGGAAAGGAACTGGTTGGAATAACGTGTTACGTCCAACCGGGGAAACTCCGCCTTGTCAGGTGAAAAGAAGCGGCTTGGACTCCTCATGCATAGAAGGAAGCATGAGATCAGTCCGTTGCTCTCCCCAGGTTGAGGAGTGCAGCGCCCAGGATTACATTGACACTGAGTGAAAAAAAAAGGTTTCTGCCTGGCAACAACGCTATGCTGTGAGGAATCTCGAGGAAATGCTTGTTACCGTAATTACAAACAGTGGAGGCATATGGAATGAATTAGTCTACTGCAGGGAGAGACATATCGTTCTTCTTGGTCATCAATAATATTTTCCCATCACACAGTTTACTCAACGAGTTATGGTATCAGGATTATATCCTTATATTATTTGACAATATGGCAAATGTTTGAGCAGTTTTTATAGTGTAGAGTTTGATTACTGTTGATGCAGTATTGTTTTTAGTTTTTATTTTTTTTATGTATTCAATATAAAAAGTCCTTCAAATTTCCCTTTTCTGTCATCTGCCCCCCCCCCCCCCCCCCCCCCATTAAAAAAAAAGAAAGAAGAAATAATAAATCGTGTGTGTGTGGGACCACCTCATTATTCTCTTAATAACGCGGTCTATCATCACCAACGAAATGCAAAGCTATCTGGCTATGCGAGACAACAAAGAGCAGACACATTTCAAATGCCTTATTAGCTTAATAATGCGGCCTATCACCAACAAAATGCAACTCCGCTCATTTCGACCACCGGGCCAATAAATCCTCCGTTGCATGACAATCTGTGACTCCTTAAAGATCCGTTCAGTGTCGTATGCAGTGTGGTTTGAACTCTCACTCCGACTGCCAATATTCCTTCGTTGAGTAATAAGCAACGGCCGCAGGACTAATTCTTTACCAATACGTGGATTGAGGACGTCTCCATCGACGGCTTTGTTGACAAGGACGTGCGCGGATCATATGCAAATCAACCACCACGGCGCAGACAGACTGATTGGAGGTTTCCGCCCACCAGGAACCCACCAGGCGGCGATTCTTGACCTGTGGGCCAGGGCCCGTTGGTGGTGGGTGCCGTGAGGATATTTGACCTGTGGGCCAGGGCCCGTTGGTGGTTTGGGCCGTGAGGATATTTGACCTGTGGGCCAGGGCCCGTTGGTGGTGGGTGCCGTGAGGATATTTGACCTGTGGGCCAGGGCCCGTTGGTGGTTTGGGCCGTGAGGATATTTGACCTGTGGGCCAGGGCCCCTTGGTGGTGGGGTCGTGAGGATATTTGACCTGTGGGCCAGGGCCCGGTGGTGGTTTGGGCCGTGAGGATATTTGACCTGTGGGCCAGGGCCCCTTGGTGGTGGGTGCCGTGAGGATATTTGACCTGTGGGCCAGGGCCCGTTGGTGGTTTGGGCCGTGAGGATATTTGACCTGTGGGCCAGGGCCCCTTGGTGGTGGGGTCGTGAGGATATTTGACCTGTGGGCCAGGGCCCGGTGGTGGTTTGGGCCGTGAGGATATTTGACCTGTGGGCCAGGGCCCCTTGGTGGTGGGGTCGTGAGGATATTTGACCTGTGGGCCAGGGCCCGGTGGTGGTGGGGCCGTGAGGATATTTGACCTGTGGGCCAGGGCCCGTTGGTGGTGGGGCGGTGAGGATATTTGACCTGTGGGCCAGGGCCCGTTGGTGGTGGTGGGGCCGTGAGGATATTTGACCTGTGGGCCAGGGCCCCTTGGTGGTGGGGCCGTGAGGATATTTGACCTGTGGGCCAGGGCCCCTTGGTGGTGGGGTCGTGAGGATATTTGACCTGTGGGCCAGGGCCCGGTGGTGGTGGGGCCGTGAGGATATTTGACCTGTGGGCCAGGGCCCGTTGTTGGGGGGGGCCGTGAGGATATTTGACCTGTGGGCCAGGGCCCCTTGGTGGTGGGGCCGTGAGGATATTTGACCTGTGGGCCAGGGCCCCTTGGTGGTGGTGGGGGCCGTGAGGATATTTGACCTGTGGGCCCAGGGCCCTTTGGTGGTGGTGGGGGCCGTGAGGATATTTGACCTGTGGGCCAGGGCCCGTTGGTGGTGGGGGCCGTGAGGATATTTGACCTGTGGGCCAGGGCCCTTTGGTGGTGGTGGGGGCCGTGAGGATATTTGACCTGTGGGCCAGGGCCCGTTGGTGGTGGTGGGGCCGTGAGGATATTTGACCTGTGGGCCAGGGCCCGTTGTTGGGGGGGGCCGTGAGGATATTTGACCTGTGGGCCAGGGCCCCTTGGTGGTGGGGCCGTGAGGATATTTGACCTGTGGGCCAGGGCCCCTTGGTGGTGGTGGGGGCCGTGAGGATATTTGACCTGTGGGCCAGGGCCCCTTGGTGGTGGGGCCGTGAGGATATTTGACCTGTGGGCCAGGGCCCGTTGGTGGTTTGGGCCGTGAGGATATTTGACCTGTGGGCCAGGGCCCGTTGTTGGGGGGGGCCGTGAGGATATTTGACCTGTGGGCCAGGGCCCGGTGGTGGTTTGGGCCGTGAGGATATTTGACCTGTGGGCCAGGGCCCGTTGTTGGGGGGGGCCGTGAGGATATTTGACCTGTGGGCCAGGGCCCCTTGGTGGTGGAGCCGTGAGGATATTTGACCTGTGGGCCAGGGCCCGTTGGTGGTTTGGGCCGTGAGGATATTTGACCTGTGGGCCAGGGCCCCTTGGTGGTGGGGCCGTGAGGATATTTGACCTGTGGGCCAGGGCCCGTTGGTGGTGGGGTCATGAGGATATTTGACCTGTGGGCCAGGGCCCCTTGGTGGTGGGGCCGTGAGGATATTTGACCTGTGGGCCAGGGCCCCTTGGTGGTGGGGCCGTGAGGATATTTGCAAGTGGCACTAACACTAATCACACTCGTCTGTGATGATTAAAAATTGATAACAAAAAGAAACACTAAGTTGGCATCGTTAACATAGCATTAATATACATAACTGCATTTGATGATTTGATTTGATGAAAAAATGAGTTGTGATTGGAACATAAGGTATACTATGTCAGTTCCATTGATCCAAGCCGGGACACAATCGATTGAATGATACTTAAAATAAGTGAGAGTCTATCCCTGTTTCACAATGCGCCAGACCACTGAGAGATGGATTGCTCAGGTGGAGTGCAACACCTACCATCAGCTCCCAGTATACTGACCAGACCACTGAGAGATGGATTGCTCAGGTGGAGTGCAACACCTACCATCAGCTCCCAGTATACTGCACGACTCTCTGACCACTGAGAGATGGATTGCTCAGGTGGAGTGCCACACCTACCATCAGCTCCCAGTATACTGACCAGACCACTGAGAGATGGATTGCTCAGGTGGAGTGCAACACCTACCATCAGCTCCCAGTATACTGACCAGACCACTGAGAGATGGATTGCTCAGGTGGAGTGCAACACCTACCATCAGCTCCCAGTATACCAGACCACTGAGAGATGGATTGCTCAGGTGGAGTGCAACACCTACCATCAGCTCCCAGTATACCAGACCACTGAGAGATGGATTGCTCAGGTGGAGTGCAACACCTACCATCAGCTCCCAGTATACAGACCACTTCATCATACGCTGAGTTGGCAGTGCCCAGGATCCAACCCATGACCTTGCGATCGTAAGGCGAGTGCTCTACCGACTGAGCTAACCCAGACACATAATTCAAATAAACATGGTCTGAAATGGCTTTCGACCACTTAGTGGTCTGATGGGTAGGCGCGAATACGTTTGAGATCCACTGATGTAAAGGCTAAAACCAGGTTGAAATAATTGAGACATACTGTATAAAAACCAAATAACAGCCTCTCAGAACCAATGCAAAGAGTTTCGGGTGGTCCCTCACATTGTTGCCGGTTTGTTAGCTGGGCCTTTTTCAGCTGTTTTATCCCCGACGTGAATTAACATTTCCCTCCGATTGTCTGGCTATATGTGAGACTATTCACACGTTAGGGCCTAAGTGGCTGCCAATCGTTTTAGCTCAAGACCTACAAGAGAAATTAGACGTTTGCCCCCCGGGACCCAAACTACTGAAAATAGCAGATCTAGAAGCTCACACCGCGCTGTGTGCCTGTAGATCAGCCATTACGACACCATCACAGCTCCACCAAAATACATTCTTGAAGACAAAAACTAAAACTAAAAGATTTCAGATTACTAAAATATGACTACAACTAAATGGAATTTTATTCAAAGGACTACGACTAAAACTACATAAAAATGTGCTGCCCGAATCACCGTGGACCACTTACCCCATACTCTCCTGTCTTGTGGTCGGTCATCGCCCAGACGTTGATGTCTATGTCCCGGGCATTCTTGCTGTCCGTCGTAACCAGGCCTGTAACTCCTAAATACACACACAACATTTGTGTTATTATGGGCATGGTGTAAAGCACTGGTACCCAAACAGTGGGTTGGGACTCGGGGCCCATATGTGGGTCGCGACTCACGAATGCATTTTTTTTGGGGTCGCTAGTACAGTAAAATATTTATATAATATAATATATTTTTTTGTCTCCCACATGTACCTTTTAATTATTACTATTTTAAAAATATTTAGATTCCCCCCCAAAATTCTCAATACTTAAATTAAATTAAAACTATTTCATTCGTTTATGAAATAGTCTGGGTATCACTACATCCACACACACTAGTTGGTTAGGATAAAAACTAGTGTGTGGAGGATGTAGTGATACCCAGACCCATTGAGAGAGCTAGAGAGAGTTACGACACTATTTGACGCGTACAGGTATGGCGTGTGCTTCATCAACACCCATTCAGTGTTTACAACTGTAGCGTTTGGAACTACTGGTCGATCGCCCCATGGCAACTGAATTACTCCCACATTGTTCTTGTTTTGAAGTCTGAGCACACCTATACAAATACCAAATCAACCATAAGTTGGTTTTGGAAATAAATGATTGAATACCGAATATAATACGATAATATTCTTTGTTTACAAAAGAAGTCTATAATGTGACTGCCTGGCGTAAATTTCTCCCTCAATAGCTCTGGCGGAACCGTAAAGACAACCAGAAGAGCACCAGAATGCAGCCATCTACCCAAATAGCCCCCCAATAAACACACAAGTGTCAACACAGGTCACAGGCTGCCCAATGGGAGGTGGGGCAGAACACATAGCATTTTCTAAGAAGGTTTACATGAAGAAGAATAGAACCTAATCAGACGTTTGTTGTTGTTGTTGGTCAAAATGTTTGACCTGACAAAGAGCCCAGGCTCTTCCATTCTCCTTAAATGAGAATGCCTTAAAGGCATTTCACTTTTCAAAAAAGTATTTTTATCGTCTACTCAGGCTTACGTGAACACCCCAGACAGTTTTTAAGTTGCTCGATTCAGTATTTAGATATTTTATATAATTTTTTATCAAGACACTTTATTCTGTACAAACCCATTGTAACTTCAAACTCCATTTTAACCACGTTAGATCCATCGAAATCAAACGTCCTTGGTTCTGGTGACTCATACTGGCCTTCTAATATGTAAGGGGGCCGTGATCGTACTGAATCGAGCAACTCAAAAACTGTCGGGGGTGCTCCCAAAAGCCAGAGTAGACGATAAAATCACAACATTTCTTTTTTTTAAATGAAATATGCCTTTAATCCATTGAGACCTGGAACGCATCCATGTCACGTTAGCGTTTAACCACATTAACCATTAACCCATTTTGGGGCGGGAACCCCTTTTGGTGTTTTAAACATTGTTATAATTTAGCTATTGAAAAATAGCAGATCTACAAGCTCATAGCGCGCCACCGAGTGGCGCGCTATGAACTTGTAGGTCTGCTATTTTTTTTTTAATCGTTAAAATGTGCCTCAAATCTTTCAGAAAATTGTCATGATTTAGAAAACATTTTTTTTAAATTTCGACGTCAGGCCTGAATGGGTTAACACAGCACCGTGATGTGCGGAGGAGTTGTGGCCATTCTATGAGTCACACAATGTCTCAGTCTTACGCATTACATTGGGGACAGAATGAAAGTAGCAGATCTACTAGATGCTGTGATTCTTGTACATCGCCTTTTCCGGTGCATGAAACACTCGTATGACGAAGTATACTTCAGGCTTAACCAAATGAACCCTAGTTGCCCTATTCTAGGCATGTCATAATAGCCAAACAATCTGCAAAAATAACAGATCGACAAGCTCACGCACAGCTTGATGATCGACAATTTCCGCCGCCGAGATTTGATGTAGAGGGGGGAGGGGGGGAGTGATCAAATATGGACCCCTGGGGGACCCCCAGTCAATGAAGTACAAGGATTAAGGTTCCAACCAGGGCTTACCCCAGAATCTCTGGTTCTGCATCCTAGTTGTGATATTGATGCCATCATTCTGGGTGCCACCGTCGGCTAATGTCTCCTCCAGCGCTTTGGCGTACATCACAAATCCATCATAGAAGCTGCCAGCGATGTAATCCATCTGAAATGGCAGACATACAATTAGAACATTCAAATTCAGGCTTTCTTACCCAGAGCAACTTACAAAACACAAGGTAAATAATCACACAAAAATAATGCAGAGAGAACAGTGTAGTGCCTCAAAGAAACTGGGATACCAGGTAAATACCAGACGATGTCCGCATCAGAGTCAGGAGAAAGAACTCTTCACATGCTGCAGTTGTGTAGCAATGTAGAACAGTAGTATAAGATCAAAGGTCCAACTACAGTACTTACCAATGAGGGCTCCAAAGTCACACCAAAGTCCTTCTGCCGCCTGGCATGGAGTTCCCTTTGGAAGTCTTTGTACTCTGGATTATCGGGTGGTCGGTATGTTATGACGAACACGGACTGGGAGAGAGAGAGAGAGAGAGAAGAGACACAACATGAACATTGAATTTAAATGTCATACATTAGTCCAGTGGTTTTCAACCAATGGTCCGGAGACCACCAGTGGTCCTTTAGGGGATTCCAGGGGTCCCCAGCTAAATGATGGAGATGGTAACCAAATAGACCCTTATGGATCTTTAACTCTTGAGTGTCAAATGAAACCAAATGGACCCTTACGCGTCCATTTGATTTCGTTTTATGCCAAGAGTTACCGTACATTATTGTTAAACATCTGCATTACTTAATTTACAAGAAGTCTACACAATTAGAGAATGTATAGAAGAATTGTTATTTCGATCAATGTGTGCCTGTTATCTCACCTATGGATATAACAACATCTATAGGCTACTATGTAAATGACAACAAAATATTCAAAGTTTTGGGTCTGCCAGGCTGAATCTCATCAAATGGTGGTCTGTGTAAACCACTGCACTAGTCCATACCTGGAGCCATAGCCACATAGCCATTTTAGTCTGTGGCTAACATGTATACAGCTTCAATTTGGAAAAAGTGAAGAATCTGTTTTGTTAGTGCATATGCCTATAAGCTATTTCAGATCGGTTGACCACATGCCTGCCGAGCGGATATCATTGTATTTTAAACACGCTTGGTGCTCAGGACGAGTATACTCGTTCTAAGGCATTTACCGGTAATATCGATATAAGAAAGCCTTGCTGTCCGGTTGCTATGCCCGTTGCTAGGCCCCCGCCAGCACTGTTTCTGTTTCTGCATAGCCATTAGCTTCTGTACTAGCCTCTGTCTTTCCACGCTGTTTTTTCGGAAACTACGGCTCCATCCGTGGTTTTGATCAGATCAGCAGGGTTTGGAGCTCATTTCTCATTTTGCGGTGCATCGCGATTGGAATACTGCCGTTTCTGGAGAAAGGATCTATGTCGCCTTAGCTCGCTAGCATTGGCGCTATTGCTACTAGCATTTAAGATGGCGACAAAGCGGACGCGCGTTATAGGAAAATTGCCTCTGATCACATGGCACCCAAGCGCTACCACTTTTGTCCACCAGGTGGCACTCAAAGCTATGTGTGAGCGGGAATATGAGTATGAATGTATTAATGATCAGCTGAGATGTGAATGAGAATAGGAAGCTAGGCTGATCGCTGATTGATACAATTAGCTGACCGACAGCTGATTACAGCTTAGGCATACAGACTAACATGTCCCTGTATAAACTAACGCTGTGCTTCATTTGTCTTATAATAAAGAACAGTATTATGCGTGTCTAAAGTACCAGGTCTTATGACTTAACTTAAGACCTGGAGGCGTGGTCAATGCCATTTGGCTATTCTGAGTGGCCAAATGGCCTTGATCACGCCTCCAGGTCTTAAGTTAAGTCATAAGACCTGGTACTTAAGACACGCATAATACTGCCCTTTAAGGGTCTTAAGTGGTTAAGAAATTGTCCCACTCTTGTTTTTTAGTTTTTTAATGAAATACATACACTTAATTACAATTACATACAACTGTGCAGCACACAGCTGCTTTTCATAGGTGAAACCAATTGTTTTATCTATTCCTACAAAACAAAGTTTGTAGGAATAGAACACTTCAGAAAACCAACCACAAACTTCCACAACCAATCATGGCTCTGATTCTGAAGGAAGCTTATTGCTGTAATAAAGCATGTCGCGGCTTGCAGACAAATTAAGATGCTGCACAATAGCCAAGAGAAGAGCCAAGATGTAGTCTCTCCTCTTAACCGAGGTTACAAGGAGTTCACTCACAGACAAACCCTCGTTAGCTCTTTTATCGCTGTATGTTATGTTGTTGGCGTGGAAAGCTTGGTCGGCTTCAAAAGAAATATCTGAATTCAAGTGAAATACTTCAAAAAGTGTCAAATATGTGGAGGTACTTCTGTGGCCTACTGGCGGCGGTGGTGGTGGGCACACAAGGTTTGTGAGATTAACTCCAGACACACGCACGTATGCACACGCACACACACAGACCCTCTCATAGACGGCTATCCCCTTGCAGACTGCAGAGCCTCACTAGAAAAACGTATGTTTATCTTTAGTGCCAGAATTGTGAGTGGAAATTTCAGCCTAATGGTGGCACCAGGGGAAAGGCCATGGGGTCACTAAAATCACTATAGGGTCACAGCAAATTCCCAATTTCAACCGAACCCTAGAACCTTTCAAAATATTTTGAGGTAGGTGTGGACAGACAGACCAACATCACCATCCTTAGAGCAGTGCAGGTTCTCAAACTTTTTTGTCTCGGTTCACCCCTGTAAATAACGTTTTCCTCCACGGCACCACCTGAATTACATGACTTTATATAGCACCTTATGTCATATTAACGGTAGGTAAATATGTAAATCTTATACAGTATCTTATACTCTCACCTATGGTCATGAAGTGTAGGTCATGACCGAAAGAATAAGGTAGGGAATACAAACGGCCGAAATTAGTTTTCTTCGACGGGTGGCTGGCATCTCCCTTAGAGATAGGGTGAGAAATTCAGTCACACGAGAGAGACTCAGAGTAGAACCGCTGCTCCTTCGCCTGGAAAGGAGCCAGCTTAGGTGGTTCGGGCATCTGGTTAGGATGCCTCTCGGGCGTCTCCCTAGGGAGGTCCTCGATGCACGTCCCACTGGAGACCCCGGGGCAGACCAAGGCGCAGTTGGAGGAAACACATCGACTCACTGGCCTTGGAACGTCTCGGAATCACCCAGGAGGAAGTCACTAATGTTGCTCTGGAGAGGGAAGTCTGGAGCACTCTGGTGGAGCTGTTGCCCCCGCGACCCGACTACGGATAAGCGGTTGAAGATGGATGGATGGATTATACAGTATGTGTCACGAGGACAACTGGAGAGAATATTTGTTTCCATTATAGGACAGGATGAAAATTATGTTTATACTTGCTGTTGATTAACCACTTAAACCCCAGCATTCCTATTCTGGTGGGGAACATTCACCAAAAATAGCTCTACAATATCTACAAGCTCACAACACGTCACAGATTGTGATGCATTCTGAGGCACCCCTGGACTTGCGTCAAGCCCCCCTAGGTTGCCTCATGGTGCTAAAAAGCATTAGTCCATCCATTTAGACAACGATAGGGATAATCAATTAATTATCTCATTAACAAAGTCATTCCACGTCAAAATGCTGTGCTGGGCAGGTTAACAGAGCGCTGTTTGGACCACTTAAACTTCACATCTGTGCAGCTCACTCACTCATTTATTTCTCAGCGCACTGGTTTGCAGGACTTAGTGGCTTACCCCATAAAAAGGAATCCTGGCTCTTGCGCATTAACATCGTGCAAGAATTAGACTTCTTTGCATGGTTGAAAGGCAAGAAACTTAAGAGATTACCGCCTGCCCACCCAGTAGGGAAAAGTATTAACTGAAGGCACTCTGCAGAGTGCTAGTTTGAGATATGCATGGTTCTTCTGATTAAACCTACATACTTAGTTGACCGGAGTCCCCCAGGGGTCTGTACTAGATCCCATCCTACGATCTACACGATCACAGAGCTTGTAGATCGGCTGTTTTCGCCCCCAGAATAGGGACAGTCACTAGGGATGATGTGGTTACCCTCTTGCACTTTCACTGCCATTTCCATCATTGTGTTTTTTTCTTTTTCTTTAAAAGAAAATCAAAGCATACTTTGAACTTAAAACATTGTTTGCTTTTGGATAACGTTCGCATTAGTGGAGAAGAAAACTACAGCAGACTTGGAGGATTTTCAGAAACCTGAGACCAGTCTAGTCTGTTTGTTTGATTTGGGGTCAGAGAACGTGAAACACTCTCGGGCTGAGTGGTCGATGCTCGACTTGTGGCAAAAATAATCTGTCCTCAAAATAGCCCTAGAGGAAATCATACTGTATATATCCATCTTAGCGAGTTATTCAATCACATACCAACACAACACGGCGCAATGTGACGCGTTGTGAGCTTGGAGATCGTCTATTCGTCATGTGACGTTTACTAAGGTTAGTAATGAGGTTAGTGGTCGGACGACGCACCAAACGTCGAACAATGGCTGACAACAACGTCAATATGTAGGAATTGTCCATTCTGGCTGGTCATGGTCTTGATAAGGGCTGATGACGGAGATTAAAACATTAAATCATCTGATAACATCCGAAACCGCTAAAGTAGGTTAGCTTTATGGTGAATCTCCACTCTGCTTCTACCATAACAATGTAGCCTTACGTCTGCATACACACACACACGTGCAGACACACATACACACACAGGCCTTGATGGCGTCATAATGCCTGGATTTTCACATGGTTGCATGCTGAAAATAGCCGAACTACAAACTCACAATGCATCGCAGCACGACGCGTTTATAGGTTGTGCATAACATTCACCCATTCACACACAAATTCACTCACCGATGGCGGAGGAAACCATGCAAGGCACCAACCTGCACATTAATTAGGGGGTTCAGCGTCTTGCTCAAGGACACTTTGACACTAACTCTGGGGGAGCCGGGATCGAACTTGGAACCTTGCGGTTCACATCCGACAGCCCTGAGCCACTGCCACCCCAGCTGTTTTCAGAGCAATACCCGAGTGCAACCAAACATTAAACAACGTATCTTTTTAGTTCTACTGGATCTCTTTTCCACTAGACCTAACATTTTAGTCTAGTTTTTATTTGCTGACGAAATTGTCAGTACATTTTGTCTTAGTTTTAGTCATCATAGCTTAGATTTGAATTATATTTTGTTTAGTTTTTGCTAGTGAAAAAAGGTAAGCTGACGAAATTGACAGTAAATTTTGTCTTAGTTTTAGTCATCATAGCTTAGATTTTATTTATATTTTGTTTAGTTTTTGCTAGTGAAAAAAGGTAGTCGACAAACATATTCCGTCATAGTTTTAGTCGACAAAATCAGCACACTAGTGCAGCAGCACACCGTACCTTGAACACCTTGATGGGGTCGGTCCACTCGGGGTCACTGTTTTGCCACGGTTTGCGCTCCTTCAGGCTCTCGGCGAACACGTCCAGGTAGAAGATGGCATAGTTCTCCGGGTCGGACACCTCGCTCTGGAACAGCTTCATGATGCTCAGGAACGTGTCCAGAGGCCCGCAGATGTACACGACTGGTGGTAGAGAGAGTAGAGACACAACGCGGGGATGGAAGGAATTATTAGCTGCATTGTGGAACATAGAGGAGAATTGTCCGTCTTAACCCATTGATACCTGAGGCTGAATCTGGGAACGCCTTCTAGGGCCTGACCTAAGGTTTCTGAAAACCTTCAAATTTTGATTCATTATTTTTTTAAATAGTTATGTTTTTTCAAAAATAGCAGACCTACAAGTTCATAGCGCGCCACTCGGTGGCGCGCTATGAGCTTGTAGATCTGCTATTTTTCAATAGCTAAATTATAACAATAGCTGATGAGACACAGAGAGAGCGCCGGCATCAAGGGTAGAACAATGTATAGGTTGCACCAGGCATCAATGGGTTAACCCATTAAGACCTGCAGAGGCCGATTCTAAAGACTGAACTATACGTTTTCTGAACGTTTTCAAATATGAATTCAAAAATTACAAAAATGTTATGCTGCTATTAAATATTAATAACACAAGATGAAATCAAAGACAGATTACATTTGAAGGAAAATGTACTCTGTAACCATTGTGTAAAATACTTTTGTATGGATAGCATTTCGAGAATATTTTGCACAAACTAAACAGATGTAAAAATCTACGTTGTGTAAAAAGCATATGAGTGGGGGTCCTTAGTTGAAATTAAAAAAGATTGAGAACACACTGGTCTAACACAGGGGTTCTCAACCTTTTTGGCCGGGGACCCCCGGAAATGCTTTGGCAATGTCTCGGGACCCCCGCCCCGCCCCCTCCCGACCCCCAATATAAATTGACTGCTACAATAACCTTAAACCATTTTGGGCGGGAACCCCTTTTGGTGTTTTAAGCATTGTTATAATTTAGCTATTGAAAAATAGCAGATCTACAAGCTCATAGCGCGCCACTGAGTGGCGCGCTACGAGCTTGTAGGTCTGCTATTTTTGAAAAATCGTGAAAATAAAAATTTTAATAAACTTTTTTATTTTTTTGAAATATTTTTGGGGACCCCCTAAAATAATTTCGCGACCCCCCAAGGGGTCGCGACCCACGGGTTGAGAACACACTGGTCTAACAGAATCCTCCCATCCTGCATTCATGCGGTCTACTGGGAGATCTCTCATGGCTGTTACAGCCGGAGCCTTAACTTATTTCCATTCACAGCATATGCCAGACAGTGTGTTTCTGGCTGCCAGCTCCACGGCAATCCTTCCCAGTTAGCAGACATTTCCGCAAGTGTTAGACCAAAGAAAGATGGCACGGGACCACAGCTTAGACCCCGACTAACCTCATGTCTTCCCACATAGCTCGGTATACGAGCCGATGCCAAGTCGTCCTGTTGTCTCCTGAACCAGCGCCAAACATAAATGCATAATAACGCCAGGGTTGTGTGTGTGTGTGGGGGTGGGGGTGGGGGGGGGGGGGGGGGGGGGGGGGGGGAGTTATTCTCATGTTGTAGCAATCATATGGATGAATACTAGAACGCTCGCCTCAAAACACAGTCGGCGTAACTGCTCTGCCTGGTATTTCTAAGCGTAACCTCAGTAAACTATGCCTAAACGGTTAAAAGTAATATTATTATTTATTCCCAACCTTAACCTCAGTGAAATGGTGCCAAATCTCCTCTAAGATCTGCTATTTTCGCCACATGTTTGTGTATTATGATGACATACCCAGCATCCCTATTCTGGGCCAGAATAGGGATGTTCACATGGTTCAAGTGGTAAAGAGGTTCCAGTGTCTTGCTCAAGGACACTATGAAACGATGCTGGGATGAGCCAAGATCCAACCAGGAACCTTCCGATTCCCAGGCTGTACCACCTCATTCATTGCCACCCCTTAGTACAGTGGTTCTTTTTCATATCAGGGATCCCCAAATTCATTGATATATGTATTTGGCCACGGAAACCCATCTGAAAAGGTTTTGTGCCAGGGATCCCTAATGCTGCATTAAGCCATTCAGGCCTGACGTCGAAATAAAAAAAACTTTTGCTCTGAAAGAATATATATTCAAAGATTTGTGCCGCATTTTTACGATTTTTCAAAAATAGCAGACCTACAAGTTCATAGCGCGCCACTCGGTGGCGCGCTATGAGCTTGTAGATCTGCTATTTTTCAATAGCTAAAGTATAACATAATGCTTAGTTAAAACACCAAAAGGGGTTCCCGCCCCAAAATGGGTTAAAAGCTATAATATGACACAGATGCGTCCTCAGGTCTAAATGGGTTAAACAACATTTACAAAAAAAGTTTTTAAAGAAATAGCAGGTGTATAAGCTTTCAGCGTGCTCTGGCCTGAAAGAGACCTACGCTTTTCTGGGCATGGAGGGGTGGATCTAGCCTGGGTAAACCTCTCCCCCTCGCCAGGGTTCTGTGGGGCTCGCCCCATGCTTAAATCACATGGACAATTCATTAGCAACTAATTGCTCATCACCATATCTAAATTGTATGAATGAATGAATGAATGAATGAATGAATTCATTAGTTAATTCATGATTTATTTTCTTGTCTGGCTGCCTTTCACAGCCCATCCCTTACGTGATTATTAAGACACAATGTTAATTACATTGTATTTCCTGTGCCAACACGCACCAACAGGTAACAAACACTGCAGGATCCTGTATCCTGTTTTCTAGGATACAGCAAGGGAAACCAAATTAACACATGAACCCTTCTGTGCTATGGCGAACATTCAGCAAAGATAGGTGATTTACAAGCTCACAATGTGTTGCAAACGTGTGAGAATGTAGACTGGCTAAGTGGCAATTTGCGGGCGGCAAAAGGATTTGGTGTAGAGCGGGGGAAAAAGGAGGCAGAGCGAGTATGTATCAACCCCCGAGGGAACATGGTCAACAAAGTATAAACATTAAGTGGATAAATTACGTTGTTTTCTGCATACTACGTGGGCTCTGTGACTGTGTCATGTTTGTTTTCAAAACGGGATCTCTTTCAAAGAGGATTATCCTCCAGCCCTTGTGGTTTCATGGTATAATCTGTTTGTGTGTGTGGGGGGGGGGGGGGGGGGGGTATGATTTGTAAATGGGGGTCTTGCAGGTTTATCTCTGCAGTCTGCAGCATGCCTTTGTTCTGAGTCACGGTGTGTTGGGATTCTGGGAATATAGAAAACTTAGTTCACGCCACTAAGACTTTAGACACAGTTGAAGTGAATCAACCACACAGTTTACAGTTACACGATTAGTTCATTATGCCACATCACTACCTGCACTTCCCTTGTGTACACACACCGCAAATCCCCAAGTGTCAGTTTAAGCCTAACTTATACCGGTACTTCAGTTGTGCACAAGTGTTGCGCACCGAAAAGAGACAATTAATCTACAAGATCACAATGTGTTGTGCTGCCATGCATTTGTGACCTTGAAGATCAGCTTTTTTGTGTAATAGTGTACAAATGTTCACTATTTGTATACTTTTCACGGAGTTAAATTAACACAGGGAATTTCATAATGCTCATCGGCGGCGATGCCCCCCCCGTTGCAGATCAGTGGAGAGGAAGTTGAGTTTGTGACTTCCTTCACCTACCTTGCTTTGATCCATCATCACAAACAATGGCAACATAACAACAGAAATAAACCGGAGACGTGCCCTGGCAGCCAGTGCCATGAAAACACCCTGGAAGCCACTGTGGAGACACCACTCCATATCAAGAGAGACCAAATTAAGGATATACAACACCTCAGAAACCTGGCCTCTCAACAAGACCCTGGCTGCCAGAATTGATGGCTTTGATAGTAGAGCATTGCGCACAATAGAGCGTCGCAGTCCCGCCTCCTACCCTGGACCAGGAAATGAATCCCAATGCATTTATCTCATAGACATTTCTTAAAGTATTTATTTAAAGACGGTTACGCCGCGGACAAAGCCAACTCGAGTCGTGACAACTCATGACAACACAAACAATATTTTGGACCAAACAAATAATTACAAAGAAGAAAAACAACAAAAAAAGTGTTGTAACCTGCCGTTTTTTTCTTCTTTCTAATTATTTGTTTGGTCCAAAATATTGTTTGTGTTGTCATGAGTTGTCACGACTCGAGTTGGCTTTGTCCGCGGCGTAACCGTCTTTAAATAAATACTTTAAGAAATGTCTATGAGAATAATGCATTGGGTTTCATTTCCTGGTCCAGGGTAGGAGGCGGGACTGCGACGCTCTATAGAGGGGATAAAATGGCAAGATAGGGTCTCCAACGTCACGCTGCGGGAACGCATCCAACAGCCCCCGCGTCCCCAACTGGCAGCCCAGCGACGGATGCGCTGGTATGGCCATGTCAAAAGACTCCCCCCTGAACACCCAACTCACGCTATCCTTCACTTTGATCCAAAATCCGCTGGCTGGAAACGCCCCCGCGGTGCCCCCCCGCACACAATGGATTGATGGCGTCACCAGGGACTTACACCAACTGGGCTTGTTGTCGCTGACTGAAGCCGAGCCCCTAGCATTGGACCGACCCAAATGGAGAAGATTGGTGAAACTGATAGGCTCTACGCATGGCGACGCCCCCCGCCGCCGAGCAAGAGACCTGATAATGATGATGATTTCATAGTGTGGGCAGTTGCTTTCAAGGACCCCCAAATGAACTGTGGCCTAAGACAGGGGTTCTCAACGTTTTTTGGCCGGGGACCCCCGGAAATGCTTTGGCAATGTCTCGGGACCCCCGCCCCGCCCCCTCCCGACCCCCAATATAAATTGACTGCTACAATAACCTTAAACCATTTTGGGCGGGAACCCCTTTTGATGTTTTAAGCATTGTTATAATTTAGCTATTGAAAAATAGCAGATCTACAAGCTCATAGCGCGCCACCGAGTGGCGCGCTACGAGCTTGTAGGTCTGCTATTTTTGAAAAATAGTGGAAAAAAAATTAAAAAACAAAATCTTTTTTTTTTTTTTTTTTTTTTGGAAAATAATTTGGGGACCCCCCAAAATAATTTGGCGACCCCCCCCCGAGGGCTCGCGACCCACGGGTTGAGAACCCCTGGCCTAAGAGATGAATTAGGCCATGGACGCCCATTTTAAAATATTTTCTGCAGGGACACCCATAAGAGAAGAGTTTTTATGTTTAATTGGATTTAGTACCTGCATTCTAGGTGGGGAGATAGGGTATAAACACAGCTGTTGCTGTATTACATTGCAGCTTAGAGAAAACTATATTAAGAACTGCATGTGAGAGATAGTTATACATGAACATGGGAAAGGTTAGCTTGGGATAAACCTTTGAAACAAATAGCAGCAGCATTTCAATGTTTTGTAAGTGGAGAGCAACACACTCTACCGTTATCTCCCCGGGATCCGATGATAATTCTGACGGAGCATTAGTCCGACATGTGGGAACAACGGTCGGACTAGCTGTTATGGTTAGGTTAGGGTTTGAGGTTGGTTGACGGTCTAATGACTGTCGGACCAATAATAGTGTCGGAAGGAACTAAAGCCTGTACCCAATTATCCATAATCGTATAAATGATGGATAAGGGGTCAGGGCAGATAGGCCTTTTCAGGCAAGGGTCAGAATAGATTATGGACTTAGATGGTTCTTCGTCGACAACTGCTCAATTTTGTTTTGATTGATCAGTTCAGTATATTTTCTCAAGACAATAAACCCACCTTTGAATTTAATTCAGTTGAATGGAAGATTGAGTGAACCATGTGACCTGAATAGACATCTTATATATTCTCTCATTGGTCTACCTTCTAGCCCAGGGGTGGGCAACTGGCGGCCCGGGGGGCACATGCGGCCCCCACCTTCACTTAATGTGGCCCTCAGGTTAATGTCAGGATACTGATATAATATTGGTTTCAGCTGTTTACAATTCCACGACATGCAAACATGACCCGCTTTAATTACTTCAGTCTAAATTAGTAGCTCAATGCTCAACACAAGTATAATTAAAAGGCATTTGGAATTACATAAAGATTTTCGTTTTCAGGATTCCAATTCAAAAATAGCAAAAATGTAAGATTTCAATTCGAATATAGCAAAAATAGGCGACGACAGTAATATATGGCCCTAGGGAGTGAGTGTGGAAATATAGTGGCCCTCTCCATCGTCAAAGTTGCCCAGCCCTGTTCTAGCCGGTGAAATATTAGTGAAATTAAAACGTTCCTCATTTTGCTGAATTGGAACCCGGCACGACCCCCACCGGGGTTCCTCGGTCATCCAAATCAACTACAAACACATGCATAATGTCCTTATTGTCCCTACAACAACAGCCAACACAGCTTGATCCGCTCTTCCATTGAGTCACTTGTTGTCTCCACTCTGACCAACTATAAATGGGCTGAAAGGCTTCAAAAGCAGGAATGCCGCTGAGAGAATGACCAAAGTTTTAAATGTATGACATTCACCATATTTGTTGTCTTGGCCCCGCTTAGACTCAGAGCAGAGCGGTTCCCATTCCCAACCTTTTCTGGATCAGGGCCCGCTTGAAAATCTTTTGGAAAATGCACGCGGCCCGTCACCCATGATGACCACGTTAACAGTTTGTTATTGTTAACGTGGTCATCATGGGTGAAGGGTCAGGCCTCATTCACACGTACCAAACACCAATCAAGCAATGTTTGGTCGTTTTTTTGTTTTTTTGGGCCACCACAATGCTTTTCCAATGGGAGTCACATGGTTTGATCAAACATTTGTGTTTGATCGCTGATTAATGATTGCTCCCCCCTCATCAAACAAAAATGTTTGGTCAAACCATGTGACTCCCATTGAAAATGAATTGGAGCAGCAATCAAAAAGCAATCAGGCATCACACACGGACCAAACATTTGTTGTGTAGGTGTGAACTAGGCCTTAGTGTCCATGGGTGGCTTTCATTAATTTAGATTGTATTCGTTTTTTATTTGAATAGAAGCCTAATCAGCATCTGAGCAACATTGAATGTATTTTTATGAATTATTCATCTTTAATGTATTTTTTGATAGTTAAAACTTAAAACATGTCTAAAAGAACCTAAAATCAAATGTATTAGGTGATAGCTAAATAAGAGACATAATCTGATTAATCGATTAATCGTTTAAATAATCGGCCCGATGAATCGATTATGAAAATAATCGTTAGTTGCAGCCCTAATTATTTGGGAGACCACTTATAATGATCCTCACGGCCCACCAGTGGTCCCACCCGCAGAATGACTAGGAGTAGGATACAGGAAGATGTGTGTGTGTGTGTGTGTGTGGGGGGGGGGGGGGGGGGGGGGGTTGTCGTATATAGTAAAATCCTGAGTGTTAACATAACTCAAGAGTGTCACTTTTTACACTCTCAGAGGTAAATTGACACTCAGGATTTTGACTGTGATTTTGTGTGCAAGTAAATACAAATTACGAAGTACATTTTCAAAAATTTACTGAAATCTTCCTGAAATTTCTGAAATGTAAAAATAACAGATCTACAAGCTCACAACGGACACGTCAGGAATATTTTCATTATATTTGAAATAGGGCTTTAGGGCATAAAACCGGTCATAAATCCTATTTCCTCCTGGTGGGAGGAAAGGAAGGTTACCTCAACTCAACCCGAGAGACGGACGGAGAGAGAGAGAGAGAGAGAGAGAGAGAGAGAGAGACAGAGACAGAGAGAGAGAGAGAGAGAGACAGAGACAGAGACAGAGACAGAGACAGGCATCTTTTTAAACCATTTGAACATTGTCAACAGGTGACACAAGTGTTGACAGCCTGGAGGAGGAGGTGATCTGCCTGGCGGGATAAAAGTGAATGGAATGTGGAGCCAGGAACAAGCCCTGACAAAACCATTTGCTTCCCTGACCCTAAGCGAGCGAGCGAGCGTTGTGCCTAGTATTAACCAGTGGTGGGAAAAGTACTCACAATTTGTACTTAAGTAAAAGTATCAACACAACACTGCAATGTAGAAATACACTCGTAAAAGTAAGTAAAAGTCCGGAATCCATAATGTGCTTGAGTAAAAGTACAAAAGTATTGGCATCGAAATGTACTTAAATTACCAAAATAAAAATCGGCTATTTTCAAATGGCCAAAATGTATATCGGGCTGAAGTGGTTAATGTTTTGGAATAATACAAAGTAATTAGTAACTAAAGTTTACAGTACTTAAGTACATGTACTTTTTCCGTAAGGTTGCTTGCAAATATTGTTAGTTGCAGGGTTGCCTGTTTGTAGGGTTTCTTTCCAAAGTGTAGTTGCTTATTTGCGGCCCCTAAACGGAAACTATTTTGTGGCACAGACCCCATATAAGATTTGTGTAAAATGTTCCTACAAGGTTCCGTTGTGAGCTTGTAGATTGGCTATTTTTAATAGCTCATGTATATTGGCCTAGGCCTGCTTCTTTTTTACTTGTTTTCATATAAACCAGGTTGCTTCTTTGGCGACACTGATGATGCTCCTTTGCGGCTGCTGCCGTGCGCCGATGGTATAGCATAGCAGATCTACATGCTCACGTATGACGAAGTAAGTGCTTATTGCAGTGGTTCTCAATGTGGGGACCGGGGGACCCCAGGGGTCCTCCTTAGAGGGATTCTGGAGAGGGGTCCCCGGCATGATTAATATAGCCTACTGTGTCATCACATCAGTTTGACCACTTTAACCCTATTTTATGCTTTGGCTTTTCAAAAATCTTGTAAATTTGCTTGCTTTTAATGTATATAATTTAGATATATACTTTATATTATGTAGACATAGCATTCTAGTACTATATACTTGTTTAATTGTACAGATATCTTACTGTTAGATGGATGCTAGCTATGATCCTTGAAGACTATTTCTTCTCTGGAATAAAAGTGTCTTCTAAATTGTAAAAATACAAAACTCCTCTTCTGGGGGTCCCTCCCTGGCACAAAATCTTTTCATATGGGGGGGATCGTGACCAGATACATTTGGGGGTCATTGAAATGAAAATGTGACGAGTGACGACTACCGGCTTAACGTATGCTTAACGCTTCGATTGATTGATTGAATACTTTAACAGTTTGCAGAAAAGAGCAAAGGAAAGTAGGATTTAAAACCCAAGAAAGCCTACCGTATATGGGTTGTTTCCATTGGGGAAATAAGCGTATGAAAACGTACAACGAACGTACGGTACAATGTTGTCCTGCGAAGACGGCAGGAGATCTACAAGCTTGCAGATCTGCTATGGCTGGAAGTATAAATCAGGCTTAACGCGACAGCTCTACAGTCTCCCCCTCAAGGTTTTTTTGGGGGGGGAAGAGGTTTGGCAGCTTGTCTCTTTTCCTGATCTAACACCCTCTAACTACCTCGACACCCTCTATTTATCCATTGTGTCCTTTAGTTTAGTGTCACTGCAAAAGCATCCTTAAGGCTGTCTCCTCACAGACCGTGCATATATTAACGCAGTGGTTCTCAACCTTTTTCTGCGACCCACCCCCAAAATAATCATCTTTTTTTAATTGGGGGCCCAAAACAATTATCATATTTGAACTGGGGCCTTACATTTAGTTTGACTCGGTTCCACGGATACATACAGTATTGTGAAAATAGTAGATCTACAAGTTAAAGCTTAAGGCAAGGTCATAGACGTGGGTTTTAGCTACCTCTTAACCTCAACCTCTTGCCATCCGGGCAATGTTTGATCAGTTTTTTTAGTATAGTTTGTTGATTACTTTTATCATTACATTGTCCCTTCAGTGTCAACTGGGGCCCCCCATAACCCATAGGTTGAGAATCACTGTATTAATGGGTCATATCACTTTGGTCTTTAGTCAACAACTTTGTGGTCAATTGACGATGAATTGAGTACAATTGCCCACAATGAAAACAAGCCCCCTGCGGCTTTCTATGCTATCCTTTTAGCACAGGCTCTCTTTTCCCGGTGATTCACCCAGGTCGACGTGGTTTTTAGGTTAGCTTTAGGCATAATTTCTGTGAGTTTAAGGTTAGAGTTAGGCATAGTGTTTGTGAGGTTAGGGTTAGAGTCAAGGGTGGTTTTAGGCATAGTTTTTGTGAAGTTAAAGGTTAGGGTTTAGACTCAACCTGGGCGATGCATCAATGAAAGAGGGAGTCCCCTTTTTAGCATGGCTTTTGTAACTGTACCGGCTTACTGTTTCCAAACGTGCTAATAATTTAGTAATAAAGTATTCAATCAGTCAATCAATTTCAGTAGCCATTGTGAAATGGTTCAGTTCTCACACCATGGAAAAATATGCACTTGTTCACTGTTAATTGTTCACTGTGTGTGTGTGTGTGTGTGTGTGTGTGTGTGTGTGTGTGTGTGTGTGTGTGTGTGTGTGTGTGTGTGTGTGTGTGTGTGTGTGTGTGTGTGTGTGTGTGTGTGTGTGTGTGTGTGTTTGTGTGTGCGTTCTCTCTCGCAGGTGGTGAGAGCAACCAGAGAGCAATAAAAAAAACTCAGCAGACAGAGGCCACCACAGGCCTAAACATTCTTCAACTAGCCTAATAATATATGAATAATAAATAAATGGATTTAAATAAAACACCCTTGCCACCTATTCATGTCTGCCTGTTTATAAGCCTTGCTAAATTACGAGTATAGCTCACATGACCAACATCGAGGTAGAGGCATACATGTAGTATGTATGGCTATAGCCTACAGAAATTCAAAATAAAGTGGCGAAATGTCTCAATATAAAGTGGACAGTGTTAGATTTTTAGTGTACAAAATACAAATAGAACAATTTGTAGGCCTACACAGATAAACTACTGCTCAAGTGAAGCTGCAATCCCAACAGCCATGAGTGACCCTTGAAGGCTACATGTAGGCCAGTGGTTCTCAAAGTGGGGTCCAGGGACCCTCAGAGGTCCTTGAGGTGGTTCCAGGGGGTCCCCAACAAAATGTGTTTTGCAAAATCAAATTCAGTTAAACTACTTTAACTTTAATCCTATATACATTGACTATCCGATAGATCGGCTATTTTCGGCTAGATCGGCTATTTTCAAAAAAGCTTGAACAAATGTGACATTTGGAATATCTTTGAAACATTTTAACAACACAAATCTTGTATGGGGGGTCCTTAACATGAATACGTTTGAGAACAACATGATAGATAGGTGATTTTTGTTTGAATAGGTGTTAAATAACTCTGTCTTTCCATAGCATCATCATGCATTGCACTACTAGAGCGTTTGTTCAGTAACAGGGTTTTCCACGTCTTTCCAATAGTAGGCTAAACAAAGGCCTATAGGCTATACATTTTCAGGTCGGTATCTTACAATTGGAAGAGATAACTCATATATCATCATAAACATACCTGATAGGCGGCATATGCCTACATCATTCAGGATAAACAGGGATTACATGAGCAGTCAAAATTGGAATTGAAACACTATACAATTTATGCTGATAATTGGGTTCTCTCTCCTGATTGGATGAAGTTGGCGACCCACCAGAAAAGGTATTTTTATGTTTATTAAAGAGATGGAGAGGTGGGGTCGGGAGACCCCTGTTGTTACTGAACACTGCAACGCTTTTCATATCAAGGTCCATTATTTAGGAGATTTTGCCTCGACCCAAAACTTGTATTTATTTTGTTATTGTTGGATTATATTTTGTCCAAAATTCCATGCTGTATAGATGTTGGTAGCACAGGAGAGACGTGCCGCAATAGTGATAAAAAAAAATACTTCTACATTCTCTAATTGTGTACTAGACTTCTTGTAAATTAAGTAATGCAGATGTTTAACAATAACTTAACACTTGGTCCATTTGGTTTCATTTTACATTCTCAATAGTTAAAGATCTATAGTACAAGGGTCCACTCCATTTGGTTACCAACTCATCATTTAGCTGGGGACCACCTGGAACCCCCTCAAGGACCACTGGTGGTCCCTGGACCACTGGTTGAGATTGAACCACTGATTTAGCTCCTATAAGAATATAATTGAGCTTTAACTGTTTTAACAAATAACCTTTAAACAAGCAAATGCTCAAGACATGATGTTGCATTGCACACTTTGCCACTTACTTCTGCCGTGCTCTTTCATGAACGCGATCAGATCCATGTATTCCTTGTAGTCGTCCTGGTAGGGCAGAGCCTCCACCGTGATGTTCATCTCGGACTTCAGGTTCATGAAAATCCCCTCCAGGATGAAGTAGTGCGGCCGGTCATCCTCGCGGAGGTCGTAGTAGATGACCACGGCCCGCGACGTCCAGTTGAAGTGCGCGTGGAGCATGTTGGCGAAGTCGCCGAGCTTGGTGGTGGACGGGCCGGCGCGCACCGTGGTCCGGTAGTCGTAGCGCTTGTCGAAGCCGTACGCGGGACCCCCCGCCGTGATCAGCGGCAGCTTCCAGTGGGACGCGAACCGTCCCACGGAGGCCAGCGGGTAC
This sequence comes from Electrona antarctica, assembly GCF_951216825.1. Taxonomy (NCBI): domain Eukaryota; kingdom Metazoa; phylum Chordata; class Actinopteri; order Myctophiformes; family Myctophidae; genus Electrona; species Electrona antarctica. Next base: position 40,458,951 of record NC_136797.1, read on the forward strand.
ACGCACCCGGGGCCGAAGAACGCGTCCGGCTCGTTGTACATCTTGGCGTCCACGGCCACGACCTGCGCCTTGCTGGGCTCGCAGGAGCCCGTGGCCGGGTCCTCCGTGCTGAAGTTCAGGATGTTGATGGTGTGCCCGAGCAGGAGTCCGTACTTTGGCCGCAGGTCCTCGTGCGCCATGAGGATGGCGGGCAGGACCCTGGCCAGAGCCCACGGGTACTGGTGGTAGTTGTCCGGGAGCATCACCGCCACGGTTATGTTATTTGTTTTCCCCGCTGCCGCCGCCGCTCCTCCTCGACACCTGGCCAGCAACGCGCAAAAGAATGCCGTGAAGAAATAGTATCCGAGGAGTTCGCTTCTGTATCCCATTATGTCACGTTGTTGTTTGCTGCTGCTGTGAGGGAAAAATCCACGTAGAAGGAAAAAACGGCTCCGCGTGAGTTTACCTTTTGGAGTTGAATGATGGCTGGCGGACCCAAAACCAAACCATATGTCTTTTTTCGCGTCAAACAAAGTCCGTATAAAGCGACGAATTGCTTCTTCGCCGTCCCATTTGCGCCATCTATCTTTGAAATAATAGTTTTTTTTGGGGAGGGGGGGGGTGCGTTCTTAAACTATTTTTCACTCCTCCAGTGCAGCGCAGTTCTCCAGCTGATGTTGCTTAAGCCCCCAGCTCTGACAGTGTGAGATAACATCCATCCTGGAAGTTAAATCAGAGCAACCTTCTCTGTACAGCCCCCCAAAACGTCACATTTTTCTACACAGCTCAACATGAGCGGGCGCGAGGCGCCCCCTGCCTTCTACGTAACTCCGTGCGCTCCTCGTGCGCAATTCTTTGGAGACGGAGACCCCTTTGTAAATTAAAATTCAGTGGTTCTAAAATATTTTAATTCCAAGTCAAGGACCCCCTGGCTCTAACATCCATTCGCACACTCAGATATAAACTGGAGTCTGGACCCCACTTGGAGAATCACTGTCATAATTATTTGTTGTTTCCCTGTGCTCTGTCCTTTCATCTGTATACAAAATCTTCCTATACTGTGTCTCTTGACTTGAGGTCTGAGGATCAAAAATAATAATCTATATGTGACAGAATTCAATGTAAGAATGGATTTTGCACAGATGATCTCCATTAAATCAGGAGTACTCACCCAGCTGCCTGCAATACAGAAGGCCTGGTCCAGTTCGCTTGCCATGTCTGCTTATTATAAGCGACTCTGGGTAGCGATATTGGTAGGTTTGGGAGGCTTTTGTTTCCAAATGTTGTTTTAAACCAGTGGACCCACACATGTGTTGTGTATTTGTCTGCAAAACATCACCTGCAATTATTTTGTGCCATGGACCCCCATACCAGATGTGTGTTGTTAACATGTTTAAAAAACTATTCCCACATTTTATTCACCAACATTATTTTGAAAATCTACAGGCTCACACGGCGTCTTGTGTAGCTTGTTGCTTCTTTTGGGCTTGATTTCGTAGACATTGATTTTGTTTTGATTGTATTGCTGTATTGTTGTATTGTGCCTTTTTTGGCAATGTAAACGTATGTTTTCTCATGCCAATAAAGCCCTTTGAATTTAATTTAATTGATTGCTTGTTGTTTCTGTCGCAAAATCTGGCAACGCTGGTTTGGTCACACACAGGCTAAGTACGAACTACTCTAGTCTCTATTTATTAATTTAGAAAGTGAAGACAACTCACCCCGGTGAGTTATCCAGTATTCCCCACTTTTGGGGAAATGAAATGAAATGAAATCTATATTTACCCAGGGTATCTGGGCTAAGCTCAAGAACTTGTTTCCAGCCAGGCCCTGCTCATAGAACACATTTCATCGTAGTGGTTGATGCCTTGTTCAAGGGCATTTCAGCGGTGGTAATTTTAACGTGTCGGACGGCTGGTTCGAACTGGGAACCTTCCGGTATCTAGACCGCGCCGCTATCCGTTCGGCCACCGCTGCCACATGCCACCAGGGAACCAGTGGCAAGTAAGTAAATAACAGCAATCAAACCACCAGACCGTGAATGAAGGTTTTAAATGAAAAATTAATACAGACTAGTAGTAAATAAATAAATAGAGACTAGAGTAGTTCGTACTTAGCCTAATAAGTGACCAAACCGGGGATCTCGACTGCATAATGTGTGGTAGTGGGGCCGGGCACTGCGTTTGCGCTCTCCCCTGATAAACTGTTAAAAATAAAACAAAAGTGGTATTCTTTCCGTGTTTATGTTGTCGCAGAATTTAAATAGACAATTTCTCACGCTGTTTAAAGAATTTCTAGTTATCTTTATATTCAGGTCAATTAGTAGCCTAATCTATTTGAAGTGTAGCCTCGGCCAGGGGCGTAAGGTTCTTAAAACGTCAGGGGGTGCTCCCCAGCCCCGCCTCTCTCCCCCCCCCCCCCCCCCAGCCCCCCGACGCGGGGAAAAACGTTTTTTTTTTCTTTTTCGTTTGGTACTTTATTTACAGTTTGCTATTGAACACAGTGCGCTTTCAGTTCACAACAAACACATTAAATTGTTTCAAGGTTCAAGGTTGTGCTTTATTGTTACATCTTGTGTACAGGTACACGTACATAAGAGTAAAACTTATTTTTGTTTGGCTTCCTTCAGACAATGCAGCAGCAATAATATAATACGACAATATAATACAATATAATACGACATCAAAACAGCAAAACACAGCAAACAAAAAAGAATATAGAGTGCAAAAAAGAGCAAAAATATAATACGACAGCAAAACAGCAAAACACAGCAAACAAAATAGAATATAGAGTGCAAAATAATAGCGTAATTGTGGCCGTCGCCCTCCGGTGTCGAATCGGCGGGGAATCATTATTTGTTTCGGTACAGCTTTTCAAGCCCAACAGTTGGGCTCCCTTGCTGCTGCAGTTGTCTTTTCCCAAAGTGGCTGGAAACCTTCACGAAGAGACGTTATGTCTCCTCTGAGCATGTCCAACTTGTCTGCAGCTTGCTGGAGGTGCAACTCGTGGCTTTGGAGAGAAGCGTTGACTGTTTCCACTCGTGAAAAAAAAGTCAGCATCATTTGCAGGGAGAAAAAGGTGGTAAACTTCTTTAGCAGCGAAAACAGGCCACCGGCCTTCGTAGCTGAGTTGTCGTCTGATTGATGCATAGCATCGAGAAAGTCCAGGATTGCACTGTAGTTGGAAAGCACTGCTTGTAACGACGCCGCTCTCACGGTCCAGCGTGTTGGGCACAGAGGTTTCAACGCCGGCGCATCGTCGCAGCAGAACAAAAGCCACCTTATTAGCATTTGAATGAATGAATACCTGTTCGCCCAGACAGTGGCCCAAGCACCTAAAGGTGTGTGGAATGTGCCTACGTGTCTTGTTTTTGTTTTGACTTCAGTGTTGCCACATTGTGTGAGAGAAATAAGCCAACCCACCTCCAAAAACCAGGGAAGGGGATCTTCAGCCCTTGATTACGTGACAAAATGAGGGGATATCTCAGTGGGTGCTATTTGGCTTATTAATTTTTCAGGGGGTGCACAAGCCCTCAAGCACTCCCATAGTTGACGCCGTTGGCCTCGGCCCTCGGATCAAGACGGTCATCCTACGCGAGTCTTGTATCAAGGACTTTTATGTGAATCACCTCGAATGAAACTATGATGATGATAATGATCGTGTGCATTGATGTTGCAGAGCATTTATTTTATTCCGAATAGCCCATTTTCCTGTTCATAGATACAAGTTAAATAAGTTTGAGGGAACGCTGCGCCCTCTTGTGGAGAATGGCTTGAACTGAATAGGATTTTTGGTGTACCTGCAAAAGTAGTAAAGGGTACCTGAACATTGTCAGTCACCATTATAAAAAGCTCCAAAGTCCACACACCCAAAGTTGCAGAACTCAACACCTGACAGAAATAAATAAAGATGATTGTCTGTATTTTAAATGAAAGAATAGCACATAGTTGCATAGCCATATAGTATATTCATCCATCTGGCCTGGCTGAGACAAAAAGTAGAAAAAGAGGTACTGTAGCTGTCAAGTGTGACATTAAAACAAAGTCTTCACACTACTGACCAGAGGGCCTGAGGATAGTGCTCATATATCTGGTATCATTGTCCCATTTATTGGACAGCTGCTTGCATTTACTTGATGTGAATTGGGAAGTTTGCACAACTGACAGAAAAATAACTCTTCACTATTCTTTCAAAGCATATTCATCTTCATCTTCCTCTTTTGTGACTTTAACAACTTGTAGAACACATTCAGTTTGTCAATGAACTACAATGACTGAGGCCGTGTATGTTAACACCAGGCCAGACCTGACAAAGAAGGTCAGATTTGGCCGAGGAGAGATGGAGATGGAGGAGAGAGGAGAGAGAGAAGAGGGGATAGAATATTATATCTATCTCACTCCAGATGACTAAGGCGGCGGCGGTGGCTCAGGGGTAGAGTGTCTGGATTGTAACCGTAAGCTTGCCAGTTCGAACCCAGGCTCCCCAGAGTACTGTGTGCTAGTTGGTGCCTTGCATGGTTTCCGCTGCCATCGGTGTATGAATGGGTGAATGTAATGCACAATCTCTGTAAAGCGCCTTGGATAAAGGTGCTATATAAATGCACCATTTACCATTTACCATTTATGACCCCTTCTATGAGACTGCAGGCGGCCTTGACCCTGGGACACAGCAGGATGCTGCACAGAACGACACAGCACAAGAGCAGCTTGGAGATAAAATTAACACACGGACAGTGTAGTGGTGTCTGAAGAAGTGGGTAAACAAACATTCTTTAAAACCATTACAACGTGATCCATTCTATAAAGGAACTGTGCCCTGTATGTATAAAAAACAAACAAACAGAAGAGTCAGAAAAAGTGACTCTGAATGATACTCTATTCATTTCAGTTTACTTAATTTCAATTATGATTATGCAGCAAAAAAGATCTTGGTCTCTTCTTTTTTCTTGTAGAAAAATAAAAAGCCTTTAATTTAAAGTGGCTATAATGCTAATGCATTGCAAGAATTAAAATGCACAAATTGGTGCAATGCATTAGCCACTTTAAATTAAAGGTTTTTTTCTATAAGAGTGCCTTGGGTCTCTTCTTTTTTGCATCAATTCTGTCACCCAGTTGTACCCAGGGACGGATTAACCCCCACGAGGGCCCCTGGGCCGATAATGTTTGCAGGGCCCCCTTAGCGCGTGTGCGAGCGACATTTTCGTGTTTTTCCGTGTTTTTATCATCCTTTTGACCTACATTTAACAAAATCAATGGCCAATGAAGGGCCCCAGGAGCCCTTTTCAGGACATCAAACCTAGTACCGCACAGTCCAATGTCTCCGAAGGGCCCCTGAGAGCCAAGGGCCCCTGGGCCACGGCCCCACTGGCCCAATGGCTAATTTGTCCCTGGTTGTACCAAAGCAAAGCAAAGCAAAGTTCTTTGTTTACCCAGGGTGAATGGACTAAGCTCGAGATGCTTGTTTACAGCCAGACCCTGCTCATAGGGCACTTCAGCGGTGGTAATTTTAACGTGCCGGTCCGGGGATTCGAACTGCCGACCTTCCGATAACAAGACCGCTCCGCAAACCGTTCGGCCACCGCTGCCCCACCAAAGAGCACCTTGTTGGAGATTTCTACTCTGGCCAAACAGATGCGCTCCTCCTTCCTCTCTTTTTTCTATGATTATGCAGGTTTAATCAAAAACATTCTAATTTCAGGAAGAAATAGAATAAGAAATATTTTAGCTATTTTTGAAGCAGGCATGCTTATGTGGTGAAGGAGACACATAAGCTGGTCTTGTATTCACAAATAATGGTCAGCATTCAGCAATATCCATAGAAATACTATAATACTGTGAATTCAAATAATAAAAAACAAAAAATAAAATTGCATTCCAGTTTTATTCACTTTTCAGCCAAGCAGCGCAGTGCTTCGTGTTTACTCTATTAACATACAGGAAAAGTACAAAAACACTTCCTGTAATGAATATGAAGTGCAACACTGTAAAGAAATTCAAATGTATCATTAACTTGTTTCTGGTATTGACTGTGCACTGACATAACCTGGTAGTAGAGTCTACTACCAGGTTATGTCAGTGCACAGCCAATAAGTAAACATCTAGGGCTCCAATTTCGTCGCAGCCTTTATCTGCGACGCGACCCGCAATTCAGCTGCTGCCCGAAAATTACGAATATAGGAGCTTCCTCTGTCCCTTAACAGTATTTTGGTCCAGTGTCACTCGCTATCCTTTTTGCCGACACCGGTATTTGCGCCTAGAGGTGTGGTCCTAAAACACCTACATTACCCGTTATATTATGCATAGGTGTGTTTATATACTAAGGGCTCCAATTTCGTCTCATCTTTCTAAATACACTGTTTGGGGATTTAGCAGTGGGGAAGGGGTTTATCTGAAGAACGTTTATCTGTGGAACCGAGTCAAACAAAATGTAATGGCCTATATAGTCTCCTACATTCCAAGTGCTTGTCAGGGCAGGGCATCCCCAGTTCAAATACCGGTATAATTCTTTTGGGGGATCCCTAGTTCAAATATGATTATTTTGGGGGGTTCCCAGTTCAAATATGATTCTTTGGGGGGGTCCCCAGTTCAAATATTATTCTTTGGGGGGGTCACAGCCTGAAAAGGTTGAGAACCACGGATCTAGGACAGTGGTTCTCAAAGTGGGGTCGAGAGACCCTCAGGGTTCCTTGAGGGGGTTATACAGTAAATGGTCCTTTACACTACAGGTTTGTAACTCAGAGAGTGTATCTCTTGCAACGGCTAATAGGAAAGGTGGGTTTCGAGGGCAGTTTTGAAGGATGTGAGGGTGGTGGGAGGGAGCCTCTTTGATGTGGTTAAGGAGTGTGTTCCAAAAACAGCAACTGGAAACGTCCTTATCACCTCTCAGGTCCTTTTGGGGATTTCCATTTGGTTGGAATCACTGTCAGGACTTGTGTCAGGACCTGCGTCTGTCTGTGTGTGTGTGTGTGTGTGTGTGTGTGTGTGTGTGTGTGTGTGTGTGTGTGTGTGTGTGTGTGTGTGTGTGTGTGTGTGTGTGTGTGTGTGTGTGTGTGTGTGTGTGTGTGTGTGTGTGTGTGTGTGTGTGTGTGTGTGATGGGTTACGAGCATACTGGAGTTGCAGTAGACGTTTTCTTGTGATCTGATTCTCCTCCTCCTTAGTACACGATCTGCAAACAGGTGAACAAGAGAAAGACGATAATATAAAAATCCAATACACCATAATTTGGTGCTTAAGAATTGAGACCCTTATGGGACCATTTGGTTTCATTTTACACTCTCAAGAATTGTTAAACATCTGCATTACTTAATTTGTGTAGTCTACAGAATTAGACAATGTAGATGTAGAATAATTGTTATTTTGATCAATGTTTGCCTGTTATCTCTCGTAATGGTACCACATCAATACAGCATGGAATTGTGGACGAAATTTCCCAACGACAACAAAATATTCAAAGTCTTGGGTCTGAGAGGCTACATCTCATCAAATAGTTATCTGTGGCTCAAATTCCAAAAAAATAAAAGATATAACCACTGATGAGATCACTTTTGTCTAAATCAGTTATGGGTTCTTTTTTATACTGACAGAGTCGATCCACTGATTCTAGTCAGAGACCCGCGTGAAGACATTGGGCACGTTGGGCACGTTGCAGAACCAAGACCCCCAGCTGACAACGCCATGGACCACGTAGGTGCCGTTGAACGCACAGTTCAGAGGGCCACCGGAGTTCCTCTGCATGCAGGCAGACAGAAAGATAAACCATATTTCAACTTTGTATATTTTTGTTCGTAAATTAATAACGGAGGGTTACACGGTAACCCAGGTTCTCTGAGTGGAGAGACTGGCTCTCCACGAAAGAGCCGCTCCGAAATTCGTGTCAATCAAGTTAATCGAAGTGGCCATGCCCAGACGGGACTTAAATAGCCCGCTGATTGGCATCTGGGAAGGGCCACCGTAGATGATGTGTCTTAAAGAGATATCCATGTACACTGCCCCGAGGGGTCAGCTTCCCGTACAAATTGAATAATTTGTAGTGGAGAGCCAGTCTCGAACACGATAGAGAACCTACAGTATACTTTGTCATACTAACTACAGCGTCCCGGCTGGCCAGGGGGAGGCAGTATAGAAAGTACAATATTTGCCTCTGAGATTTCGTGGAGTAAAAGTAAAAAATACTGAAAATTGGAAATACTCCAGTAAAGTGATAAAAAAGCTAAACATTTTACTAAAGTATACAGTACTTGAGTAAATGTGTTACTTTCCAACCGACAGCTGTGTAATGTCAGTGCAGTGCACTCACGTGGCAGCCAGAGTCCACACCGTTCCCTCCAGCGCAGATCATGTTGGTCTTCACCGTCCCTCCATGCCAGTCAGGTCTGGAGCAGGTCTCGTGGTCCACCACGGGAAGGAGCGCTTGCTTCAGTCGAGCAGAAGTGCTTCCACCAGCTGTGAAACACGGAAATGAGAACATTAGAAACGAGTAGTGGTGGAAAAGATACTCCATTTTGTTACTTAAGTAAAAGTATCAATACTGCAATTGTAACATACAATGTTACAAGTAAATGCCCGGAATTCAAAAAATATTGTGCAGATTGTGCAGATTGTCAAAAATATCAAATAAATCAAAATCTTTTTAAAATAGCAGATCTACAGTACAGGCTCACAATGCGCATTGACGCATTGTAAGCTTGTAGATCGGCTATTATCAAATGGCCGAAATCATGTACTATATAGGGCTGAAGTGGTTAATGTATATTTTGTAAGAATAATCAAAATCTACAAAGTAGCCTAACCAGTAACTAAGGTTTTCAAAAATTGTCGTGGAGTAAAAGCACAATATAATAAAAGTACTGACATTTTGAAATACTCCAGTAAAGTAAAAGTACCTCAAAATAGTACTCAAGTAAATGTAATTAGTTACTTTCCACCACTGGAAACGAGAACATTATTTTGGCCAAAACATGGGGCGACATATTTTACATATTTGGTCAAAATATGTCAAATTGATTCTAAAATGCTACTTTTTAGTCTTTCAAACCTTTATTACAGGCACAATGACAATTCTAGCATGTCTATATCACAGGCTATCACTGAGAGTGCATTTCCCCATAATTATGCTGTGGGTTGTATTTTGTCAACTGTTTGTCAGTCATGTAATATGCAGAGGTAGGAGTTTG
>NC_136797.1:40473102-40848102 GCF_951216825.1 Electrona antarctica
TTGATTGATTGATTGATTGAAGAATTTATTAACAGTTTGCAGAATTACAGTACATTTCAAGCACAAACTCAATACAAAGGCTGTTAACTGTGAGTGGACGACCCAATTAAGCATTACACTTGTTTCCAAAAGGGTCCACCATGTTCAAATCATCAAAACATTTAGAGACGTACAAATAGACACTTCTATAGACAGAACAGGAATTCATCATAAAGGAGGTAAAAAGGGAAAAGAAATATATACAGTGAGGGGAAAAAGGGGGGGGGCGGGGGGATTCAGATTTTACGGGGGCCAGTTTCGAATTGCAGCCATCCGTAGGTGCCCTTTGAGAGCGGTTTTGAAGGAGTCAAGGGATTCGCATGTCTTAATGACAGTTGGTAGGGCGTTCCACATTTTGGTGGCATAGGAGCGAAAATAATTTAGTCCCTTGTTTGTGCCGAATCTGGGTTGTACATGGTTCGTTGCACTCCCTCTGGTGTTGTGGGTGTGGACTTCGTTAACATTAAGGAAGTATCTAGACAGGTACATGGGTATCTTGGTGGTGTATCGAATCTTGTGGACCAGACCCATTGCAAGATGCTGTACTCTGTCGTCGACCCTAAGCCATTCCAGCCTGTCGAAGTGGGCAGGGGTGAGGTGGGTTCGGGGGGCTAGATCAAGTAGGAGCCTGACCAGTTTGTTTTGGGAAGTCTGGAGCCTGGTTTTAAGGGCCTTTGAGGTGCTGTGGTACCAGGAGGTGCATGCATAGTCAAAGAAACCCTGTACAAGGGCTCCTGTTAAGGTCTTCAAGGTGTTTTTGTTGACCAGTGAGGAGATCCTGTAGAGGAATCTTGTTCTATGGTTGACTTTTTTGATTACGTTGGTGGCCATTTTATCACCGGAAAGATTAGCCTCCAGGATGGAACCTAGGTAGGTAATTTCATCTTTACGTGTGATAACATTGTCACCCACTCTAACCAAGAAGCCATTTGCCTTGCTGAGATTACTAATAGAGCCAAAGAGAATGGATTCAGTTTTTCCCAGGTGTAAAGATAGTTTGTTATCAGCGAGCCAGGTGCAGATTCTACCGAGTTCAGAGCTGAGGGCATTTTCAACCTGCAGTTTGTCCCTGTCCGAGACCAGCAGTGCTGAGTCATCTGCGAACAGGAACAAGTTGCAGTCACAAGCTGAAGTCATGTCGTTCACACACACACACACACACACACACACACACACACACACACACACACACACACACACACACACACACACACACACACACACACACACACACACACACACACACACACACACACACACAAAAACAATGTGCGTTTACACATTACACATCCTTATTTAGCTTTTGGTAAATTTAATCCACATTTAATATACATGTTGATGTGAGCATTAGAGAAATAAACTGGGCAAAAGGAGGGTGGGACTGAGCAGTTCACAAAGTAAGTGCAAGTACGCCAGTATGAACAGACTGTTTTCCTTTTGTTTTGCAGATGGTTTCCCAGATTGATGAACAGGAGAATAGGCCAATGGGAAATTGGGAATATACTGTAACTAAATGCTGCTCTGCAACATATCAATCAATTTATTGGATCTTGTTTAGTCGATACACTTAATTGTCTTAGCTCATGCTCATTTGATTTAGCTATTTTGTCTCATCTGTTTAAGGAAATAGGTAGCTGATATATTGCACTTTTACCTTAGCGCTAGGTATACTCTTGGTTGCTTGTTTTTGCAGAAAATGCACTAAAGACTTCTGGTGATTAGTAGTGTTTGTTCCCTGCCTATGTTGAATACACTTATTGTCGCTTTGGATAAAAGCGTCTGCTAAATGACTGTAATGTAATGTAATGCATACGATGATCATTTTAGTTTCATTCGAGTTGAAACTGAAATAAAAGTCACAGTCGTCTAATATTCTGCTATAAGATAAACGGCAACACAATCGCTATTGAGGTAAAGTGAGATTTTCTTTTTAACAGTTTATCAGGGGAGAGCGCGAACGCAGTCCCCCACTACCACAAATTATGCAGTCGAGATTCCCACATTTGAGGAATTCGTAAGTATATCAGCTCGACCGGAGTGCAATGGCCAAGCCTCAACCTAGGTGAACCACCTTCTTGATCATGGTGTCTCCCCTGCCAGGTAAGTATGAGTTGTACACGACAGAGATAGAGGTAGCCATTCACAGGCGTACCAGTCAATCTGATGGTTAGTTACTACAAAATAACGTTCACCCAAAATACACTATGTTCATTTGAAAATGCGACATCGTTGTAACATAATAATTTGATGGAATTTGGGAGAAATGTGCTACATTTTGACTAGTATACGTTTATTTGGAATTAGAATCATATACCCATCATGCATTGCATGCACGTATTAGCATATCAGCCAGCCTCCTCCCCCAAATTAGTTTCAAATATGATTTAGCAGCTGAACTGGCCCCGGAAAACACCCCAACAGCAATCAAACCCCCAGACAGTGAACGAAATTAAGGTTTTAAATAACTCAGTGACAAGTTAATAAAGACTAGTAGTAAGTAAATAAATAAATAAATAGAGAGAGTAGTTCGCAGCGTTGCCCGATTGTTCGACAGAAACAAGCAATCGGGTCTATGAAAACAAGCACAAAAGAAGCAACTATTAAATAGCATACAACAAGCTACAAGCTGAACGCTACAAGATCACAAGTCGCCTTATTGTGAGCTTGTAGAATGTTGGGTATTAATAATGTGCGAATATCTTTAAACATGTTAACAACACAATCTGCTATGGGGATCCATGGCAAAACATATTTTCAGGTGAGGTTTTGCATACATAATACATGTGTGGGTCCTTGAGATGAAAACGTTTAAGAACCAGTCCACTTGTTTTAAACATTTGGAAACAAAATCCCCCCCAAAACGGCATCCCAACACGACATTGGTAAATGTCGCTACCCGAAGTCGCTTATAATAAGCAGACATGGCAAGCAAAAAACTGGACCAGACGCACCACTGCGCCCTCTGTAGGTGTTCCAGGTGTATTGCAGGGCAGCTGGGTGTCTGTCCCCATAGAGACCAGCGCCTACAACATGGACCACCACACGACAATAAGGCTCCCTCATTCAGCACCACTTGATAGCAGAAAATGATTAAAAGAAGAAAGAAAAAACATGTCGGAAGAAAAACACACGATCGGAATATCATCACGCTTGCTGTTCCTGACCTGGTGTTGTGTTCGGATTAACTGCTGATCTGATCATCTCACAGTGATGTCCATGTAGCCTGCAGGCGGGGAGGAGTCCTCCGTTATTTCACTGTCAGGTGAAGTCAATGTTTTTGCTATTATTTAATTGACATTAATATAATAACAAGCCCCCCCAACACATACACTCACACACACACACAGACAAGACACACCGCCAGCACCCATTCGGTTTGGTTTTAGCTACAGGGAAGAGGAGACTGGGTCCTCAAATATACCCTGTTGGAGATGATGGGGGAATGTTTGTGTTTCGGCAGCATAACGTTTAGCTAAACGTCCAGACAGATTGCTAATAGCGAATCTGGCTTTCAACAAGGGGTTAGTTTAGCTAACAGGACCGCTACACGCCATATGCTAACAGATTTTAATGAATGGTTGATTAATTGAGGTATAGCATCCATGCATGGGTGCGATACTTAAGTCTATATTTAATACAAAATGACGATGCTTTTAGAGAAGGGTGGGCGTGTGATGTGACATTCATTCATAGTAGGCTGCTTGTTTGCTAGGAGGCCCTTATTATTGTTGTCGACTATTATAGCAGCGATGTAATAATGTTGTTTTAAAGGTGTTGGTTGATTCCCTCATGCATATATACAGTATGATTATATTTGTTTATATTTCGCTGTACGTGTTGTTGTGTGCTGTAGGATGGATGCTGGCGGCAGGAGGATCAGAGCGGACCCAGGAGGACCTGCAGCAGGTGACGTGGTGGATGTTCACATCGTGCCGTTGGAGATGTACGATTCTGCAAGAGCCAAAATAGACGCCAATTTCCGCTGGTTGTTTGCCAAAGCTTATGGCAAAGGTTGGTCTCAATTATTTCTCTCTCTCTCTCTCTCTCTCTCTCTCTCTCTCTCTCTCTCTCTCTCTCTCTCTCTCTCCCCCCCTCCCCATAGAAGTGCATATTTGTATGTCTTTAAATGTTCTGATGAATTGAAAATGGAGGACACTGATGTAAACAAGTCTTAGTGCTTGTTCTGGTCTATCCTTGATCGTAGCAGATTTTGTATTGACCTGTAGCCTACTATCTTTTGAACTGTACCCATTCTACAAACTGTGAATAAAAAAATCAATCAATCAATCTCTCTCTCTCTCTCTCTCTCTCTGTCTCTCTCTCTCTCTCTCTCTCGCTCTCTCTCTCTCTCTGGAGCTATAACATTGACAGCACAATATGTCACACAAGCATTTCCAGACTAGTGTCTTTGTTTGTATAGGCCCATCTAATCAATGGTTTGTTTTCTTGAACAGACGTGCAGTATGTCACCTGCATGGTATATCATGAACAACATGTCAACATAAATTAGATGCTAAACAGACGTCTGACTGCCAAGGGAAGAAGATTATTGCAAACCCACTGCTTCAGAATCTCATAGTCTCTGTAAGAGGTCCTAAAAAATATAATTTTGTGTGGACAGTTTGCCAGTTCTTGGGTTGAAGGCTATTGTCAGGATTAAAGCAGGAATTAAGTGGAACCCTAACCCTTGACCCTGAGTGGTATAGGGTTTAGGGTATTATTGGGCATGATGATTATGTGCATTGGAACTGATCCGATCCACTAGTAAAATACGTAATGTGTTATTCTAGGAATGCTTGACTACATGAAGAAGCTCATTCCACAGTATAATGAATGTTATTTATGTTGGCCAGCCAGCTACTGTTCTGAAGGGGCCAGACAGACAGTAATATGACTTTTAACACAACTCAAACACATGTTGTGTGAATACGTTTTACTGCTATCTGTATACATTTTGATCTCCCAAGTACCAGTTCAAGCAATCAGGCTCAAATTATGTGCATCAAACTCATGTGTCTGATCTGATTAATACTTGCTCTACAAGCTCACAAGTCACAAAGCGTCCCACCGCGACACGTTTGAGCTTGTAGATCTGCTGTGTTTGGTGTGCAACACTGGCGGACTGTAAGCCCAAACAGAGAGCTATTTCCTACAGTCGATGTCTGGATTATGTTAGTGGGATTATGTTGCAACGTGTTTGTGGAGCGTTAGGAAAGTGTGCGACCAAAGCTGAATGGATAGAGACAGTAAGACGTCTGTCTGGGAATCAGAAGGTCGCCGGTTTATAGCGCGTCAACATTGATTGATTGATTGATTGATTGATTTGATTGATTGAATATTTTAACAGTTTGCAGAAAAAGCACAGGAAAGTACAGTTTAATTCATGGTCTGCTAAAAGGATTTAAACCCAAGAAAGCCTATGGCTTGTTTGCATTGGGGTCCTTCATACTCAATTCATCAATAGTATCAATAAGATATATCTTTATATTTGTTGCATATTACATTATGATTCAGTGGCCTTGTGGTTAGAGTGTCCGCCCTGAGACTGGGAGGTTGGGGTTCAATCCCCGGCCGGGCCATACCAAAGACTCTAAAAATGGGACCCAGTGCCTCCCTGCTTGACACTCAGCATCAAGGGTTGGATTGGGGGTAAGTCCCTGCGACATACTAGCGTCATGTCCAGGGGGTGTACTTGTACATCAAGCTGCCTCACGCTACAGAAACAGGAGATAGGCTCCTGCCCTATGGGCCTCATGGCTCGGCAAGGCTACTTACTACTACATTATGATACAGTGGTAATAATAATAACACCAGACAGGATCTTGGTCCAAAATTCGGAACACTGCCACAGTCTGCCAGAAATCTGTTGGTAAAGGCAGTTGCCACATTCTGTCTGTAGAATGTTGCAGTCAATGTCAATGCTGCTTCCAATGCACCCCTGCTATGTTTCAATTCATGGGTGGGTGTCACTGGGTGATATGGAAAAATATAATGTTATTTTAAAGCACTATCACGATCCACAATATTATCACGATTCTTTTTCATGTTGGTTTGTATGGTTATATTTCAAGTTACTTAATCCATTGAGACCTGGAACGCATCCATGTCACGTTAGCGTTTAACCACATTAACCATTAACCCATTTTGGGCGGGAACCCCTTTTGGTGTTTTAAACATTATGTTATAATTTAGCTATCGAAAAATAGCAGATCTACAAGCTCATAGCGCGCCACCGAGTGGCGCGCTATGAACTTGTAGGTCTGCTATTTTTGAAAAATCGTTAAAATGTGCCTCAAATCTTTCCGAAAATGATTTTTTCGACGTCAGGCCTGAATGGGTTAACCTACAAAAAAGAAGGAGTAACAGACCATTTGGACCATGTAGGCGAACAATGTCATTGATGTGAGAGTGGGGAGATCACAAGAGGCAAACCATCATTATGGGATTATAGCGTGGCTGTTTGCTGGATAAAACTGCTTGTCTGTACAGGTTTAATGTCTAATTTATGCTCGGTCGCTTGACACCGTCGTACAACGAAGTATATATCTTTGTCTTAACCCATTCAGGCCTGACGTCGAAATTTAAAAAAAAAAGTTTTCTAAATCATGACAATTTTCGGAAAGATTTGAGGCACATTTTAACGATTTTTCAAAAATAGCAGACCTACAAGTTCATAGCGCGCCACTCGGTGGCACGCTATGAGCTTGTAGATCTGCTATTTTTCAATAGCTAAATTATAACAATGTTTAAAACACCAAAAGGGGTTCCCGCCCCAAAATGGGTTAATGGTTAATGTGGTTAAACGCTAACGTGACATGGATGCGTTCCAGGTCTCAATGGATTAAGGGTCAGTACTTAAGTCACATGTCGAAGTGTTTAATGGGATAGAAAGCTGCCTCAAGTACAAGTGCATTTAAATACAGCGTGTTTGTTTAGACTGGCATGTCTTATTGTGGCCTTTGGAGAAGCAACAATAGGCTCTATGATATACTCCATTTTGGAAAGAACTCTTCCTACTTCCTTCACAGGTGTTACCGATGATTAAGGCTCTGTTCCATTTAGTGTACAGTGGTTCTCAAACCTTTTCATTTACACACCTGTATGGGGCCATTTGATATTTTTTTCCAAAATGGCGTATGCATAGAGCCTATCTGTATATTGTTCAGAGAGGTCTACCCGAGGGGTTCCCAAACCTTTCCATGCCAAGGACCCCCAAATAGCCTTAGCCTCTTGCCCTATGGCTGCAGGCCCCCTATTGCCAAATGGCATCGCGACGCATTGTGAGCTTATACTGTAGAGATCGGCTATTTTGCCATTTTTGAGTGGTGTAAACCACTCCTACAACTGGCTTTGTTAGTCTGTCTGTCTGTCTGTGCAGAAAAAATTAGCATGGTTGCTACGGTCACCCAGTTCACCCGGGTGTGATTTCATTACGTCAGACATTACGTCAGACCACAGCTGATCAGTCTATATAAGACCTTACACCACTCAGTTCACACGGGTGTGATTTTTTATATATTATTCAATATTTAGATATTTAGATCATCTTGAAAGTGTGTGCGGCCAGCTGCCGTGTTAAGTGGTTTAACCCATTTAGGCCTGACGTCGAAAGAAGCAAAGATTTGAGTTAAAATGTTCATTCTGTAATAATATATATTCAAAGATTTGAGGCACATTTTCACGATTTTTCAAAAATAGCAGACCTACAAGTTCATAGCGCGGCACTCGGTGCCGCGCTATGAGCTTGTAGATCTGCTATTTTTCAATAGCTAAAGTATAACATAATGCTTTAAAACACCAAAAGGGGTTCCCGCCCAAAATGGGTTAATGGGTTGGCCGGGCGCTACCATTTTCAGGGCATGTTTATTTGCGTTCCGCCTTGGAGCAATGGAACAACTAACATGAACTTCCTATTTATCTGTATCACAGTGAAACTGAAAACGCCATGTGTTGGCAATAACTGGCTTCGGTTTAGAGTTAGATTTAGTAGTAGTACAGTGTTGTACCTACTGTGGATGCAGGGGCGTGGGGCACGCTCCAATAGGTTTGCAGAATAGTCATGTATTCATTCAGCCACAGAGCATTTCCCTGACTGTCAGCTTGATCTGTGCCGATCGATCTGACCTTGTGTCTGCAAGAGTAGGAGCAAAGACGCACGCACGCACGCACGCAGGCACGCACGCACGCAGGCACGCACGCACGCACGCACGCACGCACGCACGCACGCACGCACGCACGCACGCACGCACGCACGCACGCACGCACGCACGCACGCACGCACACACACACACAGTCACACACGCAGTCACACATGCAGTCACACACGCAGTCACACAATCTCTCTCTCATTGGTGTAGCTCGGTATTCTGTCATTTAGCATCATCGTCCAGAATTGGGGGGTGGGGGGGGGCGATTAAAGGTCTTCCTAGTTTCTAACATTGCATCGCAAATTCTAAGGTATTGACATCTTCCTTTTCTGGGGAAGCTTTCCCGTAGAACATATAAGTATAAGCAAAAGTTGGAATCATTATTAAGTAAAAAATAAATTATTAATCTTTCTACATTTAAGTCTGCATCTGCACCCAGAACCACAGTTACTGTGTAAGAGGTTTGACGTAAACCCCAGTACTGGAAACGTATATTACAATATCGGTGCAGCATTTTGGAATGATCATTCCAACATGACCATGCTATTAATCGGTTATCAGACATCAGCCAAAATGTCTATATCGTGCATCCCTAGATTAAATCTGTACGATCCAAAACGTGCCACGTACAGCCACACTATCCCGGCCATAACATTGAGCAGGGTTTGGTTTATGGATGGGATTCGATTGTGGCCCAGCCCCCTGCTTCAGGCCTGTAGAATAGTTAGTATGCCACTCTCGCATGTCTGGCTGTCACTTCCTGTTAGTACTTTGTGGACAACGAACCAGGGTGGGGTTATGGGTATCCAGAGGACAGCGAGGCTTTCCCTGCTGGGTGGGTCAATCACATTATGCAGACGAGGATGACAGCATGATAAGATGAGTTTTCCCCAGCCCTATACTGTACATTAACCCATTCAGGCCTGACGTCGAAATTAAAAAAAAAAGTTTTCTAAATCATGACAATTTTCGGAAATATTTGAGGCACATTTTAACGATTTTTCAAAAATAGCAGACCTACAAGTTCATAGCGCGCCACTCGGTGGCGCGCTATGAGCTTGTAGATCTGCTATTTTTCAATAGCTAAATTATAACAATGTTTAAAACACCAAAAGGGGTTCCCGCCCCAAAATGGGTTAATGGTTAATGTGGTTAAACGCTAACGTGACATGGATGCGTTCCAGGTCTCAATGGATTAATGTCAGATAACGGTGTGGCCTCCATTTGTCAAATCACAGGGACACAGGTGTAGAGAAGGGTAGAATTGTTTGTCGAACTGATAACTTCCCATCATAATTATATCTGCAGTAACAAGAAAGGGGGAAAGACTAGAGAAGGAAAGAAACAGGAAAACACAGATATGTCAATATGAGCCGTGTAAAACATATGCATTTAAAAAATCACACTCATGTGAAGTGAGGAGCGCTCTTATCATCATATATCATCACATTCCGGCCAATCGCTTTTGGCGTCCTCACTTTTCTGTCCTCACTTTTTATCCTTACATTCCGTGCTCAGCCAATCAAATCATCGCTATGGGATACACAACACACAAAGCTGGGCATGCGCTAGCGCCCCTCAAAAACAACATACGGATATGGTGCACAAAGTGCATCGTTTTTAAGAAAATGTTAATAAAATATGCGTTTAAAATAGCAGCAGATATAATAATAAACAGGACAGTGTATTCAAAGAGCCAGTGCCAGAAACAGAGCACACCTACAGTGTGTACAGAAAATAAAACTACAGAAGAAACTACGAAACTACGACGTTCATTTCAGTAACGGTAACCGAGTCTGGTGTTATGGCTTTTGAAACATCGGTACCACTGCACTTACCTGGCCGTGGCCGCTGTAGCTAGCCATGTGAAAAGATTGTGTTCAGCCGTTGTGTTGACTGCACACTGCATCTCATCTACACCCTGAAGGCAGTGAAGCTCACCACCAACGATGCGGTGGTCCGGCGTCCACACCACCCTGGTTGATAGGGATACAGTTCCCATACCAGGTGGTGATGCAGCCCGCTGCCAGGATGCTATCGATGGTGCTGTTGTAAAATGCGATTTTAGACTGTATAGAAGTTTTCTACACATAATATTACTTCACATTTGTACCCATAATTTTGACTTCATCGAATGGGTAAACAAGTTGCAGCGTCTCAGTTTGAAAACAATATTATCACAAAGTTACTCTAAGTAACCCGAGGAGTCACAAAATTGTGTTTGAAAGTGTTTAAATCTGGATTAGCATGGTCTAGGTATAATTAGAAGTTCTGTTGTCCCTGGGGGTCATCACATTTTCAGTCATGAGATTTTATTTTTGCTTTATTCCACGTGTTTCTTTTCATTCCCCTCTCTCTCTCTCTTCAGACCACATCCCCGAGGACCTCCAGGACCCGTTCTACACAGACCAGTATGAGCAGGAGCACATCAAGCCTCCGGTCATCCGGCTGCTCCTGTCCGGGGAGCTCTACTGCAGAGTGTGTGGCCTGATCCTGAAGGCCGAGCAGGCGGCGGCGCTCCACAGCCACCAGGCGGTCATCCAGTCCCTGTCCAGGAAGGGCTTCTACGTCCTGCAGAGCGACGGCACGCCCGTCTCAGACGAGGACCTCGGCTCTGCTCCCATCAAGATGGTACGTATGGGCCCAGGCGGTGGCGTAACCGTCTGGGCACCCGACTGGTAATCCAGTCGCAGTGTGCCGCGGGTTCGACTCCCGAGCCCGACACGGCCTTTACTGCATGTCTTCCCCCATCTCTCTCCCGTTTCCTGTCATCAGTCTGTCCCTTCAAAAACCAATAAAAAGGCGTAAGCCGCAAAAAAAATATCTTAAAAAAAAAAAAAAAAAAAAAGATGGTACGTATGCGGTAGAGACAAAATACTCTGTGTATGTCCCCTGTCTTAAAGATGGAGTGCCGTGATCTTTGTATTTCTTCCAGTTTTTCAAGTGTTTATGAGGTGACAGTACTTCATTAGACCATTTGGTGTAGTTGTTATGTGCAATGATGTCTTCCCTTTGTATTTAGGGTTTCTTCCTAGAGGCTGAAACCTTGACAGTCAAATGTGCCAATGAAAAAAACAGTGATATAGTGACGTCACAATATCATCCCCTGCCCTAACCCCTCCTCCTTTATCATACAACAACAGCTGTGGGTGCGGCTTCAGTTCAGTTCACCACCCATCACCACCCACCAGGCAAACCAGACATACGTAATGAACTGGTGGGCGAATACACATAAAAACGTAATTTAAACAAATACTGTACACGTTTTTGAAAACGTGTACAGTATAATAATACCTGATGATCATGTTTTAGGGTGGAAAAAATTCACTGCACTCCATCTTTAAGCCATTAACACATTTTCTGCTATTGACGTATATACACGTGTTTTAATAGCCATCTGTTGTCTGCGATTGACATATGTTTTATACTTGAGTATAAGTGTTAAGACCTGATGCCAATTCTAGAAACTAGAGGTTCGGGCAGCTTTGCTTGTAGATCTGTGCTGGAAATTTGTGATGTATATTGTGTCAGCACATCCGGAAGTAGTCCGCAAAAGTATGAACTGTAAATTGTGCAAGTACATTAATTGTGCAAGTACATTAACGGTGCAGAAAGCACATATCTTCATAGCCAGAATACTGAGGAATATTTGTGGAAAATGTGGAATTATTTCGAGACCCTGGTCAACGCTGACTCCGAACTCCATGGGTGTCGTGCTCGATTCTGGTAGGATGGCTTCTAAACCAGTAGTTATCAAACTTTTACATGCTGTGTTTACTAGCATTAAAAATTACCTTTTGTTTTTTTGGACTACATTTACTACCATACTGACACCATAGTCGCAGTGACGACCGTAGTGGATACTTTTTCATGATTGGCTGCCTCTAGGCTGCCTCTAAGCCAATCAGAGACTTGAGTGGAACGCGAGTGGCAACAGAAGCTAATGTTATTGCTTAACCTGGCAGCTATAGGTCATTCTTGTTTTTACTTTAATATCATAAAAGAATATAGAGCCTTGCCTTTTTATAAATGCTATCTGCATTGGTCTGTACATAACCAAGAAACTTCCATTTCCCAACAGCCACTCTGCCTCCTGAGCCACGGCCACCTCTAGCAATTTAAACATTCTCTGAGAATTGATGCGTTGGTGTCCGAAAATCCTATTTTCAGATGAAAATAGGATTTTGATGAGTGACATGTCGCCTGGCACGCCTGCACAAAATAGAGAGGGACTTTTACTTGGTTTTCAATTGGTTGGAAACCTTTATTGTGTGATTATTCTAAAGGCCACACTGGTGCAGCCTTTTGTACTAGTGCAGCTCTCCACACATACAGTATCGGCATTATTAAATCTGCCGGGTGGGTTATTATAGCGGCATTGTGACTGTGTTTTGCCCTTCTACCAGCAGCAGCTTGAGAAATGGTAGGGGGACCATCTGCTGAAGCTGACCACCCTGACCCGTAGCCAGTTTCACAGTATGCAGTTGCTCCACCATCACTACAGTCAAATAAATGCAACAACACTACGTTTTTGTTATGATAATATAACATATACATAATACAGTATATAGAAGAAGAATGTAAAAAACAATCAATCAATGGTTTGACCATTAAAATAACCATGCTCTGAAAATGTACGATGTACGCGGTCCACCCATTTGAGCCTTTCAGCTGCCGTGTTACAGTAAGTGGTCAGATTGGTGGGGGGGCTGCGGACGCTTTTGAGATTTTCGAGTGGGCCCTGATGCGGAAAAAGGTTGAGAATCACTGCCCTAATCCCAGGGGGCATCGGCATGTTGTCTTCTGGTGCAGGGGTTCTCAACCCGTGGGTCGCGACCCCTCGGGGGGTCGCCAAATTATTTTAGGGGGTCCCCAAATTATTTTCAAAAACAAATAAAAAAATATTTTTAAATTTTATTTTCACTTTTTTTCAAAAATAGCAGACCTACAAGCTCGTAGCGCGCCACTCGGTGGCGCGCTATGAGCTTGTAGATCTGCTATTTTTCAATAGCTAAATTATAACAATGCTTAAAACACCAAAAGGGGTTCCCGCCCAAAATGGTTTAAGGTTATTGTAGCAGTCAATTTATATTGGGGGTCGGGAGGGGGCGGGGCGGGGTCCCGAGACATTGCCAAAGCATTTCCGGGGGTCCCCGGCCAAAAACGTTGAGAACCCCTGTTCTGGTGGACGTTTTTGTCAAAATACTTTCTTTGCCACGGACATACAAAATGTTTGGACAATAATATTACCGGAAACACAAGCTAGCCCTGAATGACCATAACAGGTCTGAGAGTGTACTGTACAAATGGAACCAAAATGGATTTGTTCGTATACACTCTCAGAGTGTACTCTTTTGTACAAACAAAATAAAACGTTTGAACACCACTTAGCACTTAGTGGACTCCTAAAGTGTCATAGTAAATCAGTGTCCTACATACGAAAACCTGGAGACTGACATTCAGTAATTACTTGCGCAAGCAGAGCGTGCAAGTACTGCGATCGGCTGTGTATGTATGTATGTATGTATGTATGTATGTATGTATGTATGTATGTATGTATGTATGTATGTATGTATGTATGTATGTATGTATGTGTGTATGTGTGTATGACTGTGTGTGTGTGTGTGTGTGTGTGTGTGTGTGCGTGCGTGCGCGTGCTTGTGCGTATGTGTCGGTGTCCTCTCAGCCCAATCAGGGACCAGCATCATTTGGTTACGTCACCAAGAATGGTGGTCTCTTGGCTGTTGATGGTGACACAATATATCATAATATATCAGTTATTTTGGAAGCGGTGATGCCAGTGGTGAGCACACCGCTCTGCTTGTGCAAGTTGGCATCTCAACAGAGTCTTATTATTAGAGTCTTATTATCAAAATAAGAATATTATTATGGTGTATAAAAACAAATGATCTAATATCTAACATTTCCCACAGACAAGGCCAAGTCTTGCAACATTTTGTCCATGTACGGCCATATTGATGACCCCTGCCTGTGACTAATTTAAGCTTTTACATGTTTTCTCAGAGTTCCCACATACCCCTGATCGATGCTCTGATGATGGCCTTCACAGCGGAGATGATGACCATAGAGCGGGTGGTGTCCAGCGTCAAGCGCTTCTCCAACTTCACCGCTTCCAAGGAGCTGCCGTTTGATCTGGAAGATGCAATGGCTTTCTGGATTAATAAGGTGAGCTGCTGTTTGGCCTTCATTTTAGTCTAGTTTTTATTTGTTGACGAAATTGTCAATATATTTAGTCTTAGTTTTAGTCCTTTAGTCATAGTTTTTATTTAGTTTATAACACCAGGTTGAAAGTGGTTAAGCACTTTGAATGCTGTATACAATACATGCTGTGCATTTACCATTCCTGACTATTAGGTGAATATGAAGATGAGGGAGATTACAGATAAGGAGCTGAAAGTGAAGCACCAGCTGATGGGGTCCCCTGTTCCCATCCACCATAAGGTAATACATTCACCATAAGGTAATACTACACTGTTGCCATTTCTCTCCATTTTTCTGAAACAATTCATCACGTTCACTATTCGACATTCTCTTTCAAGTTAAAGGGGGTGTAAAGTGAAGTTAAATACATTTCCATAGAGTAGCAATCCTTGCTAACATACCGGTAGACTGTTTGTTCAGTAACAGTGGTCTCCCCATCTCTAAATACATAAATCCACAGTTTTTTCACAGTCACACCCCCTTTAATATATTCGGCTTCCGGTTTTGTTCTCCATCTGTCTTTTTTGGGCTCTTCATTAATTTTGTTTGTCCGAACACCTGAGCTTAATTTTAGTTCATAGTTTCCCTAGTTAATGCATGTATAGGTACAGTAAAACCATTTTAGAAATATGAAAATGCTTGGTTTGTTTAGAAATTACCCTTTCCAACGATGTCTTTGACATCTGTGTTTGCTTGATTTATAATCTGTCCAATGCTGTCGTGTGCTGAAAACCTTTCAGCGGGCGACACCGCTAGGGTTGGGATCCATTAGGATTTTTAACAATCCTCGTTCCTCAACGATTCTCTCTTAAGCGTTATTCATAGTCTGGATTTTCAGTGGTGAGGTGACCACCGAACTACAACATGACGTCACGAGCCGCGGTGAAGAGCAAACCATCGCCCCAGCCCTTCTCTCTGTTTTTACTCACCACTGCTCAACGTTTATTTCAGCTCCGGTGGTCACCTCACCACCGGAGAGGTGGTCACCTCACCACCGAAAATCCAGACTATGAATGAGCCTTTAACAGTCTGATTCCTTAACGGTTCACTTTAATGATTCCTTATAGGGGTTCCAAATGGACCCTTACAGGTCTGTAACTCTGAGAGTGTACAAATGGAAACCTACACTCTCAGAGTTATGGTGGTCCATGAAATTGAAAAGTTTGAGAACCGCTGATATTGCAATTTTATAGCAGACGTGTAGTCCACATACCAGCTCTGAGAGTGTGATCAAACTGATTCCTGAAAAGGTTCCAAATGCGATGGATCTCGTTCCTCCCGATTCCTCCGGTTTCGGATCCCAAACCTAGGCCCCGCCGTACGACAAAGTATAAATCAAGCCTCATCCTCTGTTAGTGCATTTTGACCTGTCTTCTGCTGACCTTTCCTGTGTCTTCCTCATAAATTGTCCGTCCTTCTCCTGCCTGTTGGACCGATAGTCTCCCTCCAAATGGTACTGGAAGCTGGTACCTGTAAGTGCAACTGTCCTATCCAATAATCTCCCATCAGTATTTGCTGGTATATGTGTTTCCCTGTGTGTGTGTGTGTGTGTGTGTGTGTGTGTGTGTGTGTGTGTGTGTGTGTGTGTGTGTGTGTGTGTGTGTGTACGTGTGTGTACGTGTGTGTGTGCGTGCATGCGTGCGTGCGTAAGAGAGAAACGCGGGCTCTATACAGTAATCAGATTTGTACATGAATAATGTGCTTGCGTGTGTCATACATTTTACATATTTTCCGTCCATTTTCCGTCTGTCTAGCTCGGGTAAAATCACGTAAGCCCAATATATACTGTAGCCTACATGTCGGGTGGAAACTGTTAATTTTCAGGATTAAAATTAAAAAACATCAGAAAGGCTAATTGACAAGCTCAACGAAAGTTATCTGTTACTTTAATAATAATGCGTGACGCTGTAGAAGGCCGTTCCTTTACCCCTTCAAAAAACACAAAACGTTAAAATAAGGAGTTCTGCCCGACAGCAACGATATACCTCAGGGTATGACAAATAGGTGGAAATAGCACATCTAGAAGCATTGTCACGCATTGTGAGCTTGAGGGTCTGCTATTTAAAACCTTTTTTAAATTGATATTAATAATTGTTTATTATTGTGATGAATCTCTGACCTGTGTCGGTACCCGTGGTCCACAGGTGCGATACCGCAGAGATCACCTCTCGGGTCGGATGCCACATCACTTCCCCCTGGTGGACGACCTGATGAAGGACGTGTGTGACGGCGCCGCCCTGCTGGCTGTGGTCCACTTCTACTGCCCAGCTGTGGTCAGACTGGAGGGTATGTCCTTCATAATACTTAATGTATACCTTACAGGAAAAACATGTTCACTATTTGGCAACATTCTGAAACGGTTCTGAAGCAGTTCTACCATTCTGCTACCCAAAGAGAGACACATTTAATTATATATATATATTTTTTAAACACGAGCACCCCACGTATCCCACGAGGGCAGTATCTGTATATTGAATTCAAAACAGGCTTTTTTATTTTCAATGTACTGGATGACTAGTAGGGGTGTGCTGAAATATCGATATTGCGATATATATCGATACGTCCTCCCGCGATAAATAATCGATATCGATTATTAAAATATCGATATCATTTCGATAACATTTTTGAAATGTTGTTCATAATGAAGTGATGAACAACATGTTTAGAAAAGGAGGAAATGACAGCTAAAATAAAGCAAATCCCACTCTCAGCTATGTGTGTGTCCCTCCTTGTGTCCGAGCACGAAAATAGCGTTTTTTCAGTTCCAAGTATTTTGTAGTTGCAGATATCGTGATATATCGTTGATGAAATTTCATACAATATATCGATATATCGCAAATATCGCAATATATCGAATATCGTGATATTATCGTTATCGAGGGCCTAATATCGCGATATATATCGTATCGTGAGGTACCCATATCGTCCCACCCCTAATGACTAGTGATTGTCTGTCATTGTGTGTGTGCTATAATGAATGTACTGGATGGTGATTGTCCTGTGTTTGTTGTGCAGATATCTGTCTGAAGGAGGTTCCCTCCATAACAGACTGTCTGTACAACATCCAGCTGCTCAGGGAGTTCTCCAGTGAGTACTTGAGCAAAAGTTGCTACCTGAAGCCTGAAGACATTCTCTACAGTCCGCCAGTACTGAAGGTGAGCCCAAATGAGCTGGTGGATCTGTTCTTCTTCAAACATTTTGAAAGGTTTTGAACATTTTATCTGGACCTCAAAAAGGGCTGCTGGGTTGAAACATATATAGCGATGTATCAGTCATTGGTCTCTAATGGTGATCATATTTATTATGTGTTTACAACAGAATAATCTGATGGTGTTCATCGCCGAGCTATTCTGGTGGTTTGAGATCGTAAAGCCAGACTTTGTTCAGCCCAGAGACCTTCAAGAAATGATGGATGGTACAGGGATTTGTTTTACATTCTTTTCACGTCACAGTTAGTGATATGAATGTATTGTAGAAGTATCCACAGGTGAAAATGAATAACGCCCCTCTCCCACCGTTCTTGCAGTGAGGTCACTGCTGCACCCTAAGAGTTCCTCCCGCCCCCACCTGCCCATCTCCAACGCCACCAAACGAAGTTTCCTGCCTTCATCGAGCTCCGCTGACATCACCATGATCTCCAGCCCAGACCTCAGGTATTGTACTTAATGAGAAATATGGTCCAAGGACACACACATACTGTATATCTAGGGCCGGGTATCGTTCAATTTCTTCTCAACATCCATACCGATTCGATATGTTGATTTCGATATATTTTTTCGAACCGATTTCGGAAAGCTATATGACAGATTGAAATTATGATCATTAGTCCTGACGTCACCCGTTCATCCCCTGGTTCACGGAAGTTTTTCTCTATCGAGAATAACACTGGGTTTCTTAAAAACGTCTCATATAAGCATTGTGGTCCAAAAATAAACAAAGGGTCTCTGTGATAGTGTGTGTGTGTGTGTGTGTGTGTGTGTGTGTGTGTGGGGGGGGGGGGGGGGGGGGCTCATATGATGTATGATATGATACAGTCTGTTTCTAGCTAAAATGTAACTAATTCAGTTAATTCAGTGGTAGTAACATTTCTCACAGTCAGTTGATTCTTCATAACCATATGAGCCAAACCACCGGGATCATTTGTTTATTTTTGCAACACAGTTCTTATTCGGCGCGATATAAAAAAAAAGTCTATGGGAATTCAGAATGAGGGGGAAAAAAAACGCAAACCAGGTAGGATTTGTAAATTACGCCAGACCTCCGTTCAACCACTAAATGTAGGATTTTTGTTTTGGCATATCGTCCACAAATGTTACTTTTCAGGATCCAAATTCAAAAATAGCAAAAGTAGCATTCGGTTCTTCTGTTGTGTCATGTCATAACAACTGTACTGAAAAGATGAATAATTAAAGATGAGCTGAGAATGATTTTTGTCAGGAATATAGAGATGAGAGCTTCACAAGCAGCAGTTTTGGTGTGTGACCTACAGTATAATCACCAGTTTCGTTCAAGCACTGTAGCATGAAGGCAAAGTTGAATTTTATGAGGACTCTCACAGAGGTCTGTGCATTGGTACTATTTCAGTGGTTTATGACTTTAACTGTAGAATCCACATGTTAAATCTTTTCCCTAACAGTCACAAAATGACAACAAGCTTGTCTCACACCTTACTGCCCCGAAGACAGAGTCAACATGTGATGCAAGAGGATGACAATACGGGTAAGATCAGCAGCATTTAATAATAATAATATGAATATGATACTATAATAATACCCGAACTTGGGATGTCTAGTTTGTGAATTCATTCCTATCTTTGTGCAGGACTGAGAAACAGGTCCAACTCTCTGACACGTGCGGACGGGCAGCCTCAGGGCCCAATGCTGATCAGAGCAGATAGGAGAGCGAGGTGAGCCATTCATGACCTTCACTGGTACTACTCACTATAAGGCATTGTTCACAGTGACTGCAGGCAAATACCAATTGTTACTTAAACCTGATCTTTGGGACTGACTGTCCACACTGTTATATAAGTGTTCGGATCTGATTTGTGTATTCAGACAACGACAGAGGCATGAGTAATCTTAATTTAGAGGCATGAGTAATCTTAATTTAGAGGCATGAGTAATCTTAATTTAGAGGCATGAGTAATCTTAATTTAGAGGCATGAGTAATCTTAATTTAGAGGCATGAGTAATCTTAATTTAGAGGCATGAGTAATCTTAATTTAGAGGCATGAGTAATCTTAATTTAGAGGCATGAGTAATCTTAATTTAGAGGCATGAGTAATCTTTAGAAATGGGATTTGAATCACATTTTAAACCGCCTAGGAATGCAGGCTTGATTAAACCAATCTGATTCCAATTTGGACAAGCCAAAAAAAACCTACAAAAAAATAAATAAAAACGATTTGGGCTGCCAGTCTTTTCACAAGAGTGTTTCAAACTATTACATCACATTGTCCTACATGTGTGCCACTTCCTCCATTCTACCCACGCCCATCCCCAGGCCTTTATCCCAGCCCGTTCCCTGCGGGCTGTATCTGTCCCTGGAGGGCGGCGGCGGCGGCGACGGGGACAGTCTCAGTCTCACGCGCTCCATGAGTAAAGACAGCCTGGCCTCAAACATCATGAGCATCACCCCCAGACACATGCTGCTGGGAGGAGCTTCCCCCCACCTGCCCCTCGCGTGCAGGCTCAATGGCCAGGGCCTGATGATGACCAACGTACGCATCGAGGACGAGGAGGAGGAGGTGGAGGAAGAGGAGCTGGTGGCCATCATCCATCCCGCTGCTCTTCATCCCCGACAAAGTGTGGAGGTAGGCCGGCCGGGTGGTCGCAATTGTTACAATAATCGCTCCAGTCGAAAACTACAGTCTTTGAGACGATCACAATTCATTTGTGTGATTTTCGTTCATCCGTACAAATTCAAGATAGCGAAAATAGCTGATAGTGCGACGTTGTGAGCTTGCAGATCTGCTGTCTGCTATTTTATTTTTTATTTGGTAAAGATGAAATTATTAAATATATGGCCTGTTTTGGCCATAGTACATTGTGTATTTTGAATATATCGCATCACATTTTGAATATTGGCACCAGTAATTATAATTGTCTATCATCGTGTGTACTATAATTAAGAAGTTTATTCTAATTAAGCCATTTCTTATTAATATGTTCCAATGCCAATAACACAATTAAATCATTAAACGCAACTTTTTGCATGATAATGAATCGTCAACTACAATGTCTTTATGGCGACAGCCCTACGTGGAGGCGGACGTGGAGCAGGATGAGCTGGACATCTACCATGGTTCCTCTCAGAGTTTGAGTGCTCGCCGCTCTCCCCGCCTCGACCGCCATCGTGCTTATGGTGCCGCCGCCCCCCGGTCTCCTCGAGCAGACGCCTTCTATTATCTAGAGCCGCTGATGCCTGCCGTCCCCAAGCCGGCCAAAGAGAAGAGCATCAGCCTGAACAAAGAGGAGGAGTGCGGTGAGAGTTGTTCCAGAGCGCCGCCGGGCCCCAGGAGAGTCTACGCCGATGCCTGTAGCTCTACCCAGAGGAGATGCCCTCCTGCGGCCGCCGACTCAAACAACCTCAAAGGTCATTTCACTCCTATCGCAAAGGCGGAATCGGCCTTCAGGCCGCCAGCGGAGGGTGCTGTGGGACCCGGTCAGTCGCTTTTTAAACAGCCTCCGGGGTTCTTCCTTCACGTGTCACGAGAGGACGTGAATCAGGCGGAGGAGGCCCTCCCCGGACAGATCTGTCACGGGGACATCCCCACCGCGTGGAAAGGGGGCAACGATTCGGACTCTGAGATAGCAGACATCGAGGACGAGGAGGAGGACGTGGAGGACATGGAGTTCATGACGGAGGAGAAGTGCTTGGAGGAGGAGGGAGAGGTGGAGTCGGTGAAGTTAAAAGAGGACATGAAGGTATGCGAGCGTGACGACAAGGAGGGCGGCAGCGGCCGCTCCAGCCCCTCCTGCCTCAGCACCGCGTCCTGGGCCAGCAGCTGCAGCGTCGCCTCGGGCAGCGCTGGCGTCAGGATGACCAGCTTCGCCGAGCGCAAGCTCCACAGGATCAGCTTCCACGGCTCCAGCACCAGCTGCTCCCAGAAGACCACGCCCGACGGCTCGGAGAGCGCGCCCCATCTTCTTCTGGGAGGCTCGCTGAAGGAGTCTGGTGTGTTTCTTGGCAAAACAGGGGTGGCGACGGGTCATCTCACCATGCCCTCGGAACTAGTTCAGCTGCACATGCAGCTGGAGGAGCAGCGGCGCGCTATCGAGCATCAGAAGAAGAAGACGGAGGCCCTGTCGGCGCGACAGCGGCAGAAGTTAGGCAAGGCGGCCTTTCTGAACATAGTGAAGAAGGGCGGGGGAGGAGGGAAGTGTGTCACCTTGCCCCAACCTTTGAAACACTCTCCGGACTTGGTCATAGCAGCCGCCAACAAGATGAGACCGCCGCCCTGCAAGGACGATTCCTGGCTGGACGAGCTGAGGCTGCAAGGGAAGGCAGGGCAGACTACACGGAGCGGACAGACGGGCAGAAACAGACGGTTGAACACAGATGTGATATTCCAGGATGGCGAGGCTGAGGAGCCCGACATGAACAACTGCAACCGCTCCATAGAGGTCCTCAACGACGCCATCAGCTCCATCCAGCAGCAGATAATGCAGCTGTCCTTACAGCAGGACCAAATGATGAAGCAGAGCCTCACGTCACCTTCAGGCCCTCCTCCGCCAGTACCCCCCGCCAGTACCCCCCGTCAGTACCCCCCGCCAGTACCCCCCGCCAGCACCGCCATACTCGTTTCAAGCCCAACAATGCCCTCTGGCTCCGCTTCCGCAGAGCTACCGAGCTCCACAAAGTGTAATGCTGCAGACCCCCCTCCGGCTGCAGTACACTTTATGGAGTTCGGTGGCACCGGTTGCGTACCGGCCCGCCGGCCGCCCAAGCTGAGCTCTGGCCAGCGCAGCCCCAGGACCAAACCCTCACAGCTGAAACTGGTTCAAGAAAACAGCAGGGTTTTGTCCACTAAGCCCAGCATCTCACCCCGAGATCGTAAGCTTTCCACCAAAGGAGGCGTTGGTGTGGATGGCCCGATTTTATTCACTGACGCCAACACGTCTTTAGAGATCCACTCCACGTCTGTAGTTCACGATGACTCCGGCCATCGCAGCCCCGGAAGAGGATTTAGATGCTCCCCTGACTTGACTAGATTTCAGGATCCTCTGAGCATCTTTTCGGGAGATTCTTTGCACTCCGCTGGAGCTACTGAGATGACTGAGAGTAATCTCAGCGGCTCAGCAAAAGAGGTCGTGGGTGATGATGAAGAAAGCACCAGGGTTAAAGGTCAGCTGATCGAGGTGGACCTCAAGCATACACCAGATGAACGTCTGCCAGAAAGTGCTGCAGATGGGGAACAGAAGAATGGACTGGGCTTCTTCTTTAAGGTAAAAGTCACTACATTTGAGCATGTTAGAAATTGAAAGAATATTGTTCTTGGACATGAAGTAATCTCAGATATACAGTAGAGTAGAGACTGAACATTCTGTCTCATTCTCTCCTCAGTATATAACATTATATATACTTTATTATTATTATTATTGTTGTTTACTAGGGAGGGAATTTATGATTTCTTGCTAATTCGTTTTTGTTAGCAACCAAGATATGACATTGAACGTGGAAACAGATCGGACGAAGGATTTATAATCTGTTCAGTTGTCCCAGTCCATATGGGTTATATGATATCAGATTTATATATCTATATCTCAAAGCAGAGCCCGGCCGATGCAGATCACAATTTTGGAGAGACCTAGAATAGAGTGTATGCACATGCATGATTTTCCCATCAGGACACGCCCCCAGCTGTCATAATTGTTCCTTTTTGTTGATGTTCAGGATGAGATGAAGATGGCCGAGGATGAAATGGCGAAACGTCGCGCAGCCTTCATCCTCAAGCAGCAACGCAAAGCTGAGGAGGCCAGGCTACGAAAACAACAACAGGAAGGTGAAAGCGAACTGAAACGAGACGAAGCCAGGTGACATACGCACGTGCACGCACACACACATCACACATGCCTGATTTATAGATAGCTGTGTGCCGAAAATAGCAGATCTACAAGCTCACAACGTTGTGAGCTTGCAGTTCGGTTATTTCCAGAGAGTGACACCTGCACTGCACACAATCAAGCATAAAATGACTAGTCTTTTAGTTCTGCTGGATCTCTTCTCCTCAATACCTATATTGACAATTTCGTCAACAACAAAAAACTATTAGACTAAACTATTTATTAGTCATCATAGCTTAGTTTTTATTCAGTGTTTATTTCGTTTTTGTCAGTGAAAAAAGGAAGTCGACAGAATTTAACGCCGTTCTACTGTGTTTGTTCCCAGGCGTAAGGCAGAAGAGGACCGTATCCGTAAGGAGGAGGAGAAGGCCAGACGGGAGCTCATTAAACAGGAGTATCTACAGAGGAAGCAGCAGGAACTCCTGGAGGAGCAGGGTCTAGCCCAGCCCCGCCCCCAGCCCCGCCCCCAGCCCCGCCCTCAGCCCCGCCCCCGGACCAAGTCCAGGAAGAGCCGGCCCAAGTCGCTGCACCGCGGAGACTCCAACAGCCTCTCCAAAGGATCCGTTACACGTAAGACGCCAGAGCCACACCCATGCTGCCAATACTAGTGTCCCCAATTTTTGCCACTTTCTATCTGGTGTCCCGATTTTATTTTTGGGCATGCCAAATGTTATAAACAACAAAGAAAATGCAATAGTTGTAAAAACTAATTTAAAAGAAAGAATAACCACAGTTTCTTTTACATTTTGTGAATATGGCTGTATTTATTTATTTGCATAAAAGTAAAATGTTCTTAAATAAAAAAACTTTAATCAAATCCAAGTTTTTTAAATGGCACGCTATATGGGAAATCTTGAAATTCAAAACATCAGTAATCAGTGATATAGACTGGGTATGCGCGTAGCATCATCGTACCTGGAAGTTATGCGGGAACGCCCACTGAGGGGCAAAAAACTACTTCTGGCCTCGACAGCCCATTCATCCAAACAGAAAAGTCCTGTCATTAAACAATGTTAAACTCACCAACATTGCAGCTGTACGAAAAGCTGGAATTATCCTCTTTCTATCTGCAAGTTTTTGTTTCATAAAAATCCACCATAGAAACGTTATGAGCTACTTTCTGTCAAGAAATGCCCTGCATTTGATTATTTTTCTAAGTGTCAGAGTTTGGAAGTTTTCAATAACACAACATTTTGCTGCCTCCTGCATTATGTGACATTTAGAAACAGGTGCTACGCAGGACGGTTGAGTGATTTCCAACGAGCGCTTCCAAACTCCAACACTCCATGCTGCTCAATGTTTTGCCACTCAGTCTAGATGAGGGGGCGTGTCCTGATGGGAAAATCATGCATGTGCATACACTCTATTCTAGGTCTCTCCAAAATTGTGATCTGCATCGGCCGGGCTCTGCTTTGAGATATAGATATATAAATCTGATATCATATAACCCATATACGTTTTCATTGTATGGTTTCATTGTAATAGCGAAGATAACCATTCTACAAGCTCATGACGCTATTAAAGTGACCAAATAAATGTTTATGCTTGTTAGTTTAGTGCCTGTCATGTCTGTGTGCATGTTATTTTGTGCATATGTGCTGTGGTTTAGCTCTGCTTAGCACTGTCCGTTTGTGTGTGTGTATATGTGTGTATATATATATGTGTGTGTGTGTGTGTGTGTGTGTGTGTGTGTGTGTGTGTGTGTGTGTGTGTGTGTGTGTGTGTGTGTGTGTGTGTGTGTGTGTGTGTGTGTGTGTGTGTGTGTGTGTGTGTGTGTGTGTGTGTGTGTGTGTGTGTGTGTGTGTGATGTAGGTCATTCTCTGATGGCATCCATGTTGATCAAAGCCCAGGGTTCGGCAGCAGGCTGCAGCGGAGGTGACGCTTCTTAACCTCCACTGCATGACCTGTTGACAAACCTTTTTTCAAAGATGTATTTATTGACAATGTACACACATTATCATATCACTTTCTCAATCTCTTTTTTTGAGTGGTGCAAACATTCCTATAGACAGCTATGTGTGTCCCTGGGTCTGTCCCTGGGTCTGTCCCTGGGTCCCTAAGTCTGTCCGAGCACGGAAATAGCGTTATAGCTTTTGTTCACCACCAAGTGTCACTGTTGCACAGCCTAACACACACACACACACACACACAGGCCAGGGAGGAGGGCCTGTACAGTACAGTACAGTACAGTACAGTACAGTACAGTACAGTACAGTACAGTACAGTACAGTACAGTACAGTACAGTACAGTACAGTACAGTACCACTGACTTCAGACGGGTCTGATTTTGTTTTAACAAGACATACTGAAAAATGAACAAAAAATGAAAAAGACAAGCCACACACAAAATAAACAGGAAAAAATTAAAAATAAGTTAATTCAGTTGCCTCAGTGAAGGTGACTTTTCAGATTTCCAATTTACCAGAATAATTTTCTTCGGAGGAGGAGGGATCATATATTTAGATATGTCTGTTTTTTGTTTGTTTTTTGTCACATCTCAAAGTGGGGTCCTTGAGGGATTTCAAGGGGTCCCCAGCAAAATGAGTATGATGCTATGAATATAGTATCAAAGTCAGTTTAACCGCTATTATATTCATTGGCTATTTTCAAATAGCCGATGTATATAGAGGTTAAACTATATACAAGCTCACACCGCGTCGTGGTGTGGGCACAACATATTTTCAGATGGGGGTCCACGGCCAAATACATATTAATCTGGGGGTCCTTACCATGAAAATGTTTGAGAACACACATTTGGGGGGGGGGGGGGGGGGCGGGGTTTATAAATCAACACTTAAAATCAAACTGGTTATTATTGGTATAGAGTAGACAGTAATATGGTGAATGTTAATTGATTCAACACCTTCTCTCTCTATGACTTGTAGCTGACCTGAGCCGCAGTCACCAAGGGTCCACTCTCTCTCTCGCTACTGAGGCAGACAGCGTCACCTCGGGAGGGGCCGACTCACAGAGGTGAGGACGGAATGAATCATATTCATGTATGGAGTGACGTGTTGATTTCTTAAAGGGACACTTCACCCTTTTTGCAAAAGAATATATGTAAATTACGTTTAGAAGCTTTAGAACACTTTCCCGGGGGTCTTTATGTGTGTAATATGTGGTTTTAGATATTTTAGATTGTAGCAGTGAGCCCAGTGTCTCTGATGTCATGGACACTGGGCTCACTTCCTTCCTGGACTACATGTTGTCTCAGTAAGACAGCCCTCCCCCTATCCACAAGGAGGAGCAGTGCACCAAATAATTATGGGAATTGTAGTCCAGGAAGGAAGTGAGACCAGTGTCCATGACATCAGAGACACTGGGCTCACTGCTACAATCTAAAATATCTAAAACCACATATTACACACATAAAGACCCCCAGGAAAGTGTTCTAAAGCTTCTAAACGTCATTAACATATATATTTTTGCAAAAAGGGTGAAGTGTCCCTTTAAGTTATGACGAAAAATGTTCATCGACTTCCTTTGTTCAATGACGAAAACTACAAAAACTAAGCTGTGACTAAATATACTGTCAATTTTGTCAACAAATAAAAACTAGACTAAAATGTTAGGGAGGGACTGGTGGAGAAGAGATCCAGTAGAACTAAAATATAAGTCATTTTCGTTTGGTTGCGCTCAGCTTGTAAATCGGCTATTTTCAGCATGCAACCAAGTGTAAAATCAGGCATTATGAGTTATGATGGCATCAAGGCCCACCAAAATACATTTTAATCTACTTCACTAAATCAACTGTAGATTTAGTCGACTAAACTATGATGTTTAGTCGACTATAACTAGACTAAAGGTAAAGCATTTCAGATGACTAAAATATGGCTGAAACTTGACTTGACTATGACCAAAACTAAATAAAACAAAATCAACACTGGATGGATGGAGTGTATATGTATTGCAGTATATGTATATGGAGTGTATATGTATTGCTTCATTAAGTGGCGTGTGTCTGTGTCCCCCATGGTGCAGGGCCGGCTCGGTGTGCAGTGTGGAATCCTTCCCCGGCATGCTGAGCAGAGCGTCCAGCAGGAACCTGGAGAGGGACTGGGAGCACGGCTCCACAGGGTCCTCCATCACACTGGCCGCAGAGTACAATGGTAACGGCATAAACACACACCCCAGTTAAAAGTGAACGTCCAAAATATAAAGTGCCAAGCACTGGACACAAAAGGAGAATACTAGCAAAATTGTTCCCGTCACACCCATCAATATATAGAGCACGCACATCTGTTATCATTACTATTATTTAATACTACCCTTTATGTGTGTAACAGGACCAAAGCTTTTCAAGGAGCCAAGCTCCAAGTCCAACAAGTTGATCATCATCAATGCCATCGCACACTGCTGTCTGGCCGGCAAGGTCAACGAGGCCCAGAAGACCAGTATCCTTGAGGTCAGTGTGTTTGTACAAGACGTAACGGGAATGATTTAACCCCCACAATCACTAGTAAGAGACCACACCTCTACTTAAAGGACCACTTCACCACTTTTCAACATCTCTTCATATAATTGGTCCTCACTAATGTTCATGATAAAACATCACCATTTTTTCCTACTCAGTCTGTGTCTCATAGGAGGGCTTTGGGCAGTTCGGACACCCGTCCACCAGTGACATCATCATTAGGCAGATTTTTTTTTAAACAAGATTTGTTTTAAAATATATTTAGATTTTTATTATCGTGAGAACGATGGCTTCAACTTCTGCATTGCAACTTTTCAGGAAAAGAAAGCCTGCCGTTTCTATTAGCTTGGATTCACCATCGATGATGTCACTGGTGGACGGGTTTCTGAACTGCCCACAGCCTTCCTATGAGACACAGACTGAGTAGGAAAAAATTGTGATATTTTATCCTAAACATTAGTTAGGACCAATTATAGGAAGAGAAGT
Source organism: Electrona antarctica (assembly GCF_951216825.1). Taxonomy (NCBI): domain Eukaryota; kingdom Metazoa; phylum Chordata; class Actinopteri; order Myctophiformes; family Myctophidae; genus Electrona; species Electrona antarctica. The sequence continues at coordinate 40,501,479 of NC_136797.1, forward strand.
TGAAAAGTGGTGAAGTGGTCCTTTAAGTTTGACAGTTCATTGAACCGAAATGAGATGAATGTGGAATGGGATGGGGAAGTCGAGGTTAGGGCAAGACTCAGGGTGGATGCAAAGTCTCGGGAGCTGACGGCCATCGTTGCTCTACTCGAGGAGCGGTCCGTCGTCTCTGCTTCTTCACTGCCCCACGAAGGAAGAGAAAGGAGGAGGTTGGGGTGGAGGAGGACGATGAATTTGAAGCAGTGAATGGCAGAAATAGCCGATCTACAAGCGCCGTACTCCCATGTTTGTTCTGTGATGCAGAACAGACAAGCCGGCTGAGATATCGCAGGTGTATTTATACTGTGGTGATTGCAGCAGGGATTGGCTGTGGTGAGTGGAGGCAGGTGTAGTGGATACGGGTGATTGTGAATGGGGAGTGGCTAATGAGTGAGGGCAAGTGTGGTAGATCAAGGACTGTCTAAAGAGGACGAGACGCGAAGACCGTACGGGCGACGCCATGTTGCTTATGGTGCTCCATGGAAGGAAAGAAACATGCGCAATGGGCTATATGCAGCCAACACTTCCGCGTTCAGCTTCCTTGGTCTCAACTGCGCATGTTTCTTTCCTTCCATGGAGCACCATAAGCAACATGGCGTCGCCCGTACGGTCTTCGCGTCTCGTCCTCTTTAGACAGTCCTTGTGGTAGATAGGGAAGCGATTGAGAACGTGGAGTGGCTGGATATAATGGGTGTGTTCGGAAATACGCACCGGGAATGTGGTCAGTTTGTGTAGTGTGGTGGGCGGTGACGTCACAGTGTGCCTTATTTACGAACGACCACAGCTTCAGGGTAGGGTCGCTCAGTGCGGGCACTCGGCACACCCGGTGCGCAGCGCACTGGATATTCAAACGACAACGCACAGAGTGCACTGAATAAACGAACGACAAGAGAGTACACCAGTGCGTTCAGGGCGCATTTCCGAACGCACCCTAAAGTTAACTATTGCAAGAGGTTCAGGCATTAGGGAACAGTCAGTTGATGCTTTTAGCAGTTATCAGATTAAACTTAAACTATAGTGTTCAAGTTACAATTTTGTTTGCTCATTTATATTGATTGATTGTAAATCACTTTCAATTTCACTTGTTTATCCTGTACCCTGTATGAGTTCTCTCTCCTGACTGGATAGAATTGGTATCCTGACCTGAAAATGTATTTTCTGTTTACTAACAGTTTGACGGCATAAAACGCTTTACCCGCTATTTAATCAAATATTCTACGTTGCCGAGATTGTTTTATTACCTTTAGAGCATACACTGAAGTATTTGGGCTTTTGATCCGCGAAAATCTGGCTTAGAATGGTCCGTCGGCATGTTTTGATCATCCACACCAGTGGCCATGTTGGTACGCCAAAAGATCCGCCTCCAAGAGGTGTTGTAGTAGAGACAACCCCCGTTCACTTGCATTGGCCTCAATTTCCCAGAAGCCCTAGCAGCCCAGCGCATGGGTTGATTTCCGGTTTCGTCATCATAACATGAAGGTCTCATCTCCAGGTCCGCGGCAAAGCCGGAGTTTCTTTTTAATTATTAAAATACAGCGAATTAAACGCATTAAACAAATAGTATTACGCGCGGTGGAACACTGGAGTAAACAATTAGCGGCCGTCAAACTGCTAAAGAGCTGGAGAGAGAGAGAACAAACACAGCAAAGAGTACTATCAGAATATAGGGCTATTTAACACGACAAACACATATCACTTATTGTAGGCCACTAGCATAGGTTAACACTATACTGAAGGTGTTTTTAAATGTGCTCATGAATCATATATTTATCCCGATCCCTGTCACTCTGATAACAGGAGTTGGAGAAGTGCGAGTCCAACCACCTGATGATCCTGTTCCGCGACGGCGGCTGTCAGTTCCGCGCCGTCTACTGCGTGTCGGCGGACGGCGAGGAGATCGTCAGGTTCACGGGCACTGGCCCGCGTGTCATCGACCACGCCATGATCGAGAAGCTCTACAAGTACAGCTCGGGCCGCAAGCAGTTCACCGTCATCCCCACCAAGACCGTGACGGTCATGGACGCCATGACCATCCACAACCACCTGTGGCACGTCAAGAGGCCGGGCAGCGCCAGGAGGAAGGTGACGAAACACGACCACCCCGGATCGCTTCTGCCTTGCTAACAGAACCGCTGTTAACTTGGGACCGGACCTGATTGTTTGTTGGCTGGCATCGGACCAGTGGTTCTCAAATGTTTTTTCATCTCAAAGACCTGCATAACTCTGAGAGGGTCCATTTGGTTCCATTTGTATGCTCTCAGAGTTACAGTCAGACCTGTAAGGGTCCATTTGGAACCCCGATGGCCCATGGGCCGCACTTTGAGAACCACTGGATTAAACTCTGTGCGTGCGTGCGCGTTTGTGTGTGTGATATACGAAGGACAGACATACATACATACATACATAGAGAGAATCCTGGAATTTATAGATACATTTTATTTGCATGTGGCACTTTTACGTTTGACGTTTTATTTTGTTCTGAATTTAGTCTTAAGTATTGTAGTTTGGCACTACATACCTTCCACAATAGCCTCTGTGTCCTACGGTATGGAAGGCCCACCGTAACTGAGTGAGTTCCCATCTGGGAATGGAAAGGTCGCTGGTTCGACCCCTGTTCCGCCAAGTCTGTGACGAAGTGGCCCTGAGCAAGACACTGTAACTGCGTGTTCTCTCCTCCGCGTCATCAGTGCCCATACCCTAGGTGGGGTTGGCGAAAGGGCCTTTCTGTGTGGAGTTTGCATGTTCTCCCTGGCCTAGGGTAGGTACCCTCACATAAAACATGCAGTAATCCTGGTCTCTATAATGCCTCCCCCTGCTCAGCCGGGATGCCTGATGGATGGGGAAAGGAACTGGTTGGAATAATGTGTTCCTTCCACGAAACTCCCCCCTGTCAGGTGATAAAAAGTGGCCTGCTCACTCCTCATGCATTGGAGGAAGCATGAGCTCAGTTCGGGGCTCTCTCCAGGTTGGCAGAGGGAATAGCACCCAGGATTACAGTTTAGGAAATTAGCACCAGGAGAAAAAAATGGGTTACAAAATCATGGAATAAAAAAAATGAAAAAGAAATACGCCGTAACTTCTCCCCAGACGCAGTATTGATATCATCCACTGCTCCTAATGGTTAAGACAGGGTTCAATGCAGAGGACAAGATTTGCGCAACTGTACTGTAGCAAATACTAAAGGGGACTAAATTATTATTACACTACTGAAAAGAGACAGGCATTACTGTAGGAACCATTCAAATGATTTTATGGTTCCAGTCTAGCTAAAAATAAAAAGTATCCTGCTGCAGCTACTGGGTTTTATGCGGTCTCTTCACAGGGACTTTGTTTATTTATTCTGTTATTTACCAGTGGATGACTACTGGGCTGGCCATGGTTTCACTGCTGTTTTAACCATTCAAGTATTGGATGTGTCATGGTGGTAAAGACTGGTATAGTAATATCAAATGCTGTTTATTTTGTTTGATTAGATTTTTTTCATGTACAATGAAACACAATCACTTCACCCCAATCTCTCCGTCAAGCATCTTGGTGTCCCTCTGTTGGGTGAAAATCTCCACACATTGTACATTTTGTCCGTTTAAAAAAATATACATTTATCACAATACACATAGCCCCCCTCCAGCCCTCCTTCTGTCATTCAGTATTTGTTAGGTTTTTAGTACCAGCAGTGGTGGAAAAAGTACTACATTATTTTTCTTACAGTAAGTAAAAGTATCAATACTGCAATGTTGAAATACTCTGTTACAAACAGATCAAATCAAACAAATCAAAATGTACTTTCTGGCCTTGACAGCCCATACATCCAAACAGAAAGGTCCTATCTGCTTGTATTAAACAATGTTAAACTTATCAACATTGCAGCTGTACGGAAAGCTTGAATTATCCTCTATCTACTTTCTGTCAAGAAATTCCATGCCGGTGTCAAAGTTTGGAAGCGCTCGTTTTCAACAACGCAACGCCCTGCTGCCTCCTGCATTATGTGCAATTTATAAACAGGTGGTACGCAGGACCGTTGAGTGACTTCCAACGAGCACTTCCAAACTTCAACGCTCCATGCTGCTCAATGTTTTGCCACTCAATCTAGATGAGGGGGGCGTGTCCCGGTGGAAAAGTGATGCATGTGCAATGCATACTATTTATTGAGAGGTCTTCCTGCTAAAACAGGGATGAGCTATTGAAACTTTGGAAGGGCCACCATTTTGACTAAACTGACACGACCCACTGAGGACAAAGGGAGAGAAGGCCAACAGATCATATCAGCTTTTATCTTTTTCTTCTTTTTTTAAGTCGGCAAGGATATCCCTGATTGAATTTGTGATATGAAAACAGCCCTGTATCCTGTAACCTACTGTATGGAAACCCTTTCTATAACTTCTATAATTTCTAAAGGGAAGGCGTGAACAGAGCACTAATGGGTAGGAAGGAATCGTCTGAGTGTTTATGAAGAGGTGTTATTGTGTCTTCTTGGAGTGGTCATATACAATACGTGTGTTACTTGTACGTCTTGTTCAGAAGGAAAAGTTCATAATGACACAACGTCAATTTCTTTAGGAGGACAAGAAGCGCCATTATTTATTCCACAAGCGCAGAAATTGCTTGGAAGCGCAATGCATTATGCTGTACCTTTACAATAGTGCATTATGCTATGTTCATTTGAATATACTGTATTGTGTATGATACGTTACGGAGTCAGACAATGATGCACTGGCCCGGTTGTACATTTACTACATTTACTGGAGCTGGACTGAGCAAAAATAGTATCTTCAAGTTCCGTTTTTAACCACGTTAAACCCTGGCATCCCTATTTTGGGCATGTCCTCATAGGCAGAACAAATCTCAAATATTAGCCTACAGGACATTTATGCTGTGCACCTCGTACAATGGTGTTGCTCGGCGAAAACAGCAGATTTACAAGCTCACAGCGAGGCGCATTTAGGCCTGTCACAATTATTACATAATCACCTTGAGATCATTTTTCAAAAATAGCAGAAATAGCTGATCTACAACAAGTAGATCAACTATATCCGCTATAAATAAAAATAAATGTGTCAGTGATTTCGTTGCCCTGTGCAATTTGTGATTACAAAGCCTAAAAGCAATTATTTGCGGTTGAATTTATCGTCAACTTAAATGTTTAATTGTGACAGTCCTACTTGTAGATCGGCTATTTTCATCGTATACGACGGCGTCAGGTCTATAAGTGGTTTAAAGCGAGGTATAACGTGACTGTGATGAATGGCATCCAACGTGCTGCTGTAGACACAGACACAATGCACATTCTATCAGTCTGACAGCACCGGACCCACTACCTGCACTGCAGCTTATACAAGGTGTGGGAACCTGACTGCACAATTACTTGATATATATATACAGTATATGTTTTTGCTGCATTTTGTACATTTTTTTGAGTAGCATTTCTTTTGTAAATACTGTACAATTTATGTTTACTAAACAAAAGTTGGCACTATTTTTTTAGTTTTATTCCATTTTATTTCGTTTAGGCTTTCAGGTGTTTTTTTATTGTTATTATAATTTCGATGTGTTGAATCATGTTTTATTTTGAAGCAAAATAAAATGTAATAAATGCTTCTACTGCTAAACTAAAACATATGGTTGCGGTCTCTCGTGTCGCAGCCTTGCAGGGTTTTTTTTCATTCTTTTTTTACAAAGGGGGGGGGGGGGGGGGGGGGGGGGGGGGGGAAATAATCATTCCCTTGACATGGGGCGGCGGTGGCTCAGGGGTAGAGTGCCTGGATGGTAACCGTAAGGTTGCCAGTTCGAACCCGGGCTCCCGCAGAGTTACTGTCGAAGTGTCCTTGAGCAAGACACTGAACCCCTAATTGCTCCCGATGTGCTAGTTGGTGCCTTGCATGGTTTCCGCTGCCATCGGTGTATGTATGTGTGTGTGAATGGGTGAATGTAATGCACAATCTCTGTAAAGTGCCTTGGATAAAGGCGCTATATAAATGCACCATTTACCATTTACCATTTACATGACACATTTAATTAGTTGTTACAAACTTACAAAGTTTGTTCAAAATGCATTTATTGGGGAATTGCAGACTCCATGCTCTCGCAGTGAAACAGAAATTGTGAAAACTTACTGTGATTGTGAACATATGCATTTTGCTGCGCGAGCATGTAGGCCTATGCACACTTGCACAGTCCTTCATTTGGGTATGAAACATATTGGGCTTGTTAAGTTGTTACTCAAAAATGTACTTGACATGGAAATGTGTGAGAATCACTGGTTTAAACAACATTAGGAAACACACCCAAATAAGTAACTACACTTTAGAAATAAGCCCAAAACAATGCAACTCGCAACTACTACCAATATTTACAAGCAACTTTACAGAAAAACAAGCCCAACGTCGCTTATAATAAGCGGACATGGCAACACTGCAGTGAATCAGTCCGCTCCCTCTGTGGCGACCGTAGCCACTGCCAGCACGTAGTAGGGTCCCTCTCGGAGGTAGGTCTTCAGACGCAGGTAATTCTGGCTGCCCAGCATGTCTGCCGGTCTCGCCGAGCTCACCAGCGCCCCAACTAGTTCAAACTTGGCATCCTTTGCCTCCTTGGTTTTTCCTGACGAGCGGTCCACAACGAACTCCATGAAACCCGGGGTGGTGATCATCAGTCGCTGGCCCCACGGCTGAGGAGCGATCGCCTGCAATGCGCGCACACACACACACACACACACACACACACACACACACACACACACACACACACACACACACACACACACACACACACAGAGTGTTATGGTTGATGCAGATTATGGATGAATTACTCATTTGGTGTAATAAAAGAAAAAATCTAATCTAGCGGAGGAGAAAAGAAAACGCATCACATTGCGACTATACACTTGATTTTACTCTTTTACTTTTTTGTCTACCATATAATGACATGCTCAAAATAGGGATAGATTATCAATAGTTTTTCTTATCATCAATTAAACAGATTAGTTGTCGTACCCCTATATCACTCAATATCCCAAACAGTGGGTCAGGAATCATTTGTTTGTCAAGGACCAATTTCTATGTGTAAAAATCCCATTTCTATTAACTACATTTAAAAATATATTCATTTCAAAAGATTTTTTTTTAATATATTTTTTGTAAATAATTTTATATATTTAAAAAAAAAGAAAAACAATTCAATAAATATATTAAAAAATATATAATTACGAAGTAGTGAAAATAGCTACAAGCTTGCAACGCGCCGCGTTGTACGCTTATAGATCTGCTATTTTCACTGATTTGGGTCCCGGGCAAACGTCTAAACTCTCTTTTGGGTCTTGACCTGAAAGCTTTGGGAACCACTGCTCTAATCTATATCAGAGGTTCCCACAGTGGGGTCCCCAGTGGGTTCCCACAGTGGGGTCCCCAGTGGGGTCCCACAGTGGGGTCCCCAGTGGGTTCCCACAGTGGGGTCCGGGGACCCTTTCCCTTTCCTTGACATGAAAAGGTTTATACTGTATATGATAGCATGTGGGCAGTGTGTGTGGACACTCACAGCGAAGATGTTCAGTGCTGCACAGTGGAGCTCGGGGAAGGGCTGTGTGCTGATGTTACGGATCATCTCCATGGGATGATCAGTCAGGAGGAGGAACCAGGACTCTGTTAGAGCCAGCAGGTCCTCTGTCTGCTGCTCCGCCTGCAGTAGAACACTCGGTTAGAGTAAATGGTGCATTTATATAGTGCCTTTATCCAAGGAGCTTTACAGAGATTGTTGTAACACATTCATACACCGATGGCAGAGGAAACCATGCAAGGAACCAACCTGCTCATCAGGAGGCGAGCAATTAGGGGTACAGCATGCTTGCTCAAGGACACTTCGACACTAACTCAGGGGGAGAGCGGGATCAAACTGGGAACCTTCCAGTTGCCAAGCAACCACTCTACCCCTGAGCCACTGCCACTAATAATAGCACTGTTATGAGCCTAGGTACTGAAAAGCACATGAGAACAAATATGAAATACTTTAAGTTTACACACACACACACACACACACACACACACACACACACACACACACACACACACACACACACACACACACACACACACACACACACACACACACACACACACACACACACACACACACACACACACACACACACACACACACACCTGTAGACTGATCAGTTGAGCGATGGCTTCCAAGCAGCGAACTCTCATCTCCGTGGCTCCAGTTGAGGCCAGTTGACTCATTCTGAACAACACTGCCTTGAACTTCCCTCCTGAGGAAGGAAGGAAGAAATCATAATAGTCATGTGACTGTGACATGCAGCGACACCCGCGAGTAGAGCAGAGGTGTCGCTGTCAGGTATTAGAGACTACAGTATGCAGTACGAGATCGAACCAAATGGACATCTGGACATCAGGTCAATGTCACGGTTGACTGACTGTTGATCATTACAGTGAACCGTGCTACCTTTCGGTTCTTTCTACAAGCATGAAATGTTTTATGTCAGTGGTTCTCAACCAGTGGTCCGGGGATTCCAGGTGGTCCCCAGCTAAATGACCAAATGGACCCTTATAGATCTTTAACTCTGGCTGTAAAATCATTTCATGCTCTCAAGAGTTACATTATTGTTAACACCTTGGAGGCGCAAGACGGAGATCACCGTCAAGTTCAAGTGCACAGTCAGTTGCCCGAGACGGAGATTGATAAAAACGACGGAGATTAATGATATCAAAACCGGTCGCATCGCTCCACAGCCTAGGAGCGCTTGTTGCCCAATCCTCTGTGTTGCACAACAGTGACACGTCATCGAAAATGTTCCCTGCCTGTTTAGCGGACGACAACGAAAATCTTAAAACGTTCATCGACTCGCGATCTAAATCATCCCGTCTAATTATGAAAAAAGATCCTGTGTTAGACGGCGCTCCACGGTCCAGTCGCTAGTCGCGATAGATTTATTCTTACCTCCCGTTGTTGTCGATCGACTCTAGAGTGGTGTGGCTATTGTTAGCTGCTACACAGACATTCACAACAACTTCCGGTCCGCCGGTAAAAGTGGTCCGGGCGCTATAAACGATGGGCACATTTTATTAATGGATTAAATAGGCCCGAGCCCTCAAGGTGTTAAACATCTGCATTACTTAATTAGAAGAAGTCTATACAATTATAGAATGTAATTGTTTGCCTGTTATCTCGGCAGCACATCAATACAGCATGGAAATGTGGGCAAAGTCTTATCCAACGAAAACAAAATGTTCTAAGAATTGGTGGTCCGTGGCTTACATTTCTGAATAAATAATGGACCTTGATATGAAAAGGGTTGAAAACCACCGTTTTGCACACATCGCTATGTTGATGGTGAAATGATACATCCTTCAGCCTTAAATTGTAACCGTCATAAAACGGAGATGCCCCAAACAAACCTGTTTTGTGCAGGACTTGCTTGCCCTCCACGTTGGATCCCAGTAGACCCAGGGTGTCCAGAGCCACGCCGGTCATCACAGGGTCTGGATCAAGAGCCATCTCAAACACCTTGTTCTGGAAGGCTGGGTAGTGCTCACAGATCTGCTGGGGGCTCTCCATTATGGCCAGTGTCCCAAAGAACTTCACCAAACCTGGAAGAGTGATATGCCCACAGGTTTGTAAATATATCAAAGATGCGATTATAATCTATCTGTAATGGATAAAGCCTTGGCCTGGAAGAGAGGTCATCAGGTGGTCTCCAACCTTCTTAGAGTGATTCGACACTCTCCAGTTGGTGGGTCAGCAGTGATTGGCCAAATCACTGCCCCTCTTATCCATGCTTCCAGTTATTGTCTTTTCTCATATGCCAGAGCCAACAGGAGGCTCTCTCTGCCTTGCATGTTCTTGGGGGATTTGCAGGAACTGAGGTCTTTAGGACTATGGGTGTCTTCCTGCCTAGGGTCCCCCTATGTATCACCAGACTACAGTATAGTAAGTCTGTGCGGTGTGCATGCATCCTTCCTAGTCCACTCCACAATTGGCCCTACTCTGGTACATAGTCTGAATAATCGTGGGGCAATACATTATCTATGAACGACTTTAACGTACCCATTTATGTTCAAATATATGTATTATGTATGATAATTTTAAGATTTTCTCAATCACTGGACATCATTCATTCACACACCGATGTAATGTTCAGGGCCTGTAACTAACTTAGTAAACACATCCGTTTTTCTTTTTTTTAACAAATACATTCAAAACATCAGTAATCGGTGGTCCTGTTAGAGACTAAGTACAGTGTTTGTGTGTGTGTGGCCATGCTGAAAGTATTTCATTCAGTGCCTTACCAGGAAGGTAGAGAGTGGAGAATGAGTCTGTTTCAGCTCCTCTGATCAGGTTAGAGATCTTGTCCATGGCACCCTGCTGGGCGAGGTACTGTCGTCCGTGTTTACTGTGGGCTAAAGTGGTCACCATCTCAATGGCTGTGGCCCTGAATGGAGCACAAATATCTATTATGCATTGATTAAAGTACATTGACAAATGGGTGGTGGAGATATTCTCTCAATATTTCTGTGTGTGTGTGTGTGTGTGTGTGTGTCTGTTACCTAATCAGTATATCATTTCCTGTCAATTCATCCAGCAACTGAGAGAGGATGTTGCTATTGGCACAATAGCCAAGAGAGATGGCCGACCCTGAAGATATGCCTACTACCAACTGCAAACACAAAGAACAATGAATCAGTCTTTAGGGTCTATTTGTCAACTGTGTCAGTCTATACACGTTATAATCCTCTGTTAATTTAAGGGCGTGTTAAATTAGTGTTAAGAGTGTTTGTTCAGTAACAGCTCTTACAAAGAAAATACATTTACAGGTCAGGACACCAATTTCATCCAAACAGCAGATATAACTAATACAGAGTAGGATAAACAAGTGAATTTGGAAGTGATGAAACAAATAAGCAGACACGATTTGGAACTGGGACACACTACAGTATAAGCCTGAAGCTGATGATAAATCATCTTTGTGGGGTTCCTTCTCCTGATTGGATAAAACAGACCTGAAAATGCATTTCTTGTTTGCTGAAGAGCTGGAGAGATGTTGGGAGAGACCCGGGCATAATTCAATATTTTCCTAAAGATAGTGAATGTCTTAAAACCGGGAAAGCATGTGTCCTTGCAGATTTTTGCATTGGCTATTCCAAAATAGCAGATATACAAGCTAGCTCACAGCACGTCACTTTGTGCCGCGCTGCGAGCTTGTACAGTACATCTGCTAATTTTGAACATTTTTGAAAAATCTTGACAGTGTGAGAACTACTGATTAAGAAGGAATTTGTAGCATCGGCCTCAGGTCTTAATATGATTTCAGATGTAATTAAAATACTTTTGTGCTGCTCTAAATCAGGGGTTCTCAACCCGTGGGTCGCGACCCCTCGGGGGGTCGCCAAATTATTTTAGGGGGTCCCCAAATTATTTTAAAAAAAAAAGATTTTATTTTAAATTTTATTTTCACGATTTTTCAAAAATAGCAGACCTACAAGCTCGTAGCGCGCCACTCGGTGGCGCGCTATGAGCTTGTAGATCTGCTATTTTTAAATAGCTAAATTATAACAATGCTTAAAACACCAAAAGGGGTTCCCGCCCAAAATGGTTTAAGGTTATTGTAGCAGTCAATTTATAGTGGGGGTCGGGAGGGGGCGGGGCGGGGGTCCCGAGACGTTGCCAAAGCATTTTCGGGGGTCCCCGGCCAAAAACGTTGAGAACCCCTGCTCTAAATGGCAACGATGTCTCATAAATGGTGTATGCACCTCATATACTCTATATCTGAGAATGTCTCCTGCAGCCATCACGCGTTTGATCTCATTAAGCAGGTCGCTCCGGAACAAAGCGTCTAATCCAGCCTTGGAATGACTCAGTTTGGACAGAGAGCCAATTGCCTAGAAAACACACAGACACACACACACACACGCACACGCACACGCACACGCACACACACACACACACACACACACGCGCACACACATTTCATAAATTAAGGCACTATTTTATACTTAATCACAACACATCGCATTGTGACAAGTTGTGAGCTTGTAGAATGGCTATGTCTCAATCAAATATTAACAAGAGCTTATCACTAAATAATAACTACATTGGATCCATTGGAACACTGGCTTTTCTTTTCCATTTTCTGAAAAGTAATGGTTTTGGACATACACGCTTTCTAGCCGACAATGCCGATATGCCGTACGTATATTGTGCAGCAGAAATATTTGTTCTCTTCTATATGTCTCACATATATACAGTATAGCAGGGGTTCTCAACCCGTGGGTCGCGACCCCTCGGGGGGTCGCCAAATTATTTTAGGGGGTCCCCAAATTATTTAAAAAAAAAAATATATATATATATATATATATTTTTTTTTCACGGTTTTTCAAAAATAGCAGACCTACAAGCTCGTAGCGCGCCACTCGGTGGCGCGCTATGAGCTTGTAGATCTGCTATTTTTCAATAGCTAAATTATAACAATGCTTAAAACACCAAAAGGGGTTCCCGCCCAAAATGGGTTAAGGTTATTGTAGCAGTCAATTTATATTGGGGGTCGGGAGGGGGCGGGGCGGGGTCCCGAGACGTTGCCAAAGCATTTTCGGGGGTCCCCGGCCAAAAACGTTGAGAACCCCTGCAGTATAGTATGATTGTCACCTCTTTTGCAACAGATATCTCTTCACTCTTAATGCAGTGGATGACTTCACGCACAACGTCGTGATTCTTGAGGATTTCAGTGACCGCCTCTGGATGCTCCATCATTCTGCTTATCTGAAATAATAACCCCACCAACAACGAAATATTTGATCATAATAATACTTCTCAACATCACAGAAGATGTACGGTACTCGCAGCGTGATCTGCTATTTTTGAACATTTAAAAAAAACCTCCGCAGCCTAATGCATATCATTTTGGCGTTCCTTGACATGAACATTTTGAGAACCCCTATAGCAACATACGTTTTTCAGAAAACAGTTGGGATTTAGAAGACATTTGTAGAATTGGCCTCGGGTCTTAAGGGATCACACCTAATCATAGGACAGAGCCAGTCATTCAGAATTCTATTCAGTGTAGCGTGTGCATTGAAACGAACCTGTGTCAAAGCCAGTATCTTGACCGTTTTGTCCGGGTGGACCAGGCCGGCCACCAGCTCAGACGGCAGGTTCTGGGCCAGGTGCAGTGGACTCAGCGCCAGCAGAATGCGACTCAGGATGGCCACACACAGCTCAGTCTGTTCTCTGTGGAACAAAACTCATCAGATCAACTTTGCGGGTCCTACAACTGTCCTGTCCTATACCATTGGTTCTCAAAGTGGGGTCCAGGGTCCACCAGGGGTCCTTGGGAGGGGTCCCCAGGGGTCCATGGTCCACCAGGGGTCCTTGGGAGGGGTCCCCAGGGGTCCACCAGGGGTCCTTGGGAGGGGTCCCCAGGGGTCCACCAGGGGTCCTTGGGAGGGGTCCCCAGCAAAATAAGTTAACATAGCATCACAATCATCTTAACCACTTTATCCAATATGTTGGCCGTTTCAAAAATAGTAGATCTGCTATTTTGTGAACGTCATCCTGTCATGTACATGGAAATGTTGCCTGTGTGAGGAAAAGTTAGAGATATTTTACTGAACACACTTTTTCTGACAAAACTTTTGAATGCAGCACATTGTCTTTCGTTAAAATAAGCTATAGCTCGACTATATATTGTTTCTTACAGTGTAGTAAGCATTGCTAATTTGCTATATAGATTGAGTGTTTGTTCAGTGACAGAGGGAGGGTCGGGTCCCCGTCTCTTTAGTACAAAATTAAAAAATAGAAATGTATAGGCCAGGATACAAATTTGATCCAAGCGGGAGAAAGAACTCATACAGTAACAGGATAAACTAGTAAAATTGATGACACAAAAACAATCACACACGTGTGAAGTGAGGGCCGCTCTTATCATCATACATCATCTCATTCTGGCCAATCACAAGTCATAGGAAACGGTAGCAATACAATGTTTGTGTTTACACAAACCCTCAAAACTAGTCATAGGATTGGCTACCTCAAAAATTAAATGAGCAATTAGAACTGTTAAATGGGTTTTCTCTCCTGATTGGCTGAAATTGGCAACACACCTGAAAAAAGAGCTGGAGACCCGGGACACCTTACTGAACACTATAGAACTTTCCATTCCATTCTAACTCTGATGTGCTTATTGGTTGCTGCTTGCTTGCATAGGTTCTAACATCTAAATGCAATTAATAATATATTGGGTGAGTACAAATTAGACAAATTAGAATGCCACGGACGTTACTGCCTCCATGAAATTGCAGTACATGTGTAATGTATGTATAATGTATGTATGTGTAGTACCAGCCATTCTAGGGCAGGGCTACTGTATATCACTGATGCTAACACATGCTAGCATCTATGATCTATGAGTCAAAAACGTACCTTTCATTAGTGTACAAAAGAGAGAAGATCGCGTCGAGCCGCTGTCCACTGACAACGTTCCTCAGAGTGCTGAGAGGGATGGATAAAAGGGCTGTCTTCAGATTCTGCAGTTCTTCGATGGGATCTTCAATGCTGGAGATTTCCTCCAACAAGCTCTCTATGGAGGCCGCCATGTTGACTCAGTGTGCTTGTTGTCAACTTGTCATGTGCATCCACTGGCTGCATTGCTTTGGCTTGTGTTTGCATTCTAAACGTTGCATTACTGCCATCTACTGGACTTAACATTTAGAAGATTTTAATATCTCAACCTGTCTCAGACCTAGCTTTGGTCCATAGCTCTAATGCTGTTGGAGCTATGGACCAGAGCTATATATCTCAGACCCAAATCTTTTTTAAAGTGTTGGATAAATGGATATGATTTTGTCAATAGTATCAATTGATTGGGTAGGAGATAACAGGCAAACGTTAATACTTAACTTCCTGTCTCACAATGATAACTCATTCTTCCATGTTTTAAAGAAAATAATATTGCGTTTTATTATTATTATTTTGGGGACCACTTGTCTTGCAATATCCTCATGGCCTGCCAGACTGCCAGTGAGCCCCTGTCCACAGGCTGGACTAATCATGTTGTTCTATTTCAAGAAACAAGATGACTAAGCTGAGTGTTTAAATTTTGGCATGTTTATTATTAGTTTTAACAAACATAATGTTGGTAGGACGAAGATTAATTACACATTTTTGTCTATCATGTTGTCATGAGTTGTCATGAGTGCGCTGCCTTGGACCTGGTGAGAGATAGAAGTGAGGAAATAGACAGCTACCGGTATTTCCTCTTCCATTGTCATTGATTGATTATTGAAAATTGCAAGTTTGTATGGGTGCAGTTCAACAAAGTACAGGTCAATACAAAATCTGCTAAAACCAGAAAAAGCACTAATACTTGTGGGTCCTAGCCTGACACTCAGCCTGAATATATTTTTTTAATGGGCGTGGCTAGCGATTCAGGGGCTGGAGCCAGGCTATGTGGGTCCCCCATTTTCAATTAATTCAAAGACATACAGATATAGGCTACACTTCTATGGAAGAAAAAAATGAAATCATCATATACCCGGTTAATGAATGTCCTTTTCAAATGGTTTTTATTTAGCTCTCACAGACAGAAGCAATGGACGCATTTCGAACTGATCGATAATGCTGAGGAAGACCTATTAGGTCAAAACGCTGTCAGGGAGACGCAAATAAAAACCATGTGGAAAAAAACATTGTGTGCTGCTGCTGGCTATGAGTGTGTTGCGGGCCTTCTGCAATGCAGTCATTTCTCCCTGTGGGAGCCTGGAGGCCAGAGAAACAGGATGAGAATGAGGTTGTTGGGTTGAAAGTTAACCCTGACAGGGCAGATGGTGAGGGTGAATTGAGCATTCCCGTGAGCCCTTTGTTAATGTAGAAATGAAGCGAATACACATTGATTTGAGTTTGATCGCTTGGGGCCAGACCGGTCAGCAGAAGACACATGATAATGTGAATTTAAATGACCGGGATGGTTTACCAGGCTATAGTTTACCAGCACTTTTATATTATCAGATATGACAGATATTACAACTTTACCACAGCACTGCAGTATTGTCAGTTTGGACGGATGACTATTACTTAAGAGCAGATAGTCTGTGTAATCATTTATTGCTAGTTTCACTTAAAAATATAGTAGTTGAGGCATTTCCACCTGTCTTTAGGGAAAGTAAGTAAGACCTCCAATCTAATATAACTAGTTGAGGCATTTCCACCTGTCTTTAGGGAAAGTAAGTAAGACCTCCAATCTAATATAACTAGTTGAGGCATTTCCACCTGTCTTTAGGGAAAGTAAGTAAGACCTCCAATCTAATATAACTAGTTGAGGCATTTCCACCTGTCTTTAGGGAAAGTAAGTAATATAACTAGTTGAGGCATTTCCATCTGTCTTAAGGGAAAGTAAGTAATATAACTAGTTGAGGCATTTCCACCTGTCTTTAGGGAAAGTAAGTAATATAACTAGTTGAGGCATTTCCACCTGTCTTTAGGGAAAGTAAGTAATATAACTAGTTGAGGCATTTCCACCTGTCTTTAGGGAAAGTAAGTAAGACCTCCAATCTTTCCCACACATCAGCAGGAAAGTGATCAAATCTTAATCGCAATATCTTGGAAAAGAATACTTTTGTTTGATCTGTGCGGCACTACTCACACAGCTGTGAGTATATGGTAATGGTATAATATACTGTATACTAATAGGTATTTTATAATTGTACTACTAAGCCAACCATCTGTGCTCTGTTGTAGTAGTCTACTCTGCACCTGGTGAAAAGAGGAAGTGTAAACACCATCCCAAGAATAAGCACAAGAAGGTACTATAAGCTTAAAGTTAAACCATAACTTTACTAAAGATGATAGGACACAACCTGTCACAACCTCAAGTTGTATGTAGCCTGTATTTTGAAGTATTTTGAGAGAATAAGTAAGCCGTGTTGACAATGTTGTCGGTTGGAAATAATGTAAAATATGCACTTGTGTTGCAAGTATAAATTAAGCCTTAATGTGAATGGTGCCGTTTCAAGGGCCAGTCACTGATGGATCTGAATGAAAGCAATAATACACCATTTGACAGATATTACAACTTTACCACAGTATAACCAGTCCAGTATTGTGATTTGTGATAAAACATCACATCCTCTTGCTCAAATCTGCACCAAATGTGGTTCAGGGGCCATGACCATAGTAACACCAACGGGACCTCATATTTCCCCCACAGGCGCACTGTTGATTGGGATCTAGCATGACAATAGTCACCATAAAACATAAATTCCGCAAATGTGGGCATTAGCACAGCAGCGTTTAACTCTCCAAATGGCCATAACTCTGAACATCGCTCCGATCAGTGCAATGCATTGACTTGATTTGAACCCACATTGAAAATAGCTTCGCACCGAAAATAGCGGATCTATAAGTTCACAATGTGTCACATCACGATGCATTGAGGGCTTGTAAATTGGCTATTTCTGTGTGCAACACTGGTATGCAACTAAGCATACATCAAGCATAAACGATTATGTACCTGGTCTCAGTTATACAACTTGCCTCTCACTCCTACAGAAGAATACCAGCAAGAGTGAGGGGGAAGGGTAAGATGGTAGTGAAAACATCTATGCTGTGCGTCTTGGAAACGATGACACTGACAAAGACAGGAGGCAGAGCTGGATGGAGGAGGCCTATGATTCTCATTTGGTGGAGGCGCTTTCCCTTTAATGTAGTCATCCTGATCTCATCCCCAAGTTGAAAGGATTGGAGATAAAGCAAGAGAGTCAAAGTTGAGATGGTTTGGACATGTGCGGAGGCGGGTTTAGAGGTAGAGAAGTGTGTTGAGGATGGAGCTGCCAGGCAAGAAGAGGAAGTCCTGGAGGTTTGTGGATGTATAAGCAACGGATGTATAAACAGATGATTCGCTGTGGTGACCCCTGATGCAAATTAGGCGAAAGACAGATTACAAAAAAACCAAAAAAGACTTTTTTTCAGAGGTCTCTTCTTGAATATCCTCGATCTTTTCCATCTCTGTTGTCTGGTTGTCATGTTCTCTTCTTCCTCCTCCACCTTCTGAATCTGGGGAATGACTTCCTACTATGAGTCTCCTCTTTGGTGATGGTAGATGCCTCTTCAGCCGGAGGTTCATCCTGGGCTTGAGGTGAAGGAGGCGGATTGCTGTTTGCAACATTTTTATTCTTTGATTTGTCAAGGAAACGCCTCATCAACCCCTTCACCAAATGGTCTGTTTTACCTTTCTTCCCGGTGGCAGCGGTGGAGGCCTTGGTTGACGGTGACGCAACAAGCTTGAGCATGTCCTTGGCACTGCTACCTGCCGTGTCTGGGTCCAGCGTGTGTTCACACACGTCCGATAAGAACTGATTCGTCCGTTCGTTCTGTTCTTGCAGATCTTCCATCTGCTCTGCCATTCTCAGGACCTTGTCCTCCGTCGTCTTCATCCGGTCCGTGATGTCTTCACTCGTCTCGTCCCCGAGGGAGGAAGACGTTTCTGGCAGAGCCTGCCTTTCGCTTTCTCTAATCAGCTGGATTCTCTCATCCTCCCATGTGTCGATCTCCTTCGTCCTCTCCACCTCTATGTCCCTGAGCCTCAATTCAATCTTCAGCAGCTTGGTCTTCAGCTCTTCGTTCTGCTGCTCCATGGCGGACAACCTCTTACACAAAGCCTCTTTTTGTCCGATTAGCTGGAGTCTCTCTTCCTCCCACAGGTCCTTCTCCTTGATGAAGACCTTGTTCATCTCCACCAGGGACGCCAGGAGTCTGTTCTCTTCTCTTGTCACCGCTTCCTGCCTGTAAACGTAACCGGCCACGCATGCCGCTGTCGCTGCCGCGACACCGCTGACGAAAGACTCCAAACTCATCGCGGATGATGACTACTTGTCCACCACCATTGGTGAAAGACATAATTCCATTTGTTGCTGAAGTTGCGAAATGGTGTTTTTAAAGGACTACTAAATGGTTAAGATGACTACGTGGTGATGACATTGAGTGAGGATGACGTCATTATGTAGAATACATCAGGGATTCTCAAACTTCTGTATTCATTTTTGAGAGGCACTAGCCCCTCCTATATACAGGTTTAATGTTTGTTTTTAGTTCAATGTTTTTTTTTTAAATGCCATTGACAATGAAGGGTTTACGTCATCTTGTCCCTGTCGGTGTTATCCCCCGGAACCACCGTTTTTACATAAACATACATAGTTACGTCATCAGCCAATCCCTGATTGGCCGAGCAACGCCACCAACATACGGACCCAATCCAATCGGTCGAGGGGCCACCAACATACGCAGCAAGCTGCCAATCTGTGCTCTGATTGGCCGAGCGACGCCACCAAAAATACACGATCCCTGGTTGGATTGGCCGAGCGACGCCACCAAAGACAATACACAATCCCTGATTGGCCGAGCGTGTCACCGACAATTCACAATCCCCAATTGGTCGAAACAGTCACGGACATACGCAGCCAAAAACAGTACTTGCGCTCTGCTCGCACAAGTAATAACCATATTTCAACTGGGGGACCCCCCACCAACAAGCACTTGGAATGTAGGAGTCGAGGCGTTACATTTTGTTTGACTCGGTTCCACAGATA
Source organism: Electrona antarctica (assembly GCF_951216825.1). Classification (NCBI taxonomy): domain Eukaryota; kingdom Metazoa; phylum Chordata; class Actinopteri; order Myctophiformes; family Myctophidae; genus Electrona; species Electrona antarctica. The sequence goes on from NC_136797.1 coordinate 40,521,095, forward strand.
AATATTGTGAAAATAGAAGCTCTACAAGCTCACAACGCAAATGCAATGGGATTTCAAGGGGAGTGGTTAAACCTCTGAGGGCACACAGATGGAGCCAAATTGACCTGTAAAGGGTCCAGTTGGTTCCACCTGTACAGTCCAGCATCCCTGTTATGGGGGGAACGATTGCCAAAATAATAGCCGATACAAGCGTACTCGTACTGTAGATGGGCTGTTTTTGGTGCAGAGATTTGAAACAACAAAGAATTACACTAAACAAAATCCCATAGACTTGGCTGCCATATGACGCAATCTACAAACAACAAATTATTCTCATGATATCAAGGCATTATCACCATCACAACCAATGCTGTCTTCTGTAAGTAAATTAATATATCTGTACATGTCATTTAAACTGCTAGAGGTGGACATGTGGATGCACTGTACTCACGTTCAATCTTAGACCTATTCTACTGTTAGACTGATAGGTTCTTGGTTTACTTATTGATTGATTGATTGAATTTTTTTGTCACAGTATGCAGAATGTGGACGACACCATGATAAAGCATTACACTTGTCTACAACAGGGTCCACCTATGATCCTAGATTCCTATTTCTATGCATTTGATGTATTACCTATGTATTATAGCCACTCTGGATTATAGAGTGTCTGCTAAAGACCTAATTGTAAATGGTAAATCTGGTGGTGTCCCAATACACACACACACACACACACACACACACACACACACACACGCACGCACACACACACACACACACACACACACACACACACACACACACACACACACACACACACACACACACACACACACACACACACACACACACACACACACACACACACACACACACACACATGTATACACACATATGTTTTGTATTGTGCTTTATCCATTTTTTACAGATCTGTAGGGTTTATGTAGGCCTATATGCATTTTATCAATCAATCAATCAATCAGATTTGTATTGAAGGGATTGCCCCTCTCCTCTCTCTCATGTAGGCCTAATCAGTTCGAACTGCAATGAGAGAGAGAGTGAGAGTGAGAGTGAGTGAGAGAGAGAGAGAGAGAGAGAGAGAGAGAGGGAGGGAGGGAGGTAATAATTGCCTATTGGGAGGCCGTGATTGTCCCTGTCCCATTGGCTGCAGCGTGTCCTCCGCCTACACTTGACCAACGTCCAGTCCCAGTCTGTGTAGTGTCACCACTAAACAACACAGAAGCTGCAGCCTGCAGACCGTGTGCGTCTCGAGTCGAAAACATGCACAAGCTTGCGTCTCGTTTAAGTAGCAGTAGCCCCTATGTGGGTCTATTAGGAGACCCCCACAGTTGGGTAGGTTTGGCCAAATTCCACCGAGCGAGCGGTAAGTTTTATAGTTGACAAAACAAGTAAACAATACCAATGCGTTTTCACGGACGGGTTTCGGTTTATATAATGTTATAACGTTTGTGTAACACAGCTGAAAACAAATGTTTATTTTTGATTTCCGACCTTTGTCTACCTTGTTTTCTTTTTGAAAAATTGTGCTGTGGAAGTAGGACTGTCTACACCCGTTTAACTGTTATCAAAGATGTCATTCCGGTGAATATTGACTATAGGCCTATGCCTATCTTAAAATCACTATCTAGTCTAAGATAGTACAAGAAATCTAGGAATCTAATCTAATCTGGATGGACCATGTGTTTGTGCAGTGGGAGGGTGGGCAATTTAAAGTGGTATGCGTGCAGTCAACATGTTGTTTAAAAATTACCATGCATGGCATTAAAAAAAGAATACTTATATATACTTAATATACTTCTAATTTAATTTCTTAATTCAATTTCTTATTATTGTGAGTTGTCATTTCAATTTACGTGAGGTAATCAAAAGTTCAGCTGTTATCAAAATGCTTATTTAAAAAAACAACTTTGATTCTGTAGTCTGACCTTTGTTGTAGAGACATATCATGAATATGAATATTATGATGAAATGTCTTAATTTGTTACTATAACTTAAACAAACACATGCTATCCATCATTTTTCATTAACTTTTACCTATGATCTCTATAGTTATCTAATGGAAAAAAACATTATTTGTTTGTTTGTTTTACCAGGGAAAACAGTTGAGGAAGATATAAAATGAAATATTGGGTGTAAAGATAAACTAAAAAGCCTTCAATAACTAACCATCTACATTTTAAATTACTAAATCTCATGATTGTAGCTTCATTTACAAAATACCAGCATTTGTCTATATTACAGGGCAAATACAGTAACGCGCTGAGCTTGTAGATCTGCTATTTTTCAATAGCTAAAGTATAACATAATGCTTAGTTAAAACACCAAAAGGGGTTCCCGTCTAGAATGGGTTAATAACAAATCTTGTAGAGGTAATGATGTGAGTGTTTCATCCATTTTAAGCCACTAAATATAAGTTTATCTAAATATAACAATATTTTACAGGTGCATTATGTCAAAAATCTGCCATCAAGCACTCACCACCAGATGTCCCTGAGATGCCAGGCTGCAGCTTCCAACCAGAGGAGTACAACGTAAGAACAAGCGCTGTTTGATTGATAAATATATTGCACCATTCATGAATATCTATCCATCTGTCTGTCTGTCTAGACCTGACATCGCATCACCAGACTTTCCACTTCAGAGGTTTTATTGGATAGGCCCTAAAATGATGATGCACAGAATTATTTTAGGTATTCTGGTTCCTGTTTGGTGGTTCTGGCCCGATGACTACAAACCAGTAAGTACAACATGATGTAGGTTATTTCCGCTCCCAACTGGATCAGAAACCTCAAAATGGTATGCGTCCCAGGCTGGTCTAGACCAGTGGTATCATTTTAGGTCACAGGGGCCAAACTGGGCAAAATGTGACTTCATGTGGGTCGGACAGATTGTACGAACAAACATGTGTGTTGCCCTCATTTAAGTTTGTGTTTGTTTGATTTCTTTAACCTGTTCGCATGTCTCAGCCAGTACTACCCTATAACTACAAAATGCTTCACTTCACGAGTGATTTCACCCCTGGTTGGACTCTCTTGGTATTTGTTGTGTGTATGATAACATTTACCAGCTCAGTGGTTAGTGTATCCGCCTTGAGACTGGGAGGTCGGTGTTCGATCCCCTGCCGGGTCATAACAATTAAGATGGGACCCAGTGCCTCCCTGCTTGGTACTCAGCATCAAGGGTTGGCTTGGGGTAAGTCCCCCCTGCGACATACTAGCGTCATGTCCAGGCCAGGTACATCAAGCTGCCTCACGCTACAGAAACAGGAGATAGGCTTCGAGTCCTAAATGGGCCTCATGGCTCGGTAAGGCTTACTTATGATAACATTAAACTTCTGCGTGACAGCATGTCCACTGGTTCTCAACGTGGGGTCTGAGTTCCCCCAGGGGTCCTGTAGTGTAGGGGTTCGAGGGGGCCGGAACTAATTGCTCTGTAATTCAAAGTGTGCTCTCTCTGAGTCAAATGAACACTGAGGAGTTGACAGTGAAGATTGCATGGATTAAAGTTCTCAGTCGCCACGACTGATTTCAGTCATTTGGATTCCATATATACGTCAGAATGTCTTCTATGGAAGCATGCTATGCACTGAAAATAGGCCTATCTACAAGCTTACAACGTGTTGTAAGCTTGTAAATAGCCTATTTTCGGTTCATCGTTAGTTTGGTATGGATGACTTTAACATCAATCAGCAATTTCTTCAATTGGTTGGATGTATGGCTACAAAAACATAGTTCTACATATTAATTGTTTATGAATCACAGTGCTATTGTGTGGTGGCTCCTTTCTCACTGTCAAAAAGAGATTTTATTTTGCTTTAATCCATGAGATTGGGTTCCTATGCACAGATAGAAAATACTATCAAATGGGTGTCCGTGTGGGCTTCATGCATATCAAACGTTGTGCATCTTAAAGTGCTCTAAATTCAACTAGTAATAATAATACTAATTATCATCACGTGGACCACCTGTGTCTGCCTTATTACAGGACATGTCAAAAGAGAAGATGTTGGAGATCCGCAGGCAGTACTGCAACCCCATGACCATGAAGGTCACCATGTACAAGAAGCCAGTGTTCATCCACCAGGGTCACATGCAGTGGCTGTGGGACGTGGACGGCAGGAGATACCTGGACCTGTTCGCTGGCGTGGCCACTGTCAGCGTAGGACACTGCCACCCGTAAGTTCAACTGTCAGTGTAGGACACTGCCACCCGTAAGTTCAACTGTCAGTGTAGGACACTGTCACCCGTAAGTTCAACTGTCAGTGTAGGACACTGCCACCCGTAAGTTCAACTCAGTCAGTGTAGGACACTGCCACCCGTAAGTTCAACTCAGTCAGTGTAGGACACTGTCACCCGTAAGTTCAACTCAGTCAGTGTAGGACACTGTCACCCGTAAGTTCAACTGTCAGTGTAGGACACTGCCACCCGTAAGTTCAACTGTCAGTGTAGGACACTGCCACCCGTAAGTTCAACTCAGTCAGTGTAGGACACTGTCACCCGTAAGTTCAACTCAGTCAGTGTAGGACACTGTCACCCGTAAGTTCAACTCAGTCAGTGTAGGACACTGTCACCCGTAAGTTCAACTCAGTCAGTGTAGGACACTGCCACCCGTAAGTTCAACTCAGTCAGTGTAGGACACTGCCACCCGTAAGTTCAACTGTCAGTGTAGGACACTGCCACCCGTAAGTTCAACTGTCAGTGTAGGACACTGTCACCCGTAAGTTCAACTGTCAGTGTAGGACACTGTCACCCGTAAGTTCAACTCAGTCAGTGTAGGACACTGTCACCCGTAAGTTCAACTCAGTCAGTGTAGGACACTGCCACCCGTAAGTTCAACTCAGTCAGTGTAGGACACTGCCACCCGTAAGTTCAACTGTCAGTGTAGGACACTGCCACCCGTAAGTTCAACTGTCAGTGTAGGACACTGCCACCCGTAAGTTCAACTCAGTCAGTGTAGGACACTGCCACCCGTAAGTTCAACTCAGTCAGTGTAGGACACTGTCACCCGTAAGTTCAACTATCAGTGTAGGACACTGCCACCCGTAAGTTCAACTGTCAGCGTAGGACACTGCCACCCGTAAGTTCAACTGTCAGTGTAGGACACTGCCACCCGTAAGTTCAACTGTCAGTGTAGGACACTGCCATCCGTAAGTTCAACTCAGTCAGTGTAGGACACTGCCACCCGTAAGTTCAACTCAGTCAGTGTAGGACACTGTCACACGTAAATTCAACTCAGTCAGTGTAGGACACTGTCACCCGTAAGTTCAACTATCAGTGTAGGACACTGCCACCCGTAAGTTCAACTGTCAGCGTAGGACACTGCCACCCGTAAGTTCAACTCAGTCAGTGTAGGACACTGTCACCCGTAAATTCAACTCAGTCAGTGTAGGACACTGCCACCCGTAAGTTCAACTCAGTCAGTGTAGGACACTGTCACCCGTAAGTTCAACTCAGTCAGTGTAGGACACTGTCACCCGTAAGTTCAACTCAGTCAGTGTAGGACACTGTCACCCGTAAGTTCAACTGTCAGTGTAGGACACTGCCACCCGTAAGTTCAACTGTCAGCGTAGGACACTGCCACCCGTAAGTTCAACTGTCAGCGTAGGACACTGCCACCCGTAAGTTCAACTATCAGTGTAGGACACTGCCACCCGTAAGTTCAACTCAGTCAGTGTAGGACACTGCCACCCGTAAGTTCAACTCAGTCAGTGTAGGACACTGCCACCCGTAAGTTCAACTCAGTCAGTGTAGGACACTGCCACCCGTAAGTTCAACTCAGTCAGTGTAGGACACTGTCACCCGTAAATTCAACTCAGTCAGTGTAGGACACTGTCACCCGTAAGTTCAACTATCAGTGTAGGACACTGCCACCCGTAAGTTCAACTCAGTCAGTGTAGGACACTGTCACCCGTAAATTCAACTCAGTCAGTGTAGGACACTGCCACCCGTAAGTTCAACTCAGTCAGTGTAGGACACTGTCACCCGTAAGTTCAACTGTCAGTGTAGGACACTGCCACCCGTAACTTCAACTGTCAGCGTAGGACACTGCCACCCGTAAGTTCAACTGTCAGCGTAGGACACTGCCACCCGTAAGTTCAACTATCAGTGTAGGACACTGCCACCCGTAAGTTCAACTCAGTCAGTGTAGGACACTGCCACCCGTAAGTTCAACTCAGTCAGTGTAGGACACTGCCACCCGTAAGTTCAACTCAGTCAGTGTAGGACACTGCCACCCGTAAGTTCAACTGTCAGTGTAGGACACTGCCACCCGTAAGTTCAACTCAGTCAGTGTAGGACACTGCCACCCGTAAGTTCAACTGTCAGTGTAGGACACTGCCACCCGTAAGTTCAACTGTCAGTGTAGGACACTGCCACCCGTAAGTTCAACTCAGTCAGTGTAGGACACTGCCACCCGTAAGTTCAACTGTCAGTGTAGGACACTGTCACCCGTAAGTTCAACTGTCAGTGTAGGACACTGTCACCCGTAAGTTCAACTGTCAGTGTAGGTCACTCACCCGTAAGTTCAACTGTCAGTGTAGGACACTGTCACCCGTAAGTTCAACTGTCAGCGTAGGACACTGCCACCCGTAAGTTCAACTGTCAGTGTAGGTCACTCACCCGTAAGTTCAACTGTCAGTGTAGGACACTGTCACCCGTAAGTTCAACTGTCAGCGTAGGACACTGCCACCCGTAAGTTCAACTGTCAGTGTAGGTCCATAAGTTAAAACAGAATAGATGCCTCATTGGCCGCTGCAGTTCATTGGAGCAATGTGTCTACAGCGTAAGGCAGAAGGCAAGTGGAAGTAGGGAAGGCACGCTGCGTTGCTGCCACTCAAGTGACTACTGGCCAATCACAGCTCGTCTTTTCCGGGACTTCAATTCAATCCATGGGAGCTTTATTGGCATGAGGTTTACATTGACAAAGCAAGTGCCGCTGGGAAAGAGGGAGCATATCGAGAGCAATTAGGGGTCCAGAGTCTTGCTCAAGGACACTTCGACACTAACTTTGGGGGAGCCCGGGATCGAACTGGTAACCTCACGGTTCCCATCCAGCTGCTCTACAGTCACTCTACCCGACTACCCCTGAGCTATTGCCGCCCCAGTGTCTATGTAATCCTGAGCGCTACACTCCTCTGCCAACCTGGGGAGAGCAACGGACTAACCTCATGCTTCCTTCAATGCATGAGGAGTTCAAGCCACTGAAAGGGGGAGTTTCCTCGGTTGGACGTACTGTAGCACGTGGAAGGAACACGTTATTCCAACCAGTTCCTTTCCTCTCCATCAGGTGCCCTGGCTGGCCAGGGGGACGCAGTATATAGAGACTAGGATTACTGGTTGTTGTTTGTGAGGGTACCTACTATTTCCTGCGTAAACTTGTGGATGCTGGGGTGGTTAATTGTGGCTGTCCCTGGATACAGAAAGGTGACAGCGGCTGCAGAGAAACAGCTGAGGAAACTGTGGCACACGACGAACATCTACGTCTACCCTACTCTCCATGAGTACTGTGAGAAACTGGCATCCCACCTCCCTGATCCTCTCAAGGTGCTGCATATGCTCACTTTACCTTTAGAGACCACATATTTAACCATATAGCACTAGGATGTCATTACATTCAGGGGTGAAACGTCTAAGGGAATAATTGATTAATCCATCACCAGAAAATGAATCAAACTCTCTCTCTCTCTCTCTCTCTCTCTCTCTCTCTCTCTCTCTCTCTCTCTCTCTCTCTCTCTCTCTCTCTCTCGTTACTTTTCTAATTGTCTTTAGTGATTGTTTTAGTATCATGCAAAAAGAATATCTGTGTTATTCATAACTACACTGCTGTAAACATAATGTACTGTGTGAGGCAAGCAACTGGATTAATCAATGCATTATGAAAATGATGGTTTATTTCTGTTGTTCATAATCTCTTTCATTCTCATTAATGTGTATTGTATGTCCAGGTGGTGTACCTGACCAACAGTGGCTCAGAGGCGAATGAGCTGGCTATGTTGATGGCCAGGCTTTACACAGGAAACTTTGATATCATCAATTTAAGGTAAGATGCCTTTGTTATTTACGTAGATGTAAAATATCACACCTGTGTGAAGTGAGGGGCGCTAATATATTAAAGTCTAACTCATGTTGATTAGGTGATGTAATGGTGATGTACAAACGGTGCCAACACAAACATTAAATTCTCTTTATTGTTAATGGCATTTAATGTTTGTGTTTCCCTTCATTGTCAATGGCGTTTTTATGACTAAAAACAAACATTAAACCTGTATATAGGAGGGGCTAGCACCCCTCAAAAAGAAAGGATGGTTATGAACATCATTATGCCAACACTATAATAATGTGTCTTATGAACAGCCTGCACACCACTAATCTTACAGAAGTAAACATTTTCCTATCAATTGTTTTTTCCCCCAGCCATCATACTGCAGTTTGTCCTAACTTTTAGTGATTCTTTTGAGCATAATATTAAAGCTACAATCCTGAAGTTGTATGACCTTTCCCAATGTGTTATACAAATTGCATATGTACTGTATATGTATCACTTGGAATACAATCCCAATTCTCCCTCATGAAACCAAACCTCCAAACATCTACCTCTCACCATGGCCAGGGGGCATATTGGCCTTATGAGCTTCAGGCAGTACTACTACTCAATTAGTAGATGTTTTAACCGGCAGTATGTCTCAGTAGAAGATTAGGTCTTTATTATTATCAGGATTTATTCCATTGAGAAATGACGTCGGAAATGCTTAGATAGCTTCTAGATTGTTCTGAAATTTAAGCAGCGATACAAACATTTTTATACAGGGTGTTGGTTTCCACCTTCCATCATCACGTCATCAGTGGCTGCAGCCCCATCTTGCTTTGTTTCCTCTCTAAGACAGGGGTTCTCAACCCGTGGGTCGCGACCCCTCAGGGTTTTTTTTAATTTATTTTAGTTTCACGATTTTTCTAAAAGCTCGTAGCGCGCCACCGAGTGGCGCGCTACGAGCTTGTAGATCTGCTATTTTTCAATAGCTAAATTATAACATAATGCTTAAAACACCAAAAGGGGTTATTGTAGCAGTCAATTTATATTTGGGGTCGGGAGGGGGCGGGGCGGGGGTCCCGAGACATTGCCAAAGCATTTCCGGGGGTCCCCGGCCAAAAACGTTGAGAACCCCTGCTCTAAGAAACCAGGTTCACGATGCTCCAGTATGCACAACAAGCAAGATCACCCCACTATCTTCTGACTGTCACATACCAGGAGGCCAGCTAGATCGGTGGTTCCCAAACGTTTTAGCTTAAGAAATTAGATGTTTGCCGGCAACCCAAACTAGTGAAAATAGCAGATCTACGAGCTCACAACGCATCGCAGCTTTTAAGTAAGAATTGAGGAAGATCATTGGAGATGGACAGGGACATGAGCTCAGACGTTAAAAGAATAATCCTGGCCCAGGCGGTGGCGTAACCGTCTGGGCACCCGACTGGTAATCCAGTCGCAGTGTGCCGCGGGTTCGACTCCCGAGCCCGACACAGCCTTTACTGCATGTCTTCCCCCATCTCTCTCCCGTTTCCTGTCAGCCTACTGTCTGTCCCTTCAAAAAACCAATAAAAGGCGTAAGCCGCAAAAAAATATCTTAAAAAAAAAAAAAAAAGAATAATCCATCCCCAAAATGACTTATGTTCTATCGATTACACACCCCACGAAGCGGTCATCAAATTATTGGCTTAGGAATGCGACAAAAACTAATAAAATGCACATGAATACATGGCTTCGCGGGATGTGTCATTGATAGAAATCAAGGCATTTGTTATCTATCCCATTAAGGTTGACAAGAGGTCACCATGGTGCTTGTTGGCAGTGGCGTGCACAGACATTTAGAGGGGCAGGTGCTCAAGTTAAAAAAGGGCACCTTGTGCAGCGCGTGGAACCGGCCGGTTGCCTTAATCCATTTTGGGCGGGAACCCCTTTTGGTGTTAGCATTATGTTATGCTTTAGCTATTGAAAAATAGCAGATCTACAAGCTCATAGCGCGCCACCGAGTGGCGCGCTATGAGCTTGTAGGTCTGCTATTTTTGAAAAATCAAAAAAAAAGAGAAAAAAATGTTTTTTTTTTGTTTTTTTTCTCAAAAGGGCACATTGCCAAAAGGGCAGGGGGTGCTCTAGCACCCCCTAGTGTCTATCTGTGCACGCCACTGCTTGTTGGCATTATTGTGTTTGGGAGCATTTCTTACATCTGTGCACAATACATGATAGAATCATTTCCCCATATCTGGATGTCCCAAGAGAGGACGTTTCTTTAATTAACCCAGACCTGTTTGTTCTTCTCCCAGAGGATCGTACCACGGTGGCAGTCCATCGACCATGGCTCTGACCTCCAACTCTGCATATAAATACACCGTTCCCAGCGGCTTAGGCTGCACCAACGTACGTACAGTAATACAGACACATAGCTAACTAAGGCAATAGATAATACAACATGACAATAATTATATATAGTATACAGTAATGTGCAGTGCGCACGCACGTATGCACGCACACACGCACACACACACACACACCCACACACACACACACACACACACACACACACACACACACACACACACACACACACACACACACACACACACACACAGCTTATAAATCCTATATTATACATGCATTTCAGGCAAATGCAATGTAAAAGGGATGCATGTTTTTTTTTAATATACATGAATGCCATTATGACAACAATGTTGGTGATATTTTCCCTGCATTACATTATATCATGTTGATCTAAGGGACTTGGCTTCTGTCCTCACAGACCATGTGTCCTGATGTGTTCAGAGGTCCCTGGGGAGGGACCCACTGCAGGGACTCTCCAATACAGACCATCAGAGACTGTGGCTGTGCCCAAGGTACTTGTTTCAGCAGGCAGGCAGGCAGGCAGGCAGGCAGGCAGGCTGGCACGCACGCACGCACGCACGCACGCACGCACGCACGCACACACGCACACACGCACGCGTGCGTGCCCCCGCACACACACACACACACACACACACACACACACACACACACACACACACACACACACACACACACAACCACACGCACGTACAGCAGGCCAGACAGCTTATATGTATACGAAAATAGCTGATATACAAACAAGCTTACACTGCGTCATGGCGAGATGCGGGTGATTGTAAGTAGATTGGTTATGTTTGGTATTCTTTTGAAAGTGGTTAAACATTATTGCAACAACAAAATAACTGTGGCTTTATACTGGTTTGATAAACCTTTCCAAGCCCAGTCTTATAATTTAATCTTTAGGGAATCAATATGTGCTAAATTTTCATGCCAGAGTGGTTTTAATTAAATCCATTCCTTTTCCAGTTGAACTGGCTCTGTTTAGGAAAAGGTCAGCTCAGTTTAACCCTAACCCTTATAACACTAATCACAGCAAACATTGCACTCGAGTACAGTAGGCATATGAACAGTGAACCAGAGAGTTTCAGTTACCAAACCACAAGAAAACATGAAGGAATCTCCTCTAGTAGCAATACAAAGTTAAAACCAAGCCTTTGTCAGTGTTGCCCTGACGAAGGCCAGTGTCGGCCAAAACATGTTGCTTTATTGTTACATTAGGGTTTTTCTATTGGTTTGTTACCAACGATGGCGTTTAGATGCAAATCTAGAGTTCAAAGTCCTTCACTGGTGTTCAAACATTTACCATTTCCAGGAGAAATATTACACCTATAAGCACTTTATCTCTACTAGTAGTTTACCTGGAAGTGGTCAATATTTTAACTCATTCACGTAAGACTGTGCTTCTAGTGTTTTGAAGGTGAAAATGTATGGAACACAACCACAGTCAGTGGCGTGCACAGACATTTAGAGGGGCAGGTGCTCAAGTTAAAAAAGGGCACCTTGTGCAGCGCGTGGAACCGGCCGGTTGCCTTAATCCATTTTGGGCGGGAACCCCTTTTGGTGTTAGCATTATGTTATGCTTTAGCTATTGAAAAATAGCAGATCTACAAGCTCATAGCGCGCCACCGAGTGGCGCGCTATGAGCTTGTAGGTCTGCTATTTAAAAAAAAAAAAAAAAAAGGGCACATTGCCAAAAGGGCAGGGGGTGCTCTAGCACCCCCTAGTGTCTATCTGTGCACGCCACTGACCACAGTCAACATGACTCATGACATGTACATTTAAATCCATAGGTGATTGTATGGCTCATCACATGTATATTGGGCAGCTCAAAGAGACATTTGCTACAAGTGTTCCTAGTCGAATTGCTGCATTCTTTGGAGAACCTATTCAGGTAACTCAGTATTAATCCAACTCTGAGAGAGTACAAAATACAAATGGATAAATTACCATTTATTTATGCTTTACATTCCTCCTGTTTGAATATTTTGTTTGCAATAATTGTCAATCATAATAACTATGATTACATTTGTATTTTATATTTATTTATAACCAATGAATGCTATTATTGTGTGACTAACGGTTCACCTTACTGGATACATTCATTCATTTAACATCTAATTTAATTTTATTAGACAAAACTAATATTTTTACCCAGATGTTATGTACAATCTTGCTATTATTTGAGAGGCTTACCGTTTTTCCTAGTCTCTTGAGACAGACAAATTGTCAAATGCTTCCGTCATACAGTCTGGTATCACTGATAACTATTCGGGAGTAAAGCGGTTATAACCAACAGTTCAGCAAAGAGTTCAGATCTTTAGAAATCGGGGAAATGATATGACAATGACTGGCGAGTATTTTGCCTTCTATTCATATCATTTAGTTGATCCTCATTCATACAGATGGGTGCTTTTTAATTGTGGTGAAACCCCTACCTTGTTTTGACTTTATTTTTGGATGTGTGCATGCATATAGCTTTTTCTATTGTATATAATAAATACTTATGTTCTCTTCCAACTTGATTACCATGACAAATTGCATCACTTATGACAAATATTTATGCCCCATACAGGGAGTGGGAGGAGCTGTCCAATACCCCAAAAATTACCTAAAGGAGGCATACGAACTTGTGAGGGAGCGAGGTGGAGTCTGTATAGCTGATGAGGTAACATACATAGTATCTATTAACTACTTCCAACCTGGCTGGAGTCCCTAATTTTAATTATGGGTATAAAAGGGACACAGACAGATGGTTGGAACGGGTACTCTGACACGGGTACAACAGGTATTGCATAGCCAGGTGGGGCATGGATCTCCAACTTCCATCGTTACCGACTCAGTGCTCTACAGCCGGGCACCGGTCTAGTATTATCTATAAATGTACCTCTGTACGTATGTCTGTAATCCACGTAACTCGAGAACCGTTCGCCCCACCGACTTCAAATTTGACAAACACGTTCCACACCCCCACAGGGAGTTCAGTGCCTGGTGTCGAGTCGGTCAAAGAGATACAGAGAGACAGATACAGAAATCTCCATATATGGGCATAAAAGACAGACATAATAAGTGGATGGGCATGCATTTCCAACTTGCATTGTTCCAAGTGGGCCAGTGCCCAACGGGTGCCCCTCTAGTATGGCTTAAGTGGTTAAAGGTATGACTGATGCACATAGACATTAGACAACTGTGTTCTGTGCAATTTGAAAAAGACATATTTACAGTTTATGCACGAATTTTATACTTTCATTGAGTAAGCAAGCAATATATTCTCTACGAATGTTCTATTCAGCTCTTGTAGCTGCCACTTAAAATGGCATGAAATATTAAGAACAAAGTGATGCTGATTGGACCATTTCCTGAAAACCTTGTGGTTTGTGTCCGACAGGTTCAAACAGGCTTTGGAAGAACAGGAAGCCACTACTGGGGTTTCCAAGGTCATGATGTCATTCCTGACATGGTTACCATGGCAAAGGGTATTGGCAATGGATTCCCTATGGGAGCGGTCGTTACTACGCCAGGTGAGATCATAATACTAATCAACCGTGATGCTCTACAATTTAGTAGTTATACCAATTTATTCCTCCCTGGTCCTCCTACACGCAGCGCTTAACCCATTCAGGCCTGACGTCGAAATTTTAAAAAAAAAGGTTTTCTAAATCATGACAATTTTTGGAAAGAAAAAGGCACATTTTAACGATTTTTCAAAAATAGCAGACCTACAAGTTCATGAGCTTGTAGATCTGCTATTTTTCAATAGCTAAATTATAACATAATGTTTAAAACACCAAAAGGGGTTCCCACCCAAAATGGGTTAATGGTTAATGTGGTTAAACGCTAACGTGACATGGATGCGTTCCAGGTCTCAATGGGTTAAGTGTGTTGTCACTGCTGTTATGGCTAAACCTGCCAGTGAGGAGCCCCCACCGGGAGGACATGCATAGCGTGTCCTCCGTCACACTGACTATTCCCTCCCAACACTCCCTGCTGACAGGTGCCACCCCAGTCCGTAGGAGTACGTGCAGTGACAAATAAAACCCTATCACCTATCCCACCGCTGAACACGGGCCAATTGAGTCTTGATGCCTTCAAATTCATAACAGATTTTTTTAAGTTGATTAAACATGACTGGACTATCTGTGATTTAGTGTTTAATAACTCAATTGGAATCAAGCTGGACTCCTAGGTTTTAGATAGAGTTGACTTTATCTCCTGAGTCATTGCTGCCCCCTAGTGATAGTGAAGGTGTACTGAGTTAAAGAGAGGAGGATTCAGTTTATATACCATATCAAGCAAGTCAAGTCAATTTGTCAGGAAGTCATGTAGTTATGTATTGTAGTCTTGCTTTAAAATCAATTAGCAAACCATAGATCTCCTCAATCTTTAGAGACTGTTATTCCTTATAATTCTTAATTAATAAAGTATACGAGTATCAGGCTTCATATGTGGTCAAAGGTTATGTAAACAAATACGTCATGAAAAGTTACAATTCCATATGCTGGATAATTGTTTTGAGTGGATTTTTCTGAGGTGTAACCTTTACTTGAGTTTGTGTAAACATGCCTTTTCGTGTGTGTTCCAGAAATTGCTGCAGCGTTTGGAAAAGGAGTTCATTTCAACACTTTCGGAGGCAACCCTGTGGCGTGTGCCATTGGCTCGTCCATTTTGGATGTAAGAGTTCATTAAAAACAGAAGTTCACTTGCACACAATCCATAGTTCTTATCATTTTTAATAGAGGGTATGCACGTGACATCATCATACCCGGATGTTATGCGGGAACGCCTACTGACTAACTACTTTCTGGCCTTCACAGCCCATACATCCAAACATTAAAGTCCTATCGAGTTGCATTAAACAATGTTAAACAACGTTAAACTCACTTTGCCACTCGATTTGCTATTCACTTTATGCAAGTGCATATAGTTAGTTAGTTAGTTGCTGCGAGAGTGAGGTCTAGCCAACACCAACTCGGGATTCCTGGATCGCTGCCCTCCACAATTTCCTATCCAACATCAGGTTCTTGAGCTCTGCAGTGTTGTTAGCCAAGCTGTCGCACCGCAGCACATCTACATAGGTGGTACATTTCTTTCCCCTCCTGGCTTTGCCCTGGGTTGGCTCCCATAGGGTCAATTTACTTTGCCTCAAGTTCTTGGTGCCTGACGCAGTGCCCTGCCAGCCTCATCCTTCTCTCTCTGACTTAGGCCGTGACCCGTGGTAGGTCCTCATAGAGGTCCACATTTCTGAAGTGGTCCGTCCATGTGACACCTAGTGCCATTTGTAGCATTCTTGTGTAGACTCCGTCCAGGGCTTTTTCCTGTTGTATTGTAAGGGTCCATGTCTCGGCCCCATACAGCAGTACTGACTCCACAGTAGCTATGAACAGCCGCCTCTTAAGGTCTTCTCCCATATCTGATTTCCACACTCTCCTCATCCCGTGCAAGGCTTTCCAGGCAAGTGCTCTCCGAACCTTGGAAAGTGCATATACCTCTATATGATACAGTATAATTAAACATTATAGCAGACTTAGGGGTGTGAGAGTGGTTGGACCATATAGTATTCATTCACTCAGAACCTTATATGAAGAGGGCATATCCTTTTCATGTGAATTTAAATTGAATTGAACAGATCCTTATAAAGTTGAAACCTGGAACTATATAGAAATCAGTTGTACATTATTGAATAGCATTCAGTTAGAATTATCTAGCTCAGGGGTTCCCAAACTTCTCAGCTTGAGACTAAAAAGATACATTTCATGTCTCCCACGACTCAAAATTACAAACATACATCATACATTTCCATAACATTTCCATTTAGCTACTGGCAGTGGTGGTGTTCTACCTGTTAATACATAGTGTAGATTAGAACACTGTTTTTATTGTGTTGATTTTATGGAAAATGTTTTTGTTTCCAGCCCATTGATTCTCAATAGCTACTGTACTTTAGCAGTGGAGTAAATTTACTCAAGTACTGTATTTGAGTGGAGTATTTCCAATTTTCAGTACTTTTACTTCTACTCCACTACATCTCAGAGATAAATACTGTACTTTTACTCCACTAATGATTTGAAAACTTTAGTTACTAGTTACTTTGTACATTTTGATTATTATTACAAAACATACATTAACCAATTCAGCCCTATATACACTTCGGCCACTTGAACGTAGCCGATCCACAAGCTTGTAGATCGGATATTTTCAGAATATTTAAGTACATTTTGATTTTGATCCTACTTTTACTTATGTATATTTTGAATTCCGAACTTTTACTTTATAACAGAGTATTTCTACATCGAACAAACTTACGCAAACAACTTTTTGCGTAAGTAAAAAATGTGAGTGTTTATCTCTCCCACCAGGTCATCAAAGAGGACAGAACCCAGCAGATCAGTCATGATGTGGGGACCTATCTTCTGACAGAACTGGCCAAGTTCAGAGACAAATACGAGATCATCGGTGATGTCCGTGGCAAAGGCTTGATGATTGGTGTGGAGATGGTCAAAGACAAGGTAGGGGAGTTTGACTTCTCTCTCTCTCTCTCTCCAAGTTGTGTGATGTGTACAGTAGGTCTCGCTCCTCACATGTTGGTATTGTGTGTGTGTGTGTGTGTGTGTGTGTGTGTGTGTGTGTGTCATTGGAGGACATAGTTCAGGATAGTTTAACCATTAGCCATGAGTTACTGTTCATCTGTGACTACAGACAGGACGCAGCAATAACTTTACTGCTGCACTGAACTGCATGTTTGGGCAGTGACATGCATGTCACAGCAGGGTTAATTTTAAACGTAATACTGTTGAATGATACTGTATCATAATTTAGTCTCCGCACGCCACTCCTAAGCCCTCACCTGTATATTTGGGTTTCATGACGAATAGCTAAAATACCAGATCTACATCTCACAATGTATTGCGACGCGACACATTGTGAGGTTGTGGATTTGCTATTTTTGAAAATGTTTGTAATGATTATGCCCACACACAATTTCTCTCAATCTTCAGGCTAGTCGAGATCCCTTGCCTCCTGGGGACATGGCAGAGATCCTGGAGGACACCAAAGACATGGGAGTTCTCATAGGGAAAGGAGGGGTGTATGGACAGGTAAGTTAGCTGAAAGGAGGGGTGTATGAACAGGCAAATTAGCTGTCATTGCTGAGAAATCATTTTCAATAATTAAATTCATTAATACAAAATAAATAAAAATGTGATTGAAAAATGGAAACCCTTTGGGCATTAAACCGTCCTCAGATTTGTATGTATTGACTTTATTTATTTAGTATGAGATCATCTGTAATCTCATACTAAACTACTATTTGACTACTTCATCATCAATTTTGAAATGAATGTCACCATAATTTACAGAAATGCAAAAAGTAGTGACTGAAAGCAAAACATATTCATGACAATGTTTACTATTGGTATAATACAATCAAGTGTAAAGTCTGGTCAAATACCTGTTGAGTTTAATGGCATGAGAAATGTCTTCTGCAACCAGCAGTTGGGGAAATAGCCATTAATGAGAACTGTTCGCATTAGCTTCATATATCCTTATCCAGCGATGGAAAGTTGCCGCCTGGATAATACCACCTCTAACCATTTCATTGTATTAACATACTCTACCATACAGACTACTAGTTGACATATTTTATTTACAAAAACGTATGTATTGATGTTGCAGCTTCAGCAAATTGATCTCACGTATGCCCTTTAACACAGGGTTGCTTATTTAATGTAATGTTTTGTCAATGCCTCCTGCTGTTTCAGACATTCCGCGTCAAGCCGCCCATGTGCATCACCATGGATGATGCAGAGTTCTTCTTAGCAGTTTTTGACAAGTCTATTCAGAACTACATGGACAGAAGATAAAAGCATCGTCTTTGGCGACCTCTGCGGATATGGGACTAATTTTGCAATGATGACTCTAGTCTAGTCTATTCTCTGAAAAGCAGAGAGAAATAGGGGGTAGCAAAAAAGCACATTTGAGCCACAGACCACCATTTGATGAGATTTAGCCTTTCAGACCCAAAACTAAAGAATATTTTGTTATTGTGGGATAAGATTTTGTCCACAATTCCATGCTGTATTGATGTTGGTACAATAGGAGATGACAGGCAAATGTTCACTCAAAGTAACAATTTTTCTACATTCTCTAATTGTATAGACTTAGGGCTCCATCTTGCAACACCCTTATCCCTAAACGTATGGATAATCTATCAGAAGACATGATGAGATTGAACTTTTGATGTATTGACAAATGTATAGATTTTGTAACAATGTTCTGCTAATCTTTAATCTGTAAATATCCATTTTTAATATAACTTGACTGGATCGTTGTGGTGATTTCTGTAACAGGTTTGTTTTATCTACTGGTGGTTCTTAGTCTGATCCCTTACCCTTTGAGCTGTCTGGCATGGTGGCACCTGCCAAGACCTGCTCTCTGCTGCAGTGGTGGGAGAGTACTTTACCTCTTACCACACCCAGACGCCCCATAGACAGACAGACAGACGACGTTGCTAAACGCTCAGGCGCAAGACGCAACCTAGAGCCTGGCCCTGCACGACGCCAAGGCCAGTGACCATCACAGGGTTGAAGGGCACCTCAAGCTATCCCGCCAGACGTGAGGCCAACTGACTGGTCAAGATGACACTGTTAAACTGTTAAGCGAGTGGTAAATGCGACTGATCCTTTTAAAAGTCTCAATGCATCTGAAGTGAAAACCGGTGCGAGCGCCTTTTAACTGCAGCTCCTACGCGAGCGGTGGCCCGCCCTCAATCGCTGGTCGTTGATTGGTCGGTTTAAATGTCAACTAACTTTCACAGTTCAAAAGTACGAACGCTCTTGTCGTGTTTATTTTTGCGTTTTGCAATTGTTATTATTTTGTTTTAATTTGTACGTTACGTTTGTTGAATCACCACTGCGGGCCACTGAGCAGATCTTAGCGTATAATTACATGCGCAATGAAATTATTTATTTCCATCAGCCGAGTGTGTGTCACAGTGTGTGTGTGTGTGTGCGTGTGTGTTGCATGTACACGACAACCACGGACACGGACCACCAATGACTTGTTTACATGACATCACGTCAGAGCACGTTCAGCAACCGTTCTGTAACTTCTGTAGCTACTGTCATGTGGGCCACATTTACATTATTAACCGAATCCCATTCATGATGTAAATGTGGTCCACATGACAGTACTATATTGATAGCAAACTAATCTATTCAATACACAGTCAGCAACACCCCTGTTGTTGTGTATTGAATAGAGTAGTTAACCTTTCGACTTTTGTGTCAAGTTCAAGGCCTTCTGTCTTGAACTTGACAGGGAACCTGAGGGGGGTTCAGGGGACCCCCTAAGGCCTATTTGAAAAGAACAGATCACAGGAAGTTCACAGGTTGGGTAAAAATTAGAGGACGATTTTCACCTATGTACTGTATATAGCCTATATAGATGGTAAATGGTGCATTTGTATAGTGCCTATATCCATTTACATAGATTCACACTGTGACACACACATTCTACACTGATGGCGGAGGAAAGCATGCAAGGCACCAACCTGCTCATCGGGAGCAAGGGGTTCAGAGTCTTGCTCAAGGACACTTCGACACTAACTCTGGGGTAGCCCGGGATCGAACTGGGAACCTTCCAGTTCCCAACCGGAAACTATACCCCTGAGCCACTGCCACCCCTGTATATACAGTATGTGACAAAAAACACCCCAAAGGAGTGGGGACTATTCTGTGAGCTTGCAGATTTGCTATTTAAAAAAAGACGTGGAACAAATGAAATGAGTGAAATAGGACTATCTATTTGCATGGTTGTGGCCAAAATTCAGGTTTGTTTGTTTAGAGCACTAATTGTGACATGTGATGTGGCAGGCAAGTCTATGTTTAGAGTAAGTTTTTCTTATTGGTCCAGTCCATACCCGTTCAGGGATATTCCTACCTCTTAAAGCTCTGGGTGAGTAGTCCTGAACAAGATCTTCAAGGACAAAGGAAATGGTCAAGCCCATTTCTAACAAACCTTTGATGGTGATCTAGACATCCACATTTAGGCACTGTAGTTTTATTGCGATAATCTACCACTGGTGGATTATCACAATACAAAATTACAAAACACGTGTGAAGTGAGGGGCGCTCTTATCATCATCATCGAACATCATCATGCATCATCTCATACTGGCCAATCAGAATGCCTGTTTGGTTAGCTGATTTGCTCGTTTACATATGACATACATTTTCCCTTCAATGTCAAGGGCGTTTAATGTTTTGATGTTTAATTTACGTCATATTTAGCAGAATTTTGACCCAACTTCTCCGTTCATTGTCAATGGCAAATCTTGAGACGTGAGGGGACAAAAGCTGTTTATAGAAGGGGCTAGCGCCCCTGAAAAATACAGTGCCTGATATGGACCTCTACATCACGGCATAAATTGTATAAAAGGAAAGGATAACCTTCACAACTCTTCCACGGTTTTTAACATATCGTGAGATATTCTTCTACATTCCTTTTCATCACAAACCCAAACCACCTGAGCGTCACTAAAAACCGTCATCTGGAACACTTAGAGTATTGATCCAAACACTCTTGAAGCCTAAACCAAGATGTTCAAGCCAGACATTTAGGAACAGTAAGCTGTAAAAGTCAATCTTCTAACAGAAATGGAAAACCACAGTCATGATTTTATTGTGAAGACAACTCCTGTATTGCTTTTTCAACTAATGTTACTTATGAACCAAGACAAAATGATTGTGTGCACAGTGCCTGGGACGTTCACAATTTCAGCTGAACACAGGAGTGAGTCTAGGAAGAAATAAAATAAAAACGACAATGTATCTTCCCACTCAAACACACTGCCAAAACACTGGACATAATTAATGTTTTGTAGCATACATACATAATAGATAGTTTAAGTATTTACAGACAAGTCTGTGAACATGTTAAACAGTTGAAAACATCCTCAAAGCCCCTTCTTAGGCATGATTTATACATCGTCATAAGATCGCCATGGCACGTCGTGTGAGCTTGTTGATCGGCTATTTCCGGAGCTTAAACTTTCAGAGCATAGATTAGGCCAGGAGTTCTCGATGTGGGGTCCAGGGACCATCAGGGTTCCTTGAGGGGGTTCCAAGTGGATCCTGTGTGA
Source organism: Electrona antarctica (assembly GCF_951216825.1). Lineage (NCBI taxonomy): Eukaryota > Metazoa > Chordata > Actinopteri > Myctophiformes > Myctophidae > Electrona > Electrona antarctica. Next base: position 40,542,618 of record NC_136797.1, read on the forward strand.
CCAAATGGACCACCTGTAAACCACCCGTATGGTTCCATTTGCAGACTCAAGGGTTATAGGGGGTCGTTGAAATTAAAAAAGGTTGAGAACCAACAAATTAGGCGTTGTCCTCCTCGGGTAAGAAGACTCATCCGTCACTTTCCTGCCATAATGTCCCGCTGGTCGTGCCGCTTCCTTGACTACCTGTTCTTCTTCTTGTCTTTCTTGCTCTTGGAGGCGGTGTGGGTAGCAGCACTGGAGGAGAGGGGCATGGAATGACCGCTGGTCTTCAGGTGGTCAAACAGCTTGTTCCTCGTGGGAAACTCGTTGTTACAGGTCACGCAGCGCATACTGCCTTCCCTCTGGAACGGGAAATGATTCGTTAATAATAATAATAATACACCCAATGACATAATACACATGAGATTCAAATCTCATGGGGGGGAAAAACCGGGAAAGCATCCGTGTCATTTTAGATGTTGCTAGCAACATGATTTTTTGTTTTTTATATGGGAAAACATTAAGCTTCAGCACAGTTATGACGGGGGGGTGTAATGTCTTTTAAACTATTGTCACTATTTTACTATGCGACTAAAATAGTGATGTCACTATTTTAAACACTTTCTTTTGCAGTTGAAAATGTTATTCTTGTCCAGCGGCAGTTGTCAAAAGAGTAATGCAACGAGTTAGGGTAGGTACCCTCACAAAACAAATAGTTTACTGTAATCCTGGTGTCCTAAACTGCCTCCCCCTGGCCAGCCGGGGCGCCTGAAGGAGTTGAAAGGAACTGGTTGGAATAACGTGTTCCTTCCACGCGCTACGTCCAGCCGGGGAAACCCCCCCCCCCCCCCCGTCAGGTGAAAAGAAGTGGCTTGGACTCCTCGTGCATAGAAGGAAGCATGAGGTCAGTCCGCTGCTCTCCCCAGGTTGGCAGAGGGAGTGTAGCGCCCAGGATTACATTAGATCAGCGGTTCCCAAACCTTTTTGGCCATGTTACCTCCTGACCTAGCTGACACACCCCCCGACATGGAAATATAAATTGCATATTGCTATATAGACATACATTTCCTATTTATCCACATATATGCACATATATGAACCTGAATATGGCATTTATATGCAGCATAGGCTATATTCTGCATATACTTGCCATATATTGGCATAATATGTTAGTATATTTAAAATAAAATCATAGCACCACCATTAGCCTTTTCATGTCGCGCACCCCCTAGAAGGAGCCAGCGCACAAGGGGTGCACGCACCAGTTTGGGAACCACTGCATTAGATAATTGACACTGGGTGAAAAAAATGGGTTCCAAAACTCTTGGGATAAATATTTGAAGTAAAGAAAGTGTGCCAATTAAAGGCTCTTCAGCCTTTAATTGGCACACTTTCTTTACTTCAAATAGAATTGCTATTATCTTATTAATATTGTGAAAATGTGAAAAGAGTTGTGGCATCTGCTGTCTGGTTACCTCAGATGTTACCTCTCCTCCTGCGTGAGGCTTCACGTTCTTCTTGGTTTCTTTTCCGCCTCCCTTCTTTCCCTTCGTCTTCCCTGAACTGCTACGACACACACAGTTTAGCTTATTTGTACAACAACAATAATGGGTAGTAGTACACTTAAAACAACTTCAATAACTGTCTGGCATAAGCTGCTCATAATACAAATTAAAACAAAATAAAGCTGAGAAGAAGCACAATACAAAAGTCAAGTCAAAATTCAGCTTTCATGTACAATCCACCCTTTAACCTAGCTAGTTTATCCTTTTGTTGAAAGTGGCTCTAAAAACAGTTTAGGAATTAGGAGAAAGCAGACCCACCTCTTTGCTTCTATGTCGTCTCCCTGCTCCTCAAGCCTCTCAGAGGCATCTTCACTGCTGCCCGTCTGTGGTAGAGGCGTGCTGTCTGTCTGCACTGGAGAGGGGCTGTGTGCCTGCACTGGAGAGGGGCTGTGTGCCTGCGCTGGAGGAGGGCTGTCTGTCTGCGCTGGAGGAGGGCTGTCTGTCTGCGCTGGAGGAGGGCTGTGTGCCTGCGCTGGAGGAGGGCTGTCTGTCTGCGCTGGAGGAGGGCTGTCTGTCTGCGCTGGAGGAGGGCTGTCTGTCTGCGCTGGAGGAGGGCTGTCTGTCTGCGCTGGAGGAGGGCTGTGTGTCTGCACTGGAGGAGGGCTGTCTGGACGTTTCGAGTCATCATGAAGCTCTGGCTTCTCCTCATTCTCCGCTTCCTCCGGTGTCTTTGAGGCCGTTTGATAAACATAACACAAACTGTTTAACAACTGTACATTATATGGGAACTCCCAAACTTAACACATGCCACCTACGGTACTGATCCATTTTATGGGTAGATCATGATCATATAGATTGTACTGTATATAGTGTTTGTATCAGTTTGCCGAAACAGACAATACTCACATGTGCTGCTTTCTGCTGTCGCTTTTTCTTCTTCTGCTTTTTGGAAAGCCTGGGGACACCGATGACATGGGGTCATGTTTTCAATCATAATTACGACAACGTGGTAGCCGTCTGTGTCATATTCATAACAAGTATGTTATTTAGTCCAGTTGTTCTCAGAGTGGGGTCCGCGGTCCGGGGACCGCCAGGGGCCCTGAGGAGGTTCCAGGAGGTCCCCGGCTAAATTAGTTAATGATATACAGTAGCATCAACATCAGATTAACTATTTCCCGAAATACAATATTGAGTCAAAACCGTCTCGAAACCGATTGCTGTTGTCTGACAAACTGTTAACTGGGCATAAACTGGTTACTCCATTCCTTTTGTCTGAAGTTGCTAATCGGGACTGTAAACAATAGAGTAAGTTTTGGTTCGGATAGCTTCCGGCAACAATGGACGCTCAAAATTATTGTCCCGTTGCCCCAAGAGGCTAAATCGTCATCAGACGATAGTCAATTATTCTGAATGTGCTTGATCGTTTAGTCTGTTGCTGGTTGACTAGCTCTAGCAAAGTGGTTCCCAAACTGTGGTGCGCGCACCCCTTGTGGTACAGAGTGCCATGCTACGAGCTTGTAGATCTGCTATTTTTGAAAAATCATGAAAACGTGTGCAAATCTTTGAATATATATTCTTTCACAGCAAACGTTTTTAACTCATATCTTTGTTTCTGGGGGGTCCCTGGAACAACATATTTTCAGATGGGGGTCAGCGGCCAATTATAATTTTTGGGGTCCTTGACATGAAATATTGAGAGCCACTGATATCGAAACATAGCTTTTTCAGAAAACTGTCGTGGTTTAGAAGACATTTTGTAGGTCTAGAGTGACTAGAGTGACAAGAGTTCATGCAGCTTTCTTTGCTCCAGCATTTGGCGAGTCCCCCTGGATGAAGAGTATGTGCTACTGTACATACAGTACATTCCAATATGCTGAGTTGTATATGAGCTACGTACTTCTGTCTGGGTTTGTCCTCCTCCTCATCCTCCTCCTCCTCTTCCTCCTCTCCTGCCCGTTTCTCTCCAGGGTTCAACCCCAGCGACTCGTCCTCCTCCTTCAGCTGTTGTCGCAGCAACGTCACCATCTCCCGGTGCTTTTTAGACTTTTCATGATTCTTCATGCTGTAGAAATTAATCAGTTACAAAGAAGGAAGATATAAAAAAAGATATAATTCTAATTAGAATGAGTGATGGTGTGGCCGGGTAGTAGGTAAATATGTACCCAGCATTACACTGTAATGTTATATTTATGACATGCATGCATGCAGACTTGACCAGTTAAGCCCCATGCTGTATATTTCTTTGCACGTCGAATAGTGAAAACAGCTAATCTACAAGCTCACGAGAGCTTGTAGCTCTCACTTCTGAGATGTAATAGAATATAATGTAATATTTGTCATGCTTATGTTAGAGGCTTTTAAACAATCAGTACAAAGTGATTGAACATGCCTACAGTTTCTCTCTAAAGTCCCTCATCCCAATCTTTCTGAAGGAAATCTCAAAACACGCATGAGAGAATCTGTTTGCTTTCAAACAAGCTGCAATTTTCATCAGATTTCATGAAAAATGTTTTAACAGTATTTTTTTTTCTTCACTGAAATATTAATTTCAAATGATAATCCAGTGACACCAATCCATGAATAGAAATGTGAGTGACAGTGTGTGCCTCCTTCAAAGCACTCTGCTGCCCTCCTTTGGAAGGCAACAGCATGTGTCACAATAGCAAGTTTTGATGTTGTTTGTGGGTTTTGTCAACTGACATTGAACAGTCTCAGCTATCACAATGTTTAAATATCATCACGAATAAGAAACACAGTAATGAGTACACACATATACACACACACACACGTGCGTGCTTGTAAGGAAATAACCCTGTGACAAGTGATTTAATTCTCTCGTATGAACATAATACCTGGTAAAGTAAAACAAATGTGGCAACCGGTGAGGTGAAATGTGTAGAGAGCTGAACACTCACGCTTTATCAGATTTGAAGAGTTTGTCACATGCTGGACAGTACAGGTCATCATAGCAGTTGGTCATAACGTCATCATTTCCATTCGACTGCACTGCATCTGTTGAAACACATAGTTGAGCGCCAGTGTCACACGGGCGAAAATAGCTGAGCTACAAGCTCACAACGCATCGCCTTGTGATGCGTTGTGAGCTGGTAGATTTGACCATTTCTGTCACGAATGTGACGTGTGGTGATCTCCTGTCACGCAATGTAGATCTTCTATTTTCTACAGTACATGCAACATTGTTGCCACACCATAGTAGTCAGTGCGATGAAGGGTGAATCGGGCTCAAGGCCTATTCATAGTCTGGGTTTTCGGTGGTGAGGTGACCACCGCTCCTGTGGTGAGCTGACCACCGGAGCTGAAATAACGTTGAGCAGTGGTGAGTAAAAACAGAGAGAAGGGCTGGGGCGGTGGCGGTGGTTTGCTCTTCACCGCGGCTTGTGACGTCATGTTGTAGTTCGGTGGTCACCTCACCACTGAAAATCCAGACTATGTATGAGCCTTCAGTGTTCATAGCATAAGCATGTTGATCTGCTTTTTTTGAAGAATCGTGAAAATGTGTGCAAATCTTTGAAAAAGAAATCATGGCCAAATGTTGGGGGTCCTCCTTGACATGAAAAAGTTTGAGCACCACTAATATATAGCAAAATATGTTTTCAGAAAACTGTTAGGATTTAGAAGACATTTTTAGAATGGGCCTCAGCTCTTAATGGGTTCCACACACACACCTCCTTCCTCTGGGTGGGTGCTGTCCACTGCATCCATACTCTGGTCTTCTTCTTCACTTTCAGTCGCGTCTCCAAACTCCTCTTCGTACTGGGCCTCGATCTGCTGCAGCTCCTTCTCCAGTTCAGACATGGCTGCCCAGCTCTGCTCCTTGTACTCCTCTGCCAGTCTGACACACACATGGATACATTCATCATCAATCCTATCCCAGAACTCTTGTTGTCAGACCTTTTTCAGCTTGCCAGAACCTAACCTCATTACCTGGCACATAAGTGTAGAGGCTGAGCTGCTGGAGATGGGTCTCTCGTGGGGCACGGCACAACTGGTTGCCAAAGACTGTGATAGGTGGAGGAACACTATCGATGCCGTATGCCCCATTGGGGCCGAAAAGCACAAGTAAGTAAAAACCTAACCTAAATAGTTTTATACTCGATGGAGCCCTAAGTGCCGAATGTTAGACCCCAGTCACTGGGTACAGCTGCTGTAACGGTGATTTTGATGCCGGATCTCCACCGTATGTTTACACGGACCTCAGACACGCTTTGACATAATTTGCGATTTAGCCATTTCTGGTGAAAGACACAGCGGATGTGGATGCTATCAATCTCCACTCTCCATGAATGGATTGCCATCTGGTTGTGTTTATATTTTCTTAAGAGTGGGATACACCTGTCACCAAACTGCCCATGGTACATTGCTGGCAGTCAGGGGAAATTAAACAATAGAATATAATTCAGCATCTATATAGAATATAGATACTGCTGGGGTTCAATAAACAAGTCTAACTAGTTTCAGACCTAGAATATGGATGCTGCTGGGGTTCAATAAACAAGTCTAACTAGTTTCTGACCTAGAATATGGATGCTGCTGGGGTTCAATGAATAAATCTACCGCTCACTTGGCCTGGCTGAGTTTCTGCTTGCGTCGCAGCTCCTCCGTCTTCTTGAGCTTCTGGGCGTTCTGCTCCTCCACCAGGAGCTTGTGGGCCTGGACCCTGCGGTCGCGCTTGCGCACGAAGGCCACCAGCTGGCGCACCAGCTCGTTGCGCTCCTTGCGAGCCTTGTCCCGGGTCTTCTTGTTCTCCTTCTCCATGGCCCTCTTCTCCCAGCGGTTGGAGCCCTGGCGGCTGTCGTACTCCTCCTTCCAGGCAAAGTTCTTGCGGGTGCAGAAGCTCTGCCAGTAGCCATAGAACAGGTGCACGACCTGAGGAACGGAGATACAGTATGCCCCACCCCGGGTCAACTGGGAAATCTATGTTTCAACTGGGAAACACAACCTTTTGACATTGTTATCATATATGATATAATGGTTTATGAGTCCTGCACCATTTAACTCAATGGTCGCCAAGGACTTATTTAACTTCTTTTTCATGATGTCCTGGAGCGCCAAGGACGTGTTTTTCGTGTTTTATAACATGGTAAAAAAATAAAAATAAAACAAAATATTTTGTTTTTAGACTTTTTTTTTGAAAAAAATAAAAATATCTAAGATGAAAAAAGATATATATGGTGGCGGTCTGGGACTTTTGGCGCCCCCTGGTGGCGGTGAATGAGTTGAACCAGGAAATCTCTGTTTCAGAGCTTTGAGAAGCACTTTGCTAGCGTGTCTGACAACAGGGACTACCCATAACTCCGACATACCGTTAGTCAGACATTCGTGGCTGGTTAAGACTCCCATGTGGCTTCGACATACGTGGACGCTGGGCGGTTCATACTAACCAGTGGCCGGTTAAGACTAACACGTGGCTTCCGCGTGTGGTTAGGTTTAGGGTTAGTAATGTGTGAGTTGGACCAATGCACCTTCGGAACAATGAGCCGTCAGACTAATGACACGGCACTGTTTTTGCACTTACTAGATAGAGCTGGGAAATCTCTGGATCATTGCCTGCAACACCGTTTTGCACAATTATTGTTAAGTTTTATTTTTGTATAATGTATTTTTCACTGTATTTATTGTATCTTCTATGGACCCCAGGAAGATTAGTTGTCAGCTATTTGGGATCCATTAGTAAATAAACGATAAACAAACGTATACATACTGTACGTGTACATGATAATGATGAATGTGTTTGCATAGCTCTTTTCCTCACTCCACAAATGAACCGTGAAGAGTGCCTTCAACTTTTATGCCCCAGACAAATGGAATAGACTCCAGAACTCTCTGAAACTGGATAAACTGGTCTCTATAGAGACATTTAGGGTACTACTTGAAGTTGAGGATGCATTATACAAGGACTGTAGCTGTTTTGTGTAGCCCCTGTGTAATTGCATTACGATATAAATATATTGTTCACTATATCCACTGAATTTAAAATAGTGTTGTTGTTTTTTGTACATTGTGATTATGTTTTAATCAGGGCATCCTTGCAAAAGAGAGCATACTCAATGTTCTTCCCTGGTTAAATAAAGGTTAATAAATAAATAAATAAAAACAAAAGTTTAAACATTAATTAAAATAAATAAATAATAATAAACAAACATGTTTATATACAACTTTGTTTAAAGCACTGGCTGAATACCGTATCATAGTCACTCTGAGAATCCCCAAAGGACGGAAACTCCTCGTCCTCCTCTTCGTCTGCTTTGCTGTGCTCCATCTCCTCCTTCACAATGGACTCAAACAGGCTTCTGTAGACCATGTAGAAGCCCTGATGAGGACGGGTCGGATAAAAAAAACACAGGAAAAACATTATGTCAGGACTGTCACAACTATTTGTGTTATAACAACGTCATAGTGATTAATAAAATCCTTTTAAATCCCATCCAAGTCCATAAAAATGCCCTTGGCCTTATTTTTTGCTTTCTGCTTTCTTTTGTCCAAGGAACTGAATGTTCATTTGAACTATTCTGAAGATATATCAAATGTCAGGAATTATAATTCCTGGAATTGTGTATGCAATTCCAACATACATGTATTTGAGTGGTTGTTTTAGTTCATGCAATGTCCTGCACAAAACACATTTAACACATTTAACATAATTTTCACCTATGATGAGTGATGACATGCTCAAAATAGGGACACCAGGTTGAAACAGATACTCTCCTTCAAGACAGAACAGCAGTGTAAATATCTTTAAAGAACCATCTCAAGTTCATGCACATAGAACGACGCAAATTATTTCAGAGCATGAACACAACGGCTGACCTTCTTGTCATCTCCAAAGCCAGAGTAACAGGTTACGGTGAAGAACTGGACCAGGTCAACGCTGTCGTCTTCATAATCTCCACTCACTCCTCCTTTGCCTTTCAGCAACGCTTCTCTGTGGTTGTCATACCTGCCAATGCCATACATACGATGAAAGAACTGTATGGACCGGTGTATGCAATACTGGACACCTTGCATTATGTAGCGTGTAGCCTACCTCTTCTTCAAAATCAACCGTATTGTCAGTTTACACTGACATTCATTTCATGAACGACAGAGGCACAAACAGCCAATCAAAATCCATCCACATACACAGGATGTCATGTTGTTCCAACGAAATGACTCGCGTTCGACATGTTTAATACATATGTTATCGTTCATCAGCGTGGATGCTCACATCTATTTTGTTATCCAGCCTTGTATCAAGACTATCATAGGTGTATTTTATCGAGTCTGACTTTTGCTTTCGTATCATAGACAGTACCCGATAGCAAAAGTCAGACTCGATAAAATACATCTATGATAGTCTTGATCCAAGGCTAATTGTTCTGATTCTTTGCGTGGACAACTCTGGACATAGTTATTATTATCCATCAGCAGCACAGCAGTGGGTGCTCCCCACTCACCAGGCTCTTTCCTGGGGGTCACTCAGGACTTCATAGGCTGCCTGAATCAGCTTAAAGTGCTCCGCTGCCTCCTCAGCATTGTCCAAATTCTTATCTGTAAACAGTTAGATCATAGATAGGACTATTAGTAACACCTTTAGATAACGTGAGTCTGTGACAATCCGCTGCTTATTTAATGGAACATGATGACTGTGGCTGGCATTTCTATCAGGGGTCTTCAACATGGTGTCCGGGACCCCTGGAGGGGTCCTCAGAGTTACTACTTGAACCATAGAATTCCTTTTTTGCAGATCTACAAGCTCACATTGTAGATCGGCTATTTTCAGCAATGAGGTTTCAATGAGGGAAAAGGGCAAGGGATTTGATCAAGTATTGAGAGTTTAAGTGGTTCTGAAAATACACATCATGACATCAATGTGAATCCAACACCTGACAGTGCTGTCAAACTATAGTCAATATGTTTTTGTATTGAGTTGTACTTGAAATGTAATGTTAATAAATCAATCAATCAATATCTGAGGGTGTCCCTGTAGGGTCCCTGCTTCATCGCTCTCACACCTAAGGGGCCCTTGGCCTGAAAAACTTTGAAGACACCTGTTTTAACTGGTGGATATACAAATTAATACAAAATAGCTGATCTACAAGCCCACATGTGGAGGGGGGCTATTATTTTGGCCATTATTAAAACATACCTGGATGCCATCTGAGGGCCAGTTTCCTGTAGACTTTCTTGAGTTCGTCATCACCCGCGTCCCGTTTGACCCCCAGGATCTCATAGTGACACTTCATGGTGATGCCTGGTGTGCCAAATGTCCACCAATGTAATGACAGCTACACGTTAGCATGTAGCTAGCCGGTGTTGTATGGAATTATTTCCAGTGTTCAAGTTGGATTCAAATTATTATCACAACTCATCTAGCTATAACAAGCACGCCATTGTAATGCCTGGGACTGTCGTCACTCGTCATATTCAAAAATAAATATTAGCACTGTTATTATGCATCAATAATGTATAAAATATAATAACATTATTTCCAAAAGAAACAACTTGCGGCTTGTTGCGGTGAAACGTGTATACCAATCTCGCGAGAGGACTTGCAACGCGAGGTTTGGTATATAGGGTACTTTTTTGCCTGGTTATTTTTGCAAGGTAGATTTCTCTTTCACAACAGTGTTGTTTTTATTATTTTATTATTAAAGCTAGTCAAATATGTTAATCGCAGGTGTTGTATCATACCCAGCAACACAAAATGCATTCTCAGGGTGCTATTGCCAATGCCAACGTCACTACAATAAACACGGCAAATAGACACGGCAACGCTGATTACAACATACAACTCCGCCGCACAAGGGGGCGCTGTAAACGCGTGTCTGTGTCTGTTTTTTGTGTTTGTTCGAGGCAAACTTCCGGCCCAACAAGAAGAAGCACTGAAGCAGCATGGCGGCGATGAAGAGAAAACGTGGAGGAAAAGGAGCTGCTGAGAAAAATGCAAAGAAAGTGAAATTGTCACAGAATGGAAATGTACAACCGAGTGAACCCCAACAGCAACAGAAGGATGACATCATCGTCCCGGCGCCAGTATCTAGGGTGATTATTACTACTACTATTACTACAACTTATAACACCTGCGACTTATGTTAGCAACACTTTTCTTAGCTCTGGTGCTTTGGCATTAGAGCTATGGACCAGAGCTACACTTTTCTGTAGATTTTGTTACATTATCAGAAAAAAAACAACGTTTATGAACGATTGAAATTAACCAAAGGCCGGTTGCTTTCATTCCTACTACTTGTCAACATTGTGTCGACAATGAATGGACTACTTAGCTATTTATTTACCTCACTACTTTGTTCTCAATTATTATTATGTTTGTATTTTGTTATTGTTGCTTCAAGGGCTACAATGTTGATTAAACGTCTTGTATACTTTTCACATAAAGAATCTTGTGGTCATATTTTCCAAACAGGGCAAATGGACAAACAAGGAAAGAGTTCTCATTTTCTCCTCCAGAGGCATCAACTTCAGGACCAGACACTTGATGCAGGACTTGAAGACTATGATGCCTCACTCCAAAGCAGGTGAGTGTTGTAGTTTTAGTCAACAAAATCTTAAGCAATATTACATAGTTACTTTGCAGATTTGTATTGTGTATGCTGATAATGATTTATTATTATAGGTTAATATAATAATTACCCAGTAGCACGTTAAAATCAGCACCACCTTTACCAGCTGCAACATAATGAAAACATGAATGCATTTACTAATGTCCATTGATTGTCAAATGGGTCATTCTGCATATTATGTCATGTGAATTCTTATGCCAATACTTTTGTACTTTTATTCAACTAGTTTTGAATGCAGACTGGTTGCAGATTCTTTGTGTTGTGTTGGTACTTTTAATTACAGTACGTAACATTCTCGAGTACTTATTCCAGCAGTGATGATGTAATTCTCTTTCTTTAACAGATACAAAAATGGACAGGAAAGACAAACTATTCGTCGTAAATGAGGTGGGTTTACCTAATTTAGGGCGTCCCAGTTGTCATCTTTGGCATGCTTGAAAGTTGAAACTCTACATTATTTATAATAATACATGATGTCTTCACAGGTTTGTGAAATTAAGAACTGCAACAAATGCCTGTTCTTTGAAGCAAAGAAAAAGATGGACCTCTACATGTGGTGAGTGTGTGTGATCATTTTGATACAAAATGGTGTTTATATCTTTGAGCAAGCAATGCATAAATAATATTTTAATTTCTTACAGGATTGCAAACTCCCCTCATGGACCTTCAGCAAAGTTTCTCGTTCAGAACAGTGAGTTACAGTTTAAAAAAAAAAAAGTTCTCTCTGGAAACGACATAAAAAGCAGGTTTCTGTCAGTGATTCCGTGGAGTGAAAGGAAATGTAAAAAAACAACGGGAAAAAAAAACATGATTTATGTGATCCTTTGTTTCACAGTCCACACAATGGCTGAACTTAAAATGACGGGGAACTGCCTTAAAGGATCCAGACCACTGCTCTCCTTCGATCCTGTGAGTGGACAGTCGGGGACACACGCACACATCTTTAAAATATCACAGTCAAAAGCAATACTAGAATATATTGTGTACTAGTAGGCTGTATGATGTCGGTCTGTAATCTCTGGATAGATGTTGTCTAGTCTTTATTTAGACTTGCAGTGTTTGTTTTATTACATAGACAGATACTAGGCCTGGATGTTTACCTGGTATTCTAGTTTGTTCTTTGAGGCACTCCAGTTTGTACACTACTGATCTTATGACTATTATTTATCCATATCCATCTATCTATTTACCCAGACATTTAGCTAGGGACCACTGGGGGTCACCATTGAGAATCCTGGCTATTTTGCTTGAATACTGCATCTGAAATGTGACATACTGTACTGTTTGTTATATTATATTTGTATGTTATATAGATACAATAGACGCATCATTCAATGTCATTTTTTGTTGCTTTTTCCTTTAATAGAAATTTGACAAGGAGCCACACTATGCTTTGCTGAAGGAGCTCTTCACCCAGGTTGGTTTTCACTATGCAAGATGTTTGCCATGAAAATTATACAAATACACAAATCTATACTCTTGGTAATACACGTCGGTCATTTATTGTCTCTGGTGGAAACCTCATACTGTATGTCCAAACTGTTACTTTTCAGGATAAAAAAGAGAGGCAAAAGTAGCAGATCGATGAGCAGATTGCGGATCTGCTACTTTCTTTGATGCTTTTTTTTGTGTGACGCTGTAGTATGATCAAGTAGGGCGCAAATTTACAAAAAGATAAGCGGTTTCTGCCCGACAGCAACCTTATGGTATAATCATGATCCCTAGCCTCCTAGCGGAGGGTGGCTCCTACTGGTTGGTCAGGGTGCCTGGTGGTCAGTGGGGTATGGACGCTAGGAGGGATAGCATGTTCCTGGAGAATCTCCTCAACTTTCAGATGAAAAGAGGAGGCCTCGACGTCACGATAGACGTGATTGTCTGTGCTCTCCCTACCACCAACTGTAGGAGGTAGCGGTGACAAGAGGCTAGAAAGCACAGGGAATCTGGAATTGACATAACATAATGTGGGAGAAAGGGGTGAAAGTATGGGAGATTGGAGAAGAAAAAAATAAAGTGGTATTCATTCATTTTGTGTTCTTGTTTGTAGACATTTTCCACTCCACACTACCATCCTAAGAGTCAGCCGTTTGTCGATCATGTCTACACATTCAGTATAGCAGACAACAGGATATGGTTTAGAAACTACCAGGTGAGTTAATTACTTTTACTTATTTTTTGTTGGCATCAATTTATGCCTTTTGCTTGTTCATTGTCAATATCTGCCAAGAGATCAATAATAACGGCTCCAACATGTGTAGCAGAGAGGTGTGTTCTTTGTTTCCATCATAATCCGTTATCTTTTAACAGTGTTTAATGTATGTAGTATGTACTGGCAATCAGTTTATCTTGCTCGTTTGTTGATGAATGATATATTGCAGTCTTGTACTTCTCCAAGAATGCCACATAACTTCACCTCTATCTCTAAGCAAAGAGCATGAGGTTCTACACTTTCCATGTTGAGAGAAATTAATCTCATTTATATTTGACACCACAGGATCATCTTTTATTATCACATGATCATCTTGTATTATTGGTCCAGTTCATGTACTCAACTTAAGATGGCTCAAGGGCCACTCAGCAGAAATCCAAAAGTCCCAAGGGCCGCAAATTAAAAATGTCAGTGTTTTGTAACAGACTACACGACTAGTCTAAAAATTAAGGAAACAGAGTTAAAAGCCGCATTTCCATCTACAAGGCCAAACCTCAATGAACAAAAACATTGTGATTAATGATGAAGTTACAAAATGAGGATTAATTCACAAAATGTGAAGAGAACATGTAATGAACAAAGTATGTGGTTAATACTCTGCTACTACTATGCCATATCACTTTCTCTTGGAACAAACAATACAATACTTAATCTTGTTCAAAACAATGACGGGCTACAGATACATTATAGGGTCCGTGGGTTGAGTAGCACTTATGTAGAATAAGTGGCAGATTTTTATCACTGGGTGATTGGTCAAATATATATTGGTTCAAGTTGGTTATTTGTTGTTTTTCTCTGTCACGTCCAGATTATTGAAGAGGATGCTGCTCTGGTGGAGATCGGACCTCGCTTTGTTCTGAACCCAATCAAGATCTTCCAGGGCAGCTTTGGAGGCCCCACACTCTACGAAAACCCACACTTCCAAACTCCCAACATGGTATGCTCCAATCATATGGCAATCACCTCATTAAAGAAGTTATGATGATCTGATTATAATTCAGGAGTTTGATGTAATAGTTTGGTTAACTACATTCATTAGCCTGACATATTATAATGAGTACTCCTCTAGTTGTTAATTGCATGGATAATCAAGGTAATAAAAGTATTACTGTAATACCCTGCTTGACTCAAGGTGACCATATTCTACAAATGAAATAGAACCACTGATATAATCTTGATCTCTTGATTTAGAAGACAAGGACCCCAAAAATTGCAGTATGTAATTGGCCACCGACCCCCATCTGAAAATAGGTTGTTCCAGGGAACCCCCAGAAGCAAAGATTGAATGGTTTTCACAATTCTTCCAAAAATAGCAGATCTACAAGCTCTTAGCGTGGCACTCGGTGCCGTGCTATAAGCTTGTATATCTGCTATTTTTCATATCTAAAGTGTAAAAATAATGGTTAAAGTGGGTTAGGGGTTAGGCTAACCCTGACACAGATGCGTTCCACGTCTTAACACAATCAGTGCCTGAAGTCCTTCAAAATAGGAGCTCTGGGGTGCCGGAAAGACATGGCCGCTTTTACTCGGAAACCCATGACCCGGAAACAATCCACTAAAAAAAAGTTTACTTTACATAGCTAGCTTACATTGCGATCGTTTTAGTTTATACGATATATGATCCAAAAAGCGTTCATATTTTGCGGGAGAGACGGATGAGGAGCAGAAATGAAGCGCCAGTATATCGATCCGTTCAACACCACGGAGAGTGTGTGGCGACGTCCTATGTACGGAAACGGTTAATGGGTCCAAGTTTATTGTAAATCTTCTGACTCCCATCACATACACAAGGTTTTGATAACCATATCTGAGGAATCATTGAAAAGAGAATGTAAGTATACATATTGGAATTTGGCTAATATCATATCTAGGGATGCACAATATAATCGGTTGTATAATCGGAATCAGCCATAAAAATGCCGTACCGGAAAGTCTCAAAATAATCCAGATTAGTTGATCGGTTTTCACCAGCAAAAATAATAAATAAATAATAAATGTAAACATTCATCAACGAGTTCAAATTTGTTCTCCGCATTTGACCCATCTCTTGGAGCGGTGAGCCGCAGCTGTGCCGCACTCGGGAATCATTAGTTGATTTGACCCCCAATCCATTGATGCTGAGAGCCAAGCAGGGAGGCATTGGGTCCCATTTTTACAGTCTTTGGTATGACCCGGCTGGGGATCTAACCCCGACCTCCCAGTTTCAGGGCGGACACTCTTAAGCACAAGGCCACTGTCTGGTCAATCGGTATCGGCAGATATGACCCTGCAAATAATCGGATATCTGTCATATTTAATTATAATTAAAAGAAAATGTAATTTCATAATTGTGCACCCCTAATCATATCCATTGGGCTTTAACTTAACCCCCACCCGCATGTCCCCCACAGCACCGTCGCCAGATCCGATTGGCTACGGCAGCTCGCGTGCGCGAGAAGCAGATGGTCAAGGACCTCCAGAAGGCCAGGAAAACGGAAGCAAAGGAGGACCTGAACAAAGACGTTACAGCTGATGTCTTCCTGATACCCGGCAAGGAGAAGCACGTCCACATCCAGATGGAAGCGCCGGAGCCCAAGGCCCAGAAGATGAACAGCAAACGCAAAGTCTTCAAGCGACAGAGAATGCAGATGAAACGCTGAGAGATGAAAGCCAGATTACAGACTTTGTTGTAAAACCAACTGACCAAAGTATAAATCTGTCTGGAAGTGGACCGAGTTAACCTCAGACACGCTTCTGAGGAGAATGTCAGGGTAGTCATAACTCTGTTGGGTTGTTGTAAGAGAAATGAATCCATGTACATTGTGTGTGCTGCATGTGTTTTCCATTGTGTGCATATTGTTGTATTGGATGGAAACCTTGTATGGTTTAAAACAATTGAATAAAATAACCTGTGTTCCAATGGATACAATGTATGTAGTAATTTAGCCACAAGCTCTTAAATACTGTTCATCGGTTCGGTAACACTTTCTATGAAGCCCACATTTATAATGCAGTATGAGTCATAATCATTATGACTCATACTGCATTATAAATGTGGGCTTCATAGAAAGTCAAAGTTCAATATTTATAAAACCCTCAGACATAACCTTATTGCAAAAAAATAAATCAAGCTCTACTTTTGTATTAAGTAGGCAGTAGAGCTTTCATTTACAAAGAAAATTACATTGAAATGAAATGAAATGAAATCTATATTTACCCAGGGTATCTGGGCTAAGCTCAAGAACTTGTTTCCAGACAGGCCCTGCTCATAGAACACATTTCATCGTAGTGGTTGATGCCTTGTTCAAGGGCATTTCAGCGGTGGTAATTTTAACGTGTCGGACGGCTGGTTCGAACTGGGAACCTTCCGGTATCTAGACCGCGCCGCTATCCGTTCGGCCACCGCTGCCACATGCAAGGTTTCTGCCTGACAGTGATATGTATTTTGCCAGTCACGGACTGCTTCAGAATACATATCGTTAATATACTTTAGTACGCAAGTACCCAGCTGTGAGTGTGTAACTTAATTTTCTTTGTTATGGAAATGAAGTTAACTATCATGTTCTGACATTGTAATGCCTTAGCTTAGTTCTATGCGAAAATGGCTGTGACATGCGTACAGCCTAAAATACACTACAAAATTGTGGTATTCTTTAACACGACCAGAGGGCTGCAGAGCATTTTCAATTGTGTTCCTTGTAAGGTCAATCTAGTTGAGATCTAAAAAGGGAAACCTTTTGTGTCCTTCCACGGCCCACCTAATATATTTATTACATTTCAGTGCATTTCTCAACATGGACATAGATTATACAACCCCAAATAAAATAAAGGTTCATTAAAGTGCTTTTTCAGGATGCTGTGACTGCAAAGCAAGAAAGTGACACTAGATTCACCCACTAAGTTGGTTTCAAAAGTTCACACCAACAGGAATATTTCAGCTGGAATTAAGAGTTTGAGAGCCCCTGAGCTGCAAATTGTTCTCATTCTTATAGATCAAATGCTTCAAAATATAGCACATTTTTAGCATAAACTCACGAAGGAACAAATATGTATTATGTAATTACAGGTCACATTTGAACCACATCCCATTGACCATGAGTCAATATTATCTGCTTCAAATTTTCTGCGTATAACAAATCCATACTAATGCTCATAAGATGGTACCATTTGTGTCAACTCAGTTTATCTCAGAGGAGGGCTAAGATTCCAAATTTATTTTAGATTAATGCAAGAATGGCTGTCAGCAAGCCAACTTTCAAGGAAGAGAACAGATTCTATAACTCTTGGAAACCTCATCGATGTCATTAGTGAATACAAATTATATGAAGATGGGGTTTAAAATGGATGAAGTGCTTTAAGCATGTATTTGTGGCAGCCCTTGGAATGGCAGTCTTTGCTATTATATATACTGTAGATGCTGAATGGAGGTTGGGAGGCAGAGTGTGAGGACTCATTAACACCAGGTTTCATATTAGTTTCCATACCTTCCCTTATCAGCCATTGAATCCATGGCCAAGTATTGCTGTCCTGTTAGCTTGATATCACAAGCATTGGCCTCATTCACAAATGTACATTAAGATTTAATCCAAGTGTACTTACGAACGTTTCCACAAACATGGCAGATGTTTGTTAGACGAATGTGTTAAAAATTACTTTTGATCAAAATATACTTGTTAGGTATGTGGGATTAAGGCATTATGATCATATGTATTGTACAAAGTACAAAAATGACACCAGAAAAGTGTAAATAAATGTTATTTGCTATATCTTGCTGCTAATGGGTCTATCAGTGCATCTGATGAAGGCTCTGGCCGTCATAGCTGTGTCAGACAGCTGCAGCCAATTCAAATATGTGTTAGGTACCACTGTACGCCAAAGGAGGAGCACTGACAACCATCATGCTTGCTAACTGGTACACCCAAATCAAACATAACTAAAATTAGCTGCAGCTGTGTTGAGGCGTTGAGCCTGTCTGGACACATCTGTGAAGAGTCAATTGCAACCTTATTAATAAGCCTATCTCACAGAATTTCCCCACCCCCCTAAATACGCCCCCTTTCGGGGTTAGTGGTGATAGCGTGACGTCACTCCATAGACGCTTCATGTTAACAGAGGTAATTTAAGAAGTCTACAACTTTTGTTTTCTCAAGGTAAGGTTTGTTCTATCTGTTCGACCTGATTTACCATCTTGTTTGCTTCATAATAATATTGGTCTGTCACATTTTTACATTAGAAAATGTACTTAGATTCTCCAGAGGAAAAAAACGTGTAAATGCTCATGTTAAAGACACCACTATTTACCGGAAGTGGGCGTGGAAAGCGGGCTGTGAGATAGGCCTATTGTGCCATAGCAGATGTATTTACCGGCATTACTTTCTTTAAATACACCTTTCATACCTGCGCACTGTAGACAAAAATAAATAAATAAAAACCTGCACACAATCAACGAGTCATGTGACCAGTTTATTTGGATCATGCAAAAAAAAAAAAATCTAAATCTGAAAACTAAAAATTGTTAAACATTAATTAAAAATGGTAAAAATCAAAACAACCCGCTTTGCAATGCCTCGGTCGCAGAGCGGCATTGAAGCAGGTTGTCATGGATACGTCCGAGTTCCTCCCGGGTATCCTTGGCCCTACAGCCTCCTTTACTCCGATACTTCATGGACAGCAGCTTGGAGCACAGGTAGTGGAGCCACAGCACGTTGGAGTGAGGCTGGTAGTCATCCCACTTGTTACTGGGGTGTAGAGACACACACAGACATGTCATTTTCTGGTGGACGTTTACTCCTTTATACTCTATGGTTTACACACACAGGAAGTTGTTGTCGTTTGTTTAGAGCCTATTGTTTTTGACAATGGCATCTGCAATTATGTAGCCATGTGTCCCGATTAGTTACCTTCTTATGTCGTTTCTAAAGCAGATCTCTACAAGCTCAGAATGCGATGAGAGCTTATGTTTTAGCCATTTTGTGTGTTTTTAAATAACACAAGTTACAGGTAGTCTTTACATTTACCGTATACGTGTTCATTATAAAAGTTAAATGTCCTTTTCATACATTAGTTTAATTCTCTTATAAAAGTTAAATGTTCTTAAATATATTGGTGAAAACATGATAAATAGTCATTGCTCTGGGTCCAATGTTGGGGCACAGAAGTTACAGAACACAAAGCTACTAGCTGGGTCGTACTATATCATATCATCCGCTATGAATAGGCCTATTAATATCCAGAGAAGCCAAAACAATACTTGCAGAAACGGACGCTGACCTGTTCTGCTCTCTCATCAGTCGATAGATGTCGAACTGATAGTCTCCCTGGCCCATGAACAGCTCCTCGTCCTCAGAGATGTCGCATGACACCGTCAAACCATCTGGACAGACAGTCAACAGATTAGATTACTGGTTCCCAGTAACAGTGGGACCCATTTATAGGAGTCACTTGATTTTTTACATTGTTTAATTATTTCAAAACATTTTGTTTTCAGTCATTTCAAAAGAAAATGACTGATGTAACAATTGTTCATTTAAACCTGGAGGACATAACACATGTCCAATTGTGTTAATTGGAGTGCCCGGCAAAGCCGGATGGACATGGAGGATTCTAACCCCCGTCTCTACAGTGAGTGGTGGGCAGTAACTACTCCTGCGGCAGCCGCACAACATGCTGCATCTATGCAGATATATCAGAGATCGTATCACATCACAGAAATGCTAAGAAAGTTATTTTCATGGAAGGTTGCTCAGACTGATGCTAGATTTTACCTGGTATCCCAGTTTCTTTGAACACCATTTACATGACCATGGTTCTTTCTAATAAGGAACTGATCTGCTAAATGCCTAAATTATAAATTGCAATGCACAAGATGATTTTCAACATACAGAGCAAGTCAGAGAGGAAACATGACGACAAACTGACCAATTTCCATCCTGGACAGAGAGTAGTCAATGATGCGAACAAGCACCCCTTTGGTGTCCAGACAATGCTCAATTCCATCGAGTAGGAAGCTGGTCGACTTCTCCTTGGTGGCCTTAACTAAAATGTTGCCCCAGTGGAGATCTCTAGAGAGAACAGCAGCACAATGGGATGAGACACCAGACAATGGCAATCACACTCAATAATGAAGCATACAAATAGTGTCACACACACACACACACACACACACACACACACACACACACACACACACACACACACACACACACACACACACACACACACACACACACACACACACACACACACACACACACACACACACACACACACACACACACACACACACACACACACACACACACACACTTGTTAGGGCAGATTCATACCAAGTTGATTCAAGCTGTTCCCGAATACAATTGCCTGGTCCCCGCTGGCCATGATTCATATTGGCCTTGATTCTTCCGCACCAGAGTACACTTCATTCAACTGTATTCAATGCTTTCACATTGTCAACACAAATCCATTTTCTGATCTATCTATCCATCTATCTGCCAAATACTGGGGGATCCATGGAAATGTTTGAGAACCAATAAATGTATGCACACTACCTGTGTTCAAAGCACAGCTGCTGTTCAGCCACAGCCAGAGCAGCGGTCACTTGGTGGAGGATGCTTCTTGCCACCGCCAGAGAGGACAGCTTATATAATGACACAGGGTGACAACCATTAAAGACGGGATCCGTGTTTTATAGCCCAAACACTGAATTAATACCATCTCTGAATAATTGATTCGGTTTCTTTACCTTTCCATTGCTGTTCTCCAGGTCACTGCCACCAAACTCAAACTCTAAGATTAGAAATAGCTGTTCATCTTCGAAGAAGTCTGGACAGGGGAATACAGACAAAAAACATTTTACTGGGTGGGTGAATGGATGTGTCGTGGAATTCTGGATCAATCAATAACCGATGAGGCAATATAGGAGTCGAAATGGTGGTAGGATAAATGCTTGTGTACAAAAAAAATAAAATCTTAACTTTGTTATATCCTTGCAGTCTAGTGAAACTTAAACATAAATGAATGCCCTATTTTGTCATCCAAGTGTCACCCCAAAAGTATCAAAAACAGCCCTACACACTATTTTTATACTATAGTGGGGCCCGAACACACCTATTTTTGATAACTAGAGGGGTCCTAACACACCTAAGTTAACGCAGTATTGGATGCTATTGACGAGACAGTTTCACACATTTAAGACATATTTCACCCTCTGACCTGGTCGGTCATTCTCGGAGCGTTTCTGGCGGTCGAATGCATCCCAGGCCTTCAGCATGACTGCAGGGTAGCTGCCTTTTACACAATGGAGACTGCAGCGAGACAAGACACCTCATGTCACATCTGCATTCAAAAGTACCAACTAGAGCAGGGGTTCTCAACCCGTGGGTAGCGACCCCTCGGGGGGTCGCCAAATTATTTTAGGGGGTCCCCAAATGATTTAAAAAAAAAAAAAAAATAGATTTCAAAAATAGCAGACCTACAAGCTCGTAGCGCGCCACTCGGTGGCGCGCTATGAGCTTGTAGATCTGCTATTTTTCAATAGCTAAATTATAACAATGCTTAAAACACCAAAAGGGGTTCCCGCCCAAAATGGTTTAAGGTTATTGTAGCAGTCAATTTATATTGGGGGTCGGGAGGGGGCGGGGCGGGGGTCCCGAGACATTGCCAAAGCATTTCCGGGGGTCCCCGGCCAAAAACGTTGAGAACCCCTGAACTAGAGGAAAGCCGACAGGACAAATACTTGAGGGACTAGGAGAAAGGACAGGAGAGGGGGGGGGGGCTTCTTACCCATGGAGTCCGATGAAGCCATACGTCTGGTTGTGTTGCTTCTCTTTCAGACTGCTCAACTCCCTAGAGGGAATATACATTCAGACGTGTTAGTCATTAATACAATGTGAGAGTTGGCACTGAATTCAGGTCACATTGTCGTTCATTTGGATTTCATGTTCAGTCTTTGTTTTCCCAGGAATATTCCAAAAGAGATTCAGAACACAAGGGAATCCCTGGCCAAGGACGTTTTACATGAAACATCATAAAATCCATAAAACTTGAGGCAGTAAATTGTTGCCTTTGGGCAGAAACCTGTTTTTTTTTTTATCCTTCAAGAGTGTCATAAAAGTAGTGAAAATCTCTCTATCCCATCATAACATGTGAACTGTAGATTGGCCGGTTTGACATCCACCCCACAGTGTCAAAATCAGGCCCACTCTCAGCAGTTTCAACAGTCAATTGTCAGCACATTTTACAGGTAGCTTCATATTGCCACTGGAACAACAAAACCCCATTTTGATTGACAACTACATCAAGCCTTTGTTTGGTGAGGGCATTTTAGGTATATAAAGACAGGAAAACAAAGACCGGAGATTGTTGGATGAGTTTGATTAGATCTCAGGTCCTTGTGAATCACAAGGAGCATGTCATCAGTACACCAACTCAGGATCAATTTACAATTTACAATTTAGGCATTTAGCAGACACTCTTAATCCAGAGCGATTTACATTAAGCAAGAACAAAAAGCATGGGAATACATCACATATATAAACAGCATTTGTCAAGAAACATGCGTAAGCTAAGAACGTAACTAGAACATATCTATATATAATGACACTATACATATAAGCTATACATATATATTATACTATGCTGTACTGTTATTGTGCTGTCTACATGACATGCTATAAGTCTGTTTCAAATGCTATCTAAGTCTAAAAAAGTGCTGTCTAAGGGGGTAGGGTAAGTGCTATGGGCCATGGTGGAGTCTGAAAAGGTGGGTTTTCAAACTACGGCGGAAGATCGGGAGTGATGCTGCAGTTCTG
The DNA here is from genome assembly GCF_951216825.1 of Electrona antarctica. Classification (NCBI taxonomy): domain Eukaryota; kingdom Metazoa; phylum Chordata; class Actinopteri; order Myctophiformes; family Myctophidae; genus Electrona; species Electrona antarctica. The sequence continues at coordinate 40,565,674 of NC_136797.1, forward strand.
ATTGCAACGGGAAGTGCGTTCCAGTGCGATCATGACAAGGACCCCCAAGTAGCCTTAACCTCTGACCTGATGGTCACGATTCAATTAAAACCCTGAGCAAGCAGCAGGCAGGCTCTATTAGCGCAATGGGCACGCAGGAAACCGCCCGGATTCAAATCCAGGGAGAGTTACATACAGTAATGCAGCTTTAACCCATTCAGGACTGACGTCGAAATTAAAAAAAATTTTTTTTCTAAATCATGACAATTTTCGGAAAGATTTGAGGCACATTTTAACGATTTTTCAAAAATAGCAGACCTACAAGTTCATAGCGCGCCACTCGGTGGCGCGCTATGAGCTTGTAGATCTGCTATTTTTCAATAGCTAAATTATAACATAATGTTTAAAACACAAAGGGGTTCCCACCCAAAATGGGTTAATGGTTAATATGGTTAAACGCTAACGTGACATGGATGCGTTCCAGGTCTCAATGGGTTAAGTTCACAGTCTTACTTGGATATGATCATCTCATGGAGAATGTCGCCAAACGTCTTCTGCTCTTCTCCATTCACTTTCTCCTTGCCTTCAATCGGAATGATCTATCCAGACAAAGATGATCAATGTATAAGCAGCACACACCATAAACTAGAAAGCCCGTTGAAGACTATATAAAACAAAAGGTTTAGTCTTGCTACGTCATACAGACCTTGAGTGCAACTGTGTCCCCAGAAGCGTCGACGGTGGAGAAGACCTCTCCAAAGGTCCCTTCCCCTATCTTCTTGCACCGTTTCAGACGCTCAGGCAGAATGCACTCCTCCCAGCACAGAGCCCCTTGCTGGTTGCACTCTGCATACACCTTCTCTGCATCGGACAGATCATCCTCAGCACCCTCACATATACTCTGATGATGAAGACAGGAGCAGGGAGAAAGGCATGAGCACATGACCAAATACGCCAATGCAGATATTTCTGTTGACGGTTTTCATGTGAACTAAAGCCCTAACCTCACCATGCCAACAGTCTTGACCCTTTGGTGTGGTTTGGGCCATTGAATTCCATGTGTTGAATCACTAGGGTCAATGTAGGTCAACGTGCAACAAGACATCACATCGCAGGGACAGCGCTAAAACCGTCTTGACCCTTTGGTGTGGTTAGGGCTTTAACAATATTTGGTTGTGTGAGGTAACCATGTATAAGGTTATTCAGCTTGATGGTGTGAGCGTGTGTGCATTTGTCTGCGTGGGTGAAATGGTTGAAATTATCCAGTTTCACATATCGGTCAGTGTCCAATTCTAACAGCAATTTCAAATCATTATTTTGGTTGTTTAAATCCTGAGGGATTCATGTGCAAAATAACACAAGTTTGTAACGCAAACAATTTGTTATTTTGTACTAACTGAACTTGGGAAATCAAACAGTAACTTAGCACTAATTTGGCACAATGATGATTGTGTAGTATCCCACACGAATAACTTTCAGTGTTTTTTTATCATGGAAAATAAACATCTAGTAATAATTGACAATTGTATTTATGTGCTATGCAGATGTGTAGTGTATGCATACCAGAAAAGTACTGCTGTTCGGCAGTTGTGACTGGACCCATTTGGAGAAATGCGTTTTAGCGTGCATGTCAAATAAATCCATGCTTCCATCGACCTGGCCTGCCCTTCCAGAAGACTCCAACACAGAGCTTTGGAGCTTTCTAGGAGTCATCCTCACTAGGATGAAAGAGCGGAAGGGAAATATAACAATAACAATGAAGCTCTTTATAATAATGATAAAGATTAAACCATCTAGAGAAGTGGTTCTGAAAGAGGGGTCTGGGGACCTCCTCTAGGGGTCCTAGACGGTCCTCAGAACAGTTTAAACATTTAATCCCCATTTTATTTTTTGGCTATTTGAACATAGCGGCTCACAAGATCAGCCATTTGCAAAAAATAAAAAAATCTCTTGACAAATCTCTTAAATGGGGGGTCTGGCCCAATTCTTTTTAAACCTGTTAAAACCAGGAAAGCATCCATGTCATTTTTTATTTGCGTTGGCTACTCAAAAATAGCAGATCTACAAGCTTGCAGTGTTGTGTGTCACTTCGTGCTGCAATGCAAGATCCAGAACCACTTATGTAGAGCAACAGAGTGGTGTGTGTGTAATGGACCGGTCCAGTACCTGTAACTCTGCGGTGCACAGAGAGGCGAGCTTTGAGGCGGCTCCAGGTGTGCGTCTCAGGTGTTGTTAGGTTTGCCAGCAGAGAGGAGAGGTCCAGGTGGCTGGGCAAGGCTCTGACTGGAGTAGAGAATATACCAGAGCCATGCAGCAGGCCTTCATTGACCACCTGAAAACAAAAATAAGAGATTCTAAATCAGTTGTCAGTTTACGTGTGATGTGCTCACTCCATCGTTTTGTAGTATTCCGTGACAAGAGAGGATGTAGGTAGAGGGAAAGCAAAGGGAAAGAGATAGGTAGCACACGTATGTAGCAGAGTGGCTTACAACCTCCGCCTACAGTTGCCTATGCATTATGTTCAACCCAGTGCATGTGTGTGTAAACACTAAATTATGTTTAAGTTCAGTACCACTCTTTAAGCTTTGCGTCTGTATGTGGCAGTGTCACCTTGGGTTCATTATTTGTGTATGCGTGTCATTGTCACCTTGGATGTATTATGATGTCCAGTTATGCTGCTGTCCCCAGCCTTGCTTCTTCCCCTTAGTGAATGCTGGGTCTGGCCTTTGTCTCTCCAGCGACTCACACTCAGACCACTCACAAACGCCTTCCTGGCCGTCCCGGGCCGGTCCCTTGACGCACTCCGCCTCTTTGTCTCTTTGGTAGCCCGAGAGACCTTTTTGGGACGACGTTCATTAGGATTTTGCACACACTCTTTAGCGTCTGCGGTCATGTCCTCTGAACGAGTGGACCCATTTTCGCTTGCAGTGTGCTCAGAGTGCATGCCATGTCCGTGAGTTCCAGTCCCTTGTGTCGAGGTCAGTCTCTTCAGTGGAACTGTACTTTTCTTAGCAAGACATTCCTCCTTCAGTCTGGCTATGATCATTGCCGCCTTGTCTTCTGGCACTTGCTTACTGAACTGTTGCTGGTCAACTACAACATAAGAGCTGTTGTCTACCGGCCATGCGTCAGTTACACTCTCAATATTGTCATCTACCTGGTGGGCTGACTGAACGCTAGCCACAGACTGGTTGCATTCAACAGAGTGTGCAAGGCTACTGGTGTGGATATCTGTAACTGAATGTTCAACCGAGTGTGCAAGGCTACTGGTGTGGACATCTGTAACTGAATGTTCAACCGAGTGTGCAAGGCTACTGGTGTGGACATCTGTAACTGAATGTTCAACCGAGTGTGCAAGGCTACTGGTGTGGACATCTGTAACTGAATGTTCAACCGAGTGTGCAAGGCTACTGGTGTGGACATCTGTGACTGAAGGTGTATTGTCCGAGTCACATTGGGCCACTGATTGGCTACTATTCCCAGAGAGGAAAAGATGAAATGTGTCAGTTACCAACTCTGGAGGATGACCGCTTTGATCATCAATTAATGACGCTGCATAGTCAGTTACATGACAAGGCGGTCCAGGACACAGCCGGTCTAAGTGGTTTGCAGTCTGACCACTCTCCACCATTTGTGGCTCTTCAGTGGTTTGTGGGCACAAGTCTGAGCTTGAATAGCCCAAACATGAAACGTAGGGGGTTTGAGGGAGGAGTTTATCCACTCTCTCCAGCTGCACTTGGCATCGCTTGCTCAAACACATGTCTTTCAGAGCATCAATGAGCATCTCTAATTCTCTGGAAACCGACCTGTATGAAGAGACAGAGTCTGAGCCATTAGAGAACAGCATCAAACTTGGCGTTTCGTGCATATCTGGAGCCTCTGTGATGATAGGCAGCGTCTTACACCCAGAGCCAGGCTCCCTGAGTGGGGCAGAGAGGGGTGGAGAGAAGTGATCTCCTGATGGGACCAGCTCCTCTGGGGCTGACAAGTCCAATGGTGATACTGGTGGAGCGGCAGCAGATACACCCGGCCTCTTGCCAACCAGCTGTAGTGAGGGTGTGGAGCAGAAGAGGGGTTTCCTGTGGTACGGTTCAACGGTCTGATCTTCAGCCTCGCTGATGGAGCTCTGCTGGCAGACACGTCGTCTAATGGCCGATCTTCTATGGCTCTGGACTGTGTCATTCACAGAGCTCTCAGGACTGAAGGTGAAGGTCACTCTGGCCTTGCATCTACGCGACAATTGGCCGTTGGAAACACCTTTTCTCAGCACAAATTCATCAGAAGAGTCGAGATTTGGAAGGGGTATAGATGCCTGCGAGGGACACAAGGATTTATACACATTTTCAGAAAAACTGCAGTTTTGCCGTTGCATTCAAGTGGTTGGCAACAATGTGTATACATTTTGTTTGATCTAGTAATGTTTGGTTTCACTTGAGAGGGGTATAAGCATATTGAATGAGAGATGGTCTTACAATGAGACGGGCTGCTCCCCTACGGTGGGTGACAAATTGGGCAGGACGAGGCAGGGCCACACTGCAAGAGAGACCGATAGGAAATTAGGAATATTGCCCGGACAGCGGACACACTTTAGTACCATCTACAATCAGTACAAGCTCACGTGATACTGAAGTGTAGATGAAGGCAATACAATTTCTAAAAACAGCCAAACGCTGATAATTGGTGTCTTTGTCCCCACAAAATCAAATCATTGACAAAACGCTATCTATCCAGTTGCATTAACTGCTGCACCACTGCATCTCTCCCCAAAGATACTGGCAAGGTTTACTACTAGACTAGGGTCATGTACAATCTAACTCTAACCATGATAACCATGTCGGTACTTCTCTAATGAATTCCTTACTTCATACGAGCTTGAAGATCGGTGATCAATGAGAATTTAAAATAAAGGTTACATACATACAAGGTTACTTTCCCACATGACAATATATAGCAGCTTAGCTGGGTTAAGAGACATACATCTGACATCTCCATGCTGGTATAATGCAAGCCCACCCCATCTGTGTTGACCTAATACAGACCTTGCTGGTTCATTAGTCTGTGGAATGGAGCCAGAAGGTGCCTTCTTCATGGCTTGCCTCTTGGTAGCACGCACCCTTCTGCTGCCGACAGAAGTACTCTTCTTTCTTTTGCTAAAATAAATAAGAACTGAGGTAAGCCTGCAGTGTTGCTAGGCAGATTGAGCTATGAATTAAAAAAATAAGTTCTTGTTTGGTGGTGGACCATTTGACCAAATGGGCCCGTTACGATCCACTTTCCGAGTCAACACTAATGCTGGGGGTTTCAGTCTTCCAGCTTCCAGAGTTAGAAATGGTAGCAAACTTGAGGTCTAATCAATGCATATAATAAAAAACGGTTGAGAATCACTGATATAACGCACCTGGTCTCCTTGGGTTCCACTTCTGAACAGCTGGCAGACATGGCCGAGTTTGAAGAAGAGGTTTCACTGTCTGGCTGAACGTTCCTCCTCAACAGACCGGAGACAACTTTACCTCTCCTGTTCACACACACAAATATTTTCACACAATAGTTCTTAACATGATGCTCACATCAAGGGCAGCAGTCTAATAAATAGTAAATACCACTCAGTGGTTTACAGGAACACATCAATTATTTATTCTCATCAATAAACATTTCAAAATATGTAAAACTGACTCAGACTGCACATGTTGACACATGCATCTGACATCTCCATGCTTGCTGTCATAATGTATTCATTGTGTCCAACACTCCCGTCCCCGTTCACTGCATAGTGCATACACACCTTGCTGGCTCTTCAGAAGGGTCGCAGTTCTCCTTCAAGGAAACTACCGTAACTACGGACTTTTTAGCAGTACGCACTCTTCTGCCAACAGTACTCTTCTTTCTGTTGCTAAAATAAACAGGAGGGGGACAGTGAGAGCTAATTTAACTTAGTTGATTATACACATTTGAACACTCAGTTAAAGCACCTGGCCCGCCGGGCGTGAATATTATAAATGTATGGAATCTCATGGAGCAGTGCCCTGTAGTGTAGGCCATGGGTGTAGCTAATCAGCTTAATGATACACCTCAGTAATGGCTGCACCCAGGGCACCCTTTGTGGATTAGTCCATCTATACATAGTAGGTTAAATAGCCAAGCCCCTATCAGGGACACCCATGAGTTTAATAGAAGGATGGTTATTGCTTAAACATGAACTTTATAATTGTTTGGGACATAATCAAAAGTTACACAGTGCTGCTTTAAATCAGCATTGTGGCAATGTACATTTTAAAATAGAAATAGAGTACCGTATACACTACTACACTTATTACACTATTACAGCACTACTACACTTATTACACTTGGTTGAGGGAACATAGGGCTGAGGGAACTTGGGTACGGTCCCAAACTTAAGTATGGTGGAAGTTAGCCCTGTGAACCATTTCGGAAACACAAAACAATAACATTAACGGATCTTGTTAACATTTCATTTTGTGTAGTGTAATGTGTAGCCTGTAGGCCCTCCACCCTTCACATATCACTTGTCTACAGCGAACTTCTGAAATCAAATTTGTCTTCACTCGTCACTCACTCGTGACTCGTCTCATACTTTTTGCAACCCTAGATTTCTTCTCGAGCACGCACTCTTCTGGAAGCTCACCCGCCGAAGAGCTCGGTTCCAAACGGGGCTAAACATGAATGTCTTGCATCAAAGCTAGGTTCAAGATCAAACTTAGCTCCTTTCGGAACCATACGTTAAAGTTTCTGACATTTTGATGAGGGTCCAAAGGAGCTCAACCCGGGGGGTCCGGAGACGGGCTAGATCAAACTGTGCCCGTGGGTCATTCAAATTAAAAAAGCTGACAACATACCTCGTCTCCGTGGGTTCTAAACAGACGGAGGGGTTCGAAGAGTTTGCAGCCGCACTGCCACTGGAGTCAAAGAGCTGTTTTCGGTTGCCGTCCAGCGGCCAGTAAGCAGCAGCAGACACCCTGCGAGTGCGACTGGCTTTACTGTAGGTCTTCATCGCCCATCGTTCCATCTTTAAAGTTAACCGCTCGTTGTTGAAACGAAATAAAAGTTCAGTTGTCGACTTTTAGGAATCGGATCGTCTATCGGAACATCATCAGAATGTCTGCCTCCCGGCCCGCTTCACATTCAAATGCTTCTTCTTTTGTTTTTATCCCTGATCCCCGGATGTCTATTGTCTAGTAGTCAACGACACGACAAGCTTGGTGCCTTAAGCAACAATGGCGGTTAAACACAACACCGCCTTCTGCTGGCTCAGAGGAATAACGGCACTGTCCGGACCACCGCTCCCTCATGCTTGTCTAGAGCCCCATCTAGTGGAGAAATAGAAATTGACACCAGGGTGTCAATCTCATTCCAGTAGTGTTTCAACTTTTATGGATTTAGTTTCATATGGATTGTCTAGCAACTGAAATGAAGACATTGACAATAATGAAATAGTCAGAGATGACACTCAATATTGAATGTGTTGTATATAGGCCTAACCCTGAAGAAACGGGACATGTATTATTACACATACACAATATCAGGTGTTTCTGGGCAGTTCTGTTTAGCTCTTCTCAGAGGCTAATGTCATAGAACTCCATGCATTGGCAGCAGTCAAGATTTACACAGAACTCCATACTTCGCTTGGGAGTAGTGATTACGCAAGGATCAAGGAAACCAGCTCCCACCGCATTACTGAGTGTGTTAAAAGGTTTTTATCCCTGGACCTTACAAGAGGAACAGTTAGAGAAGATTAATACAATATATAATAGTCAATTTCTGTATTGTAACACCAGACATAATTGGGCAGCTAGCAAATTAACAATCCATTTTATTATTATTTTTTCCCCCTTCTACAAACATGATGTTAGAACATTTTAACTGTAATATTTACACTCTGAGTTGCTTCATCTGGAACACTAGGCCACTGGTCACGGCTTGCAACAACTTTTCTTTGTCCCTGTTTAAACAGCTGATGGAAAATAACAGTGGCAATGTTTTCTACTCTCCTCCTCTCTGGCCATGGTATTTTTGGGGGAGCCCGTACTGTTGGAGTCTGTGGACCCACCTGCAGAGGGATCTAGGCTGAACATCAACAGCTGGCTGGAGAAGCAGACACACGGTCAAATCAAGGATTTGCTTGCCTCATTTTGATTCTACAAATGTCTTCTAAATCCTGACAGTTTTCTGAAAACCCCATGTTTCTGTGTCTCAAACTATTTCATGTCAAGGACCCCCAGAATTATCTGTATTTAGCCGCGGACCCCCATCTGAAAATATGTTGTTCCAGGGACTGCCCAGAAGCAAAGATTTGAGTTAAAAGCGTTCACTCTGAAAGAATATATATCCAAATATTTCTGCCACATTTTCACAATTTTTCAAAAATAGCAAATCTACAAGCTTGTAGCACGGCACTCGTTACCGCGCTATGAGCTTGTATATCTGCTATTTTTCAATAGCTAAAGTATAACAATGCTTAAAACACCAAAAGGGGTTCCCGCCCCTTTTGGTCCCGACCAGAATGGTCTTGGTCAATGCCTTCTACTTCAAAGCCAAGTCGGTCATTCATTCAAAGTCACATTGAAAGCAAGCCAATGCAGATGATGTAGGTTTTACAAATAGTGAACCAATGAAATGGGGGCATGTCGTTCTCAAAAATGAAATAATTTTATTACAAGATATATTTCAGCAAGATGACATCTTACGTTGTCACTGCCTAAACAAACACGAAAGTCCATAGACTTGGCTGGCACGAATGGCTGATTCAGTAGTTTTCTGATAAAATGTTTTATCAGTGCTGCGCAAACCTTTTCATGTCAAGGACTTGCTATACATTAACATCACCAAACGTGACCTCTAGTCAAGGTACAGTGTTGCTTTATTTAGATCAGTGGTTCTCAACCAGTGGTCCTTGAGGGGGTTCCAGGTGGTCCCCAGCTAAATGGAGTTAGTAACCAAATGGACCGTTATGTTTATTTTTTTGTTAAATTATTGTTAAACATCTGCACGGACGGATGTTCCCAGGAAGCCAATTTATTTTTCTCCAGAACATACAATTCAATATTTCAGTCCCCCGTACAAAAACGACTTCGACATCAGATGAATGGTTCATTATTTACTAATAAAAAAAGGTTTAAACAAAATATGCACTTTCCACATAAGAATTGAGAGCTATATACAATAAACATACAGAGCCCTAAAAACAGGACCAAATCTAAGAGCGTAATCCTTCTGAACTGAAGGAGCAGTTAACCACTTGGACCCTTAAACCTTGAGTTGGCTCTTTACTTGGTGCGATGTTTTATTTACTCTACACCAAATCTCTTCGCCGAAAATGTACATTTACAAGCTCACAGCGCGTTTGATTTTGTAAACAGTGGCTGTTGTAAAGGTTGCCTCCCAGCATACTGCTTTGTTTGTTCAGGACCGAATGCATGGAGTTTGTAGACGGAACAGGTCAATCTGCTGGTGGTGGACTTGGGCCATCTCCCCGAGACCTTTCTTTGAAAATTATGTTGTGAGGAGGCCATCTCAGTAGAAAATAAATATGAGCACTCTCAGTCTGTATATGCAGTTTACCAGGTGCACGGCTCACAAAGATTCACAGTAGGGCCTAAGAAAGAAATAACCAGCGCTCCAAACTCCTTCTGGTACTTTTAATTCATAAGTGCACTAGTGTACTGACAGACACAGGAAACCTTTGTCTATATATTATGAATTAAATGTACCAGAAGGACTTCAGAGTGCTGGCTATTTATTTCTTACTGTGAGGAAGCCATCTGGCTGTCCAGGGAATCACTCAGATGGCTGATTTGTCAGATGGGATATTTTTGCAAGCACATAAAAAGGAACGGCGAATGTCCCCCCCAGCATAGGGATGTTTAGCGGATTCCAATGCCAACAATGCATTGAAAGGGACAAAATAATTTTTAATCAGACTGTATTAAATGCTCCAGTTGACCGCCCACGTAGTCAGTTGACAACAACGTGCGTCGTCGCTGGTAGCCGTGATCAACCGCACAGAATGCAGTCTACTGGAACATTGAATGCTCTGATTAAACGTGATTTTGTCCCTTTCAGTGCACTGATGGCATTCGAAACGGATGGGATGTTAGGGTTCAAGTGGTTAAAAGGCTTTCGGGTGGCCGGCTCAGTCCTCCGGAACGTCGGCCTCCTCATCGGGACAGCAGTAGTACTCCACAAAGCAGATCTGACCGTCGTCGTTTCTGACCAGGTACTGCAGCGAGAGGAAGCCCCGGTTGTCCGTCCTCACAGAGGCTTTGGAGGACAGCGCCAGTGCTTTGGTAGACTGCTTCAGCAGGGACATCTTGTATCTGTCCAGACCAACAAACATGATATACTGTGTCACGGTAAAAACAACCTGTAGGATATACCATAACCACAAGTTTTTCAAAGATGGTGAAAATAGCTGCTTTACGAGCTCACTGCTCTTTTAGATCCGAGCTTGTATACTTTCACTATGTGTTGAAATATGGATACAAGGTTTATGCCCGATAGGAACAATATGAAAAGGGACTTTCTGCTCTAATAAACAAATTACAATTCAGGCATTTAGCAGACGCTTAATGGATAGCGATTTACAGTAGGCAAGGAACACATGGTAATACATCAAATACATACAAAATAGTCATCAAGATTCAAGAATCATACGTAAGCTAAGAACTTAACATCCGTCTAGCAGTGCAATATCTATATAATTAAACTATGCGTATACACGTGACTATAGTCTACACAAAATGCTATATAAATGACACAAATTGAGCCTTTGCATACGCATGTAAAACAACGTATAAAAGGACAGCATTCAGTCTGCATAGGGTAACTTTACCAAAATATAATACTGTTGAACTACATCATGTTACAAACGTAGGCTGCGAGATGTTCCAGTGTTCCCAACATGGAACACCTTGGGAAGTGTCCGATTTTCACGTCGTCCCCACTTTTAGAACAATGGGATTCTGTTTAAAGATCAGCAAACATCTAATCATCTTCTAAATTGACCATTGGAGGTCCTGGCACACCAAGCTGTTCTTTGACACTTGACAATGCATTCAAAAGTGATTTTTCTAACCTGTTGGATTGTGTTTTGGTGCATTGAAATAGCTCCATCATGCCTGAGTCCTTGGGGTAATCATAATGGGTGTTTCCAGCATTCCCAAAAGTTGATAGCCTGAAGAACAGAATAAAATGCTTACCATACAGTATTTGTGTGGTGAAGTAAAATTATGTTTAGTTAATACTGTATCACACAAAAAAATTTGTGCATGGAATGGTTTGTAACAAGCCTTTCAAGATCAGTTCTGCGTCATTTTGCAGTTCCCCGCTTATGCTCTTACACAAAGCAACTCACAAAGTAAAAGGTTTAAATTTAGACAGTACTCGCCTGAAGTATGGTGGGTCGGGAGACATGAGGATCTGAAGAACTTCGCTGGTCATGTCCAGCTCAGAGAAGGCTTCCTTCAAACTGTCTGACTGCAGAATCACCTTGATGAAAACAAAGAATATGAAAACCAATTAATAATAAGTGAAAAGTTTTCTCCATGCAGGCAAAAAAGAAGAAAAGAAAACACAGGGAATATACAGGCATACATAAAGACTCTGTCTACACTAACGTATACCATTAATGTCCCTTGAAAGACGTGTGTAGTGTGTGTAGTGACATTATGCATGCACACTGCAGTACATTGTCTACTACTCTGTAGTTAACCATTAGTGTCACTCACTGACACCGCTCACTGCTCATGTTCGGGGGCTGTGTCATGCTTCACTCAGTTTCAAATTGCAGGCGATTGAACTTATGCACACCGCTGCCATCTTGCCAGCAAGGCGCTAACTAGGTGCAACTTCCAATTGACAGCCCATTCATCCAAACAGAAAAGTCCTATCTAATTGTATTAAACAACGTTGTAACTGTACGAAAACCTTGAATTATCCTCCTTCTATCCGCAAAGTGTTTGTTTCATGAAAATCCACTGTAGTGTAGACATGTCATGAGCTACTTTCTGTCAAGAAATACGCAGATGATTTTCTTTCTAAAAGTGTTGGAGTTTGGAAGTGCTCGTTGAATATCACTGACTCAACAGCTCATGCGTGCCACCTGTTTTGAATTTGCGCATAATTCAGGAAGCAGCAGTAGGTTGCTTTACTGATAACAAGCGCTTCCAAACTCTGACAAAAAATAACCTGCACAGAATTTCTTGACAGGAAGTAGCTCGTCATAACATGTCTATGGTGGATTTTTATGAAACAAAAACGTTACAGATTGAAAGCTTTCCGTACAGCTGCAGTGTTGGTGAGTTTGACGTTGTTTAATACAACTAGATAGGACTTTTCTGTTTGGATGAATGGGCTGTCAATGGGAAGTTGCACCTAGTTAGCACCTTGCTGGCAAGATGGCAGCGGTCTGCATAAGGTCAATTGAACACAGGGTGAAGCACATTTTCTAAATGAACCATAATTGACCATATTCACATGGCAGCTTGTACATAGTTTATTCATCATATCACAAAGTATATAGGACTTGAGTGGTTCATGTTTATCATGATTATACCGGGGACACTGGGCGCTAGGGGGCGTGTTCTCTCCTCCCCGTGTCCCCTAGGGTAGGTACCCTCACAAAAAACATGCAGTAATCCTGGCCTCTATACTGCCTCCCCCTGGTCAGCAGGGCGCCTGATCGAGGGGAAAGGAACTGGTTGGAGCTAGCCTACGTCCTACCAGGGAAACTCCCCCTGTGAGGTAGAAGCTTAGCGGCCTGCTCACTCCTCATACATTGAAGGAAGAATGAGCCTGATGGGACCCTGACGAAGGCTTTTACAACCGATGTATTTTTTTAATGCTCTTTGCCGAGTCTATGCCATTTAAATAAAGGCTTTTTACTTGAATGTAGCAGAGTGCCTTGGACCTCTTTTTGTTTTGCCATTTTCGAACCCTCGCCAATGAGCACCTGGCCGTGGTCCCCAACCAAACGGACCACGGCAGTGCTTCTTCTTTCTATTCAATCGAAGAATGAGCTCAGTTCGTGGCTGGCAGAGGGAGAGAGGCACCCAGGATTACAGTTTAGTTTACGCCATTGGCACCGGGTGAAAAATGGGTTACAAAATCGGGGGATAAAAAAAAGACAAACAAATAAAAATAAAAAAGATCATTATACCAGAGTGAATGGTGAACGTTCTACTACCTTGTTGGTCACATTGGTGCTGCAGAACTCAAAGTCAACGGGCTCTTCTGGTTCTTGAGTGTTGATCTTGCACACAGTCACCACCCCGCCCTCTTCCAGGAACAGTGTCAGAGGGTAACCATAACCCATGTAGCACATACGCAGTGCTGTGCTCACTCCTGACAACACACAAGAGGTTACAATGATGGTTGTGTCATGTATTGATTACTTTATTTTTTTTTATTCTGTCACTCAAAAATTACATTTTGGTAAATGGATGCTTCTAAACTTGTATTATATTGCTAGTTTGATCACTTCAAATAGGTTTTCATCTTAAAATAACTAATAACTAAAATAACTAACGTCTGAGAACTTTAATCCATGAGTATATCAGGCCAACCCAAAAATGTACCTGGTGTTGTGCTTCCACCAAAGATGCTGAGGCAGTCCACAAGGACAGTCAGATTGACCTGAAACCCCACTGTGTCTTCTCTGATGGTGAACTCCTGAAATATCTCAGCCTGGAAGAGGAGGAGAACAGTGTTGATTCTTCATTTTGTCGACGAAAACTATGACAAAAAAATGTTCGTCGACTACCTTTTTTCACTGATGAAAATTTGAAATCATGAAATAAAAACTAAGCTACGATGTAGGGACTAGAACAACAAAATATATTGACAATTTCGTCAACAAATAAAAACTAGACTAAAATGTTATGGAGGGACTAGTGGAGAAGAGATCGAGTCATAAGTCACTTAACCCTGTTCACTTGTTAGTACTTGGTTGGTTGCATGGTGGCATACAAAAAATAGCTGCTCTACAATCAGAATCAACTTTGTCATCAAGCTCACAGCACGTCATGTGGTGGGCTTGTAGATCTGCCATTTTCACAATTTATTTTTCTTAACCAAGTCTTCATTAGATGGATCCAAGAGATAAGTCAAACATTTTATTTTCTCCTCAGATTTATGACATACTGTGTATTGCTCCTGTATTGGAGTTAACTGACGGTTAAGCAGGAATTGCCTCAGCTAAATTTATTTTTGGGGAACCATTCATCAACCCTGTGATTAGCCTCGGTACCCACTACCCAGGCTTTTATTTCCGTTCGCATTCGGCTTTTCGGCTAAAAGTGATTAACTGATACTGCACAGTAAAGTCCTCACTGTTAAAGGACCACTTCACCACTTTTCAACATCTCTTTATATAATTGGTCCTCACTAATGTTCATGATAAAACACCACCATTTTTTCCTACTCAGTCTGTGTCTCATAGGAGGGCTTTGGGCAGTTCGGACACCCGTCCACCAGTGACATCATCATTAGGCAGATTTTTTTTTAAACAATATTTGTTTTAAAATATATTTAGATTTTTATTATCGTGAGAACGATGGCTTCAACTTTTGCATTGCAACTTTTCAGGAAAAGAAAGCCTGCCGGTTCTATTAGCTTGGATTCACCATCGATGATGTCACTGGTGGACGGGTTTCTGAACTGCCCACAGCCTTCTTATGAGACACAGACTGAGTAGGAAAAAATTGTGGTATTTTATCATGAACATTAGTTAGGACCAATTATAGGAAGAGAAGTTGAAAAGTGGTGAAGTGGTCCTTTAAGTATTTGTAAGGGTCCATTGACGTGTTAGGAATATTGGACACTTAAGTAAGTCTGAGGATTTTACTGTGTACAGTACTGAGAAGTAGAGAAAAATAATCCTGCACACTGTCTTCACTTAGTTAGATTTATTGAGCAACGTTTCGGTCGTCAGACCTTCATCAGGCATGTCTGACTTTACTGTGCACTATCAGTTGATTCTCAGTTCCAGTTATCTGACGCACCTGCCCTTTGTAGGTGTGCAGAAGGACTTTTTCTTATACTGTGTACAGTACAAAAAGAAACACACACACACACACACACACACACACACACACACACACACACACACACACACACACACACACACACACACACACACACACACACACACACACAATACCTGAATAAAGGCATTAGCTTGCAGACACTTGGAATCTTCCACAGTGATCTTCAGCCCGTTGGGTGTAGCACTGAAGATGGCATGGTCTTTGCAGGTGATGGCTTTCAGTATGTTAGACAGATTACGAGCATTGTCCAGACAGGCCACCAGAACATACGGGCCATCCTCGCCTTGAGATTCAGTGGACAGAGGCATGGCTGCACTGAAACCGCAAAAAATAATAAATGCTCATTATTGACAATAGCATTAAGTAACAGATTCGGGTCATACAAAGGTTAAATTCATTTCGCTCCTTTGCCACAAAAATGTGGAACGTCCTACCAACAGCTGTTAAGAAACCTGCTCTCAAAGAGCACTAATATAATATAAATATAATATGGGCGGCTGCAATTCGAAACTGGCCCCTGTAAGAAAGTAAAAGCCCTCCGACCCCTATTCTTCTATACTGTTGATGGCTGGTGATTTTTATTTTGCATAGAAGTGTAAGTGTATATTTGTATTTCTTTAAATGTTTTGATGAATTGAAAAAGGAGGACCCTGATATAAACAAGTCTAGTGCTTTTTCTGGTTTTATCCTCTTGGCAGTTTTTGTATTGACCTGTACCTTCCTTGGTACTGTACCCATTCTACAATCTGTTAATACAATATTTCAATCAATCAGATAGCATTAGTAAAGGTAGAAATGTGTTTCTATTATTTTGTGGCACGTTGCGTGCAAACTGTCTCAGTCTGTATTGTATATGTATATCTGTATGTATATCGATAGTTGCTAGATCGTTGCTGACTGTCGGAAAGAAAAGTGCAAGACGAAATAAACACGATATACGACATTATTTTCGCAAGGACAGTCGTCACAGAGAATCATTCATGTTGAGATCATATTACTGTGTTTTATTGAAGTTATATCTAAACGCAAAAACGCTGTATTATCTGTCTGTCGCGTCGATGAGTTAAATGAGCTAGAGTAGGACAATATCTATAGCATAAACCTTATGCGTGGTGAGGTAGTGTTTTATATCAAGTTTAAAACTCACATTCAAAAAGCTGAAGTTGTTTTGTATTTTGAAGACCCCGGCGCCAAGCACTTCCGGGTTGGTAACGTCATAGGGGTTGCGTCATCCAAGGCGGAAATGTCGAAACCATCCGGCGTTGTAAATATCAGATCTACAAGCTCACGAGGCGTCGTGCCGCGACGCCTCGTGAGCTTGTAGATCTGATATTTTCTACGCGGCACTGACGTACGGCGGTCGGCGGAGGAAGTGAACAATGCGCATGTGACGTTCAATTCCGGAGCCTTCGCAGCATCAAAACCTGATCAAAACATAACATTTGTTCTTTTAACTGCATATTCATTATTATAAATCACAGCAGCGCCGACAAAACAAAGGTGAGCATTTGAGTTACAGTGACAATAAACTGAGCAGCGACAACAGGTAATTCTTTAATTAGGTTAATTTCGGAGAGAGATTGAGGGCCGATGGTGATGCACATTCATAATCCGACTGCAAAGTACTGTACTAGTAGTGTAGATGTTATGTTAATCCAGCATTTCATTAATGTAGATTTTAGATTATAAATCCAACAGTGCTAATTTAAATATGACTGTATTGTAGATGGCATGCTAATGCCAATGTGTTACTATAGGCTAGCATAGATGGTAATCAAACGATATTAAAGTAAATATGACTAGAATCTGGCAATCCAATAATGTTTATTGTAAATATAGTAGTATACTATTATGTTCATCATGCAGCCTAAATAGAACTGCATTCTAGATGGCAATCTATCAGTGTAGACTGTAGTGTATAGATGGTAATCTAGCCCTGGTCCACTGGACCAAGGCTAATGGTAATCCAACAATATGACTATCTATTCTAGTTAGTAGTACAACCATGTATAATCTGTCCCTGTGATAGTGTCAGCCGTTTCTGGTTTCATTACAGAGTGGGACCATTATAATAATCTGTCACTAACATTGTTCATTCATCGATTGGATGATGTGATTAATTTGACCATGAAATTATGGTAATTTTAAAATGACAATCCATTCAGAAAACAAAAGTCTGATCTGCTTTTAAACAACGTTAAACTCACCAACATTGCAGCTGTAAGGAAAGCTTGAATTATCCTTTTTCGACTGTACAAGAAAATCAGACCCATCTGAAGTGAGTGGTACTGTACTGTACGGCACTGTACTGTTATTACTGTACAAGCCCTCCTCCCTGGCGTGTGTGTGTGTGTGTGTGTGTGTGTGTGTGTGTGTGTGTGTGTGTGTGTGTGTGTGTGTGTGTGTGTGTGTGTGTGTGTGTGTGTGTGTGTGTGTGTGTGTGTGTGTGTGTGTGTGTGTGTGTGTGTGTGTGAGTGAGTGAGTGTGTGAGACATAATGGCTGCTGCAGCACAATGCGTTAATGAAAACAAGTGCATCCAAACTTTAACTTTCTTACCAGTTTATATTAAGTAGCTCATGTCTACGGTGGATTTTTATGAAACAAACGTTTTGCCGATTCAAAGAGGATAATTCAAGCTTTCCTTACAACTGCAATGTTGGTGAGTTAAAGTGGTTACAGTTCTCTTGCTATAATACCTACTGTTAACTGTGCCTTCTCTGGGGCAGGTTCATCTCTTTGGACCTGCAGTCTGAGCCACAGCTATGGTGTGCATTCCTTGTATTGTGATTCCTGTCCTGTTATGGGTGTACAAGAGGTTCCTGGAGCCCATCCTCTACCCTTTCATCTCCCCCATCATGAACAAGTTCTGGACCAAGCAAGCCATTCAGGAGACTGGGCCTGTGGCTGGGGGCACAGGTGACCAAAAAGAGAGTCAAACCTTAAATGGAACAAGCAAGGTAAATCTATGTCTGTCCAGTCCATATCCCCTTTTACACAGCCCCGTTCAAGGTGGTGAATATTGTAGAGATGTACTGATACCATTTTTTCCTTCCTGATACCAATTACGATACCCATAACTTGTGTATCAGTCGATACAGAGTACCGATCAAATTCCAGTGTGTAATCTAGGACAGTGGCTCTCAAAGTGGGGTCCAGGGAGTCTCTGGGTTTCTTGGGGGTTCCAAATCCCTTACAGTTCTGTAACAAGAGTGTACAAATGGAACCAAATGGACCCTTACGGCTCCATTCGGTTATGGGAGAGTTATGGGGGTCCTTCAGTACCTCAGTACCACTGATCTAGAAATGAATAAAAATGCCATTAATAACTGTTGCAGTGCAGCTATAAGTTAGTAAAACAATAATGTAAATTGTACAATAAGAGTATAAAAAAGTAGTGCAACATTTATTGAAGCATTCAAATAATTGATGTGATTTGTGAATGAATAATGTGGTAAATTACATGGTATCGGAATGGCATAGACTGACAATCATACTCTGGTCACACAAACATTTCTTGCATGAATCGGCCATCGTAATGTTATGCATCATCAACATGTGTCTCTCTCTCTCTCTCTTTCTCTCTCTCTCTCTCTCTCTCTCGCACACACACAAAGAGTCTCCTTTGTGTCTCTACCGGAACCGCTGCTTGTCGTCAAATTATTGGCTTAGGAATGCGACAAAAACAAAACATTATCCATGAATTAAAGTCTCCATGGGGTGACTAATCGATAGAAAATAAGTAACTTTTTGAGTGGACTACTCCTTTAACAGAGTAGTCGACATCTAAGGTTCAGTACAGGGGCTCTGTGACTGCGGTCTGATACTGTACATCACTCCATTTTGTTTCGATATTTTGTGAAATAAATGTGCGTAGTGTCCAAGAAATTCTTAGAATTAAACATTTAATAACACCCTTTATAAATGTATCTTTTAAGTATTTTTAGTAACTCTTCTCCATGAGTTAAGGTACAGCCATCTCCTGTGAGATGATCTTATCTGTCAATCATACTGCTTTGTTGAGACATGGTTATGGGTTGGCTGTTGTGGGGTCTTAATGCTATAAAGGTTGTTAGTATTTGTTGCTCTGAGAGCCAGACTGGGTTTCCATTGCATTGACAGGTCATGTAAGTTGTGTCTCCTTACTCGAGTAAAATCACTCATACTTTTGAAGTCTGAATTCCTGTCTTGCCTCATTTGTGTATCATGTTTTCTGAGCATACCTACAGGATCCTGCAGATGGCTTTAACAGTAGCAGAGTAAAGCTTTGAATGTATAAAATCTTCTGACAAACTGTTAATTGTCACACTAAAGCGTTATTCATAGTCTGGATTTTCGGTGTTGAGGTGACCACCGAACTACAACATGACGCCAAGAGCCGCAGTGAAGAGCAAACCACCGCCACCACCCCAGCCCTTCTCTCTGTTTTTACTCACCTCACCACCGAAAATCCAGACTATGGCTGAGCTCACACCTTTCATGCAATTCTGTGCTCGTTGGATGCTCGTTGGATGCATGTTGTGTTGTGTCATGGCCGCCCAATGTATTGCCAATGGAGGTCACATGGTTTGACCCAACATTGTGTTGTGGGAGGGGCGCAGTCGTCCGCCCCTCCCCCTCACACAACACAATGTTGGGTCAAACCATGTGACCTCCATTGGAAATGCATTGGGCCGCTGGGCGGCCATGACGCAACACCCAACGAGCACAGAGAATTGCATGAACCGTGTGAGTGCACCCTATGAATGAGCCTTTATGATTCTGAAATGCCAGCAGGCTTGACTGGGACAAAAAAATCGGCAACGTGTCATTGGTCCGACGTCGCTTTGTTCCGACGCATTGGACTCGCCCTGTTACTATCCCTATCCCTAAAGGCCTATTCATAGTCTGGATTTTCGGTGGTGAGGTGACCACCGCTCCGGTGGTGAGCTGACCACCGGAGCTGAAATAGCGTTGAGCGGTGGTGAGTAAAAACAGAGAGAAGGGCTGGAGCAGTGGCGGTGGTTTGCTCTTCACCGTGGCTCGTGACGTCATGTACCGAAACTCCAGACTATGTATGAGCCTTAACTCTAGCCACATAGTCGGAGTAATGGGATGTTCAGCCTGACATGGGTTTCACAAATCACACATTAGGACTCTGGCCATACTAACCTTTTTCAGTCATGAGGTTTTATTTTGCTTTATTCCATGCAATCATCTTGCTTTATGTTCATAATGTAACCACTGACATTATTTCTTTGTTTTTCAGCTTGAAAGTAACGGAGACCTCACTGCCAATGGAACAACCACAGTAGCTGATAAGAAGACAGACTGACGGCTTATTAAACATCTAAAATTGTGTACATATTTCAGTATATAACATATATTAAGTTAAATAATTAATTTCAGTTAATTACAAAAATGTATAATTTAAAAACTTATCCTTGTGTAAATTAGGTATTTTTCAAGTGAATAAAACTGTTTTCTTCTGCAATTTATTTCATGACAGCTCTAACCACATGAACTCTAGTCTGGCCTCCCCATTCTGGGGCAAACATCAGGCAAAAAATAGCAGATCTACTGTACAAGCTCACAATGGGTGATGTGTTGCAACTTGCAATGTGATGTTGGGACCTTGTAGATGTGCTATTTTTGGCAAAGAGATTTGGTGTAGAGATGAAAAAAAGGAGCGGACCAAGTGTAGAGCTCTGGTGTCAACTAAGTAGGCTATAATATAGGGCTTAAGTGCTAATGTTTTTACTTTGTTATATGGCATCATAGTATACTCAGGCTTTTTCTGAATAAAAGGAAATCTATAATTGATTGTACTTCATTCTTTGCTTCTCTTTAACACAAAATGGTCACTTTGATTATTTCTTCTAGCTTTATACTCACAGTAAAAGACTGCAGGTGTCACATCTTTGCAGTCGGGCAGAGACCTTGTATCCTCCAATTTCTCCACATTTCATTTTCCGTTATTGATTAATGCCCTACTTCATAGGGCATCATATAAGAGTGTTGCACACAAGTAGTGAAAATAGCCGATCTGAGCATGAAGTTTCCTATTTTCTATTTCTTTTTTCAAGATATGTTTGGGCCTTTTTCTGCCTTTATTTGATAAGAGTACAGTAAACTGACAGGAAATGGGTTGAGAGCATAGAGCAGGGGTTCTCAACGTTTTTGGCCGGGGACCCCCGAAAATGCTTTGGCAACGTCTTGGGACCCCCGCCCCGCCCCCTCCCGACCCCCAATATAAATTGACTGCTACAATAACCTTAAACCATTTTGGGCGGGAACCCCTTTTGGTGTTTTAAGCATTGTTATAATTTAGCTATTTAAAAATAGCAGATCTACAAGCTCATAGCGCGCCACCGAGTGGCGCGCTACGAGCTTGTAGATCTGCTATTTTTGAAAATAATTTGGGGACCCCCTAAAATAATTTGGCGACCCCCCGAGGGGTCGCGACCCACAGGTTGAGAACCCCTGGCATAGAGGGTGACACGCAGCAAAGGTCGTCGAGACCAGCAGCCTATAGGTGCCCGAACGTCAATGCCAGCCGTCCAGGCCGAAGATGCATATTTTCAGCTTTTTAGAATGTTTAAAAAAAAGGAGTAAAAAATATGAATGCTCAGCTCAAGGTTTCCACCCCACAGTAATGATTGATATTTACTGTTCTACATGCAGTAGCTCTAGCTGGTCCATTGCGTTGTCCTTTTTTAACAGCTTGCCTTTAGTTTTAGTTTGCAGATTTAGATTATTATTAGTATTAAATATATTAACTGATAAATTATGTATTATATATAGGTTAAACCAAACATAAGTCATTAACATCAGCCTTTATCTTTTACAGATGCAAAGAGAGATGGAACTAGAAAAAGTGCCCTTCTAGCGGGGCAGATAGCATGCCATTTACAGGTGAATCGTTCACTTGCGGATACAAGCACCAAAATTGGCACACATACTCCTTAGGGATGGCTCTTTTGATAAAACCATTGTGCCAAATAAAATTTCAAGATGGCGGCCATTTTTCAAGATGGCCACCATTGAATATACAGTAATATTGCATTTCGCAATAAAATCCCATAGACTTGTCCTATTTGAATGATCTTGGTGTCAAATCATACATTTTTCACTATGTAGAATCCAAATTTGGACCCATGGACTTACTCATTGGCTTCCTTGTACCATATATCAGTCCCGGAATCCTAATATTCTGCTAAATTAGAGGTTTGTGTTATGTCTGACTCGGGTAAAATGGATGATAGTGTATATCTTAATATTGTTATAGGTTGTGTGTGTGTGTGTGTGTGTGTGTGTGTGTGTGTGTGTGTGTGTGTGTGTGTGTGTGTGTGTGGGGGGGGGGGGGGGTAATGTAGTAGCTCAACAGAGTGGATGTCAACGTACAGCCAGGGCACACTGGTGGCACCGCTCCTGTGAAACTCAGCATGGGGTTCAGTATCAGCTGAGTAATTTGTTTGGTGTAGCTTGCTAAATAATGACTTCATTGTCCCAAATGTTGTCTAATAGCTAGTGTAGATTACATGTAGTTTACCATGTATGATGTTTAGTTAGACAGCCACACCTGAATTGACAGGGTATGCCAGCACGGGAGAGCCGAGCCAATGGTAAGTTGGCTATACATGACTTATTCATGGACTTACCAAGATGGTGTACAGAACGCACGGGACTTAAATGATACTGGATGAACGATCGGGCTAGGTGTAGATTAGTGATGCACCGAATATTCGTCCGCAGAAAATATTCGGCAGAAAATGGCTAAAAATGCATTTTCGGCCTATTCGGTTTCGGCCCGAATAGGCAGAAAATATATCACCAAATAGTGTATGCAATTAATGCATTCAAAAGAGCTGAGTAAATGTTTTATGGACCCATAATAGTGATTATTTAAGTTAAGTTTTGCCATAACCATTCCTTTTGCCATAAATCAGGTAGGTTTAAGGTACGACCATGACAGCAATGGTAGGAAAAAAGATATATAATATTAATCATATTTGTATATTCGGTATTCGGTTTTCGGCCAACTGTTTCCTATATTCGGTATTCGGTTTCGACCAAGAATTTCCCTTTCGCAAGTGTTGTCTTTGCAAAGAGAAGAATAGTAAAGAGCTCTCATCACATGCAAGACCATCACAACATGATGGCTACACTATGATTGCAACTAATATTCCCCTCTTTCACACAATGAATGAGATGCATTTTAATAAAATGTATCCAGACAGACTTGATGATGGTGGTGGCATTGAAGAAAATCTGAGGAGGAACAAGGCGCAATATCACAAAAGTTGTCGCATTACGAAACTGGAGAGTGAGAATCACAAAACGAAAAGCAGAGTGCGCTCAGCACTGGAATGCAGCTGGATGTTGATGCATCTGCTGTCAACTCCACAAGACTGAAGGAAAAACTCATGCTGTCAGAAATACCTGAGTTGGATGCTCACAAGCAGGGAAGGGATGTTCTTTTGGCTTTCCAGAAAGATGTAGGCTTTGGCTTGTCAGAAGCCTCTGACTCTTATAGTGAAGCTATTGTCCTTAGCAAAGCAGCTAACATCTTACGAAGACATATATGCTGGACCACAAGTCCCTCCAAATCAGGTATTTCTTACAGCAGTTTTTCATTCAGTCTTGTGGAGTTGACAGCAGGTGCATCAACAGTAACACCCAGCTGTTCCAGGCACTGGGCGTACAGGTGAACGATATGTCTGCAAGTCGGAGGACTAGAGGACCCTCACCAGATCTGGTGGTCTCCACTAGATATGTGACTAGCTCTGAGAATTCCTGTAGGTGGGCAACTGGGCATCCTCTTCGGTTTAATGTTCCTTTTCCAGTCTCTTTGTGGCTCTGAGGTACGACCTCTCTCTATTGTACAGGTCTGCCAAGCATGCAGCGTGGTATTGGAGCTCCTGTGCAATAACATCTCCACCACTGAGTCTTGCAACTCTCTTATTGAGATTCATCGTCATAGCTTTCTTGTGAGTTCAGAGTATGCGACATCTTTGTCACATCTGAAACATGTTTGGCTTTTAATGCTGGTTCTACTCCACTTGGTCTGGCATTCCACTGGCTGAGCACTCTCTGCTTTTCGTTTTGTGGTTCTCACTCTCTCCAGTTGAACATAATGCGACAACCTTTGTGATATTGCGCCTTGTTCCTCCTCAGAGTTTATTCAATGTCACCAAGGGAATATTAGTTGTTGTTGTGATTGTCTTGCATGTGGTGATGAGAGCTCATACTATTCTTCTCTTTGCAAAGACAACACTTGCTCCAGTCAGTGTTGAATTTAGGCGGTCCTGGGTCTATATTAGACATCTTGGTGAATGGTAATCAAGGTATCACAGTATGATCATTATCTGTATTCAGTGAAGAGGGATTATCCTTTTACCGCCATCATGCACAATAAGGTATGGGATACGACTAGGTTTGTCAATAAAATCTACACCTAGCCCGATCGTTCATCCAGTATCATTTAAGTCCTGTGCGATCTGTACACCATGTTGGTAAGACCATGAATAAGTCATGTATAGCCCCTTTACCATTGGCTCGGCTCTCCCGTGCTGGTAACATGTCAATTCAGGCGCGTTTGTCTAACTGAACATCATACATGGTACACTTCATGTAATCTAGCTAAAAGATGCTACACACACACACACACACACACACACACACACACACACACACACACACACACACACACACACACACACACACACACACACTCACACACACATTAAACCTCTAACAATATTAAGATACACACTACCATCCATTTTACCTGAGTCAGACATAACACAAACCTCTAATTTAGCAGAATATTAGGATTCTGGCACTGATATATGGTACAAGGAAGCCAGTGAGTAAGTCCATGGGTCCAAATTTGGATTCTACATAGTGAAAAATGTATGATTTGACACCAAGATCATTCAAACAGGACAAGTCTATGGGATTTTATTGCGAAATGCAATATTACTGTATATTCAATGGTGGCCATTTTGAAAAATGGCTGCCATATTGAAATTTGATTTGGCACAATGGTTTTATCAAAAGAGCCATCCCTAAGGAGTATGTGTACCAATTTTGGTGCTTGTATCCGCAAGTGAACGATTATTTCCACTATCTGCCCCGCTATTCTGGGCACAGGTCTCCACCAGGAGGATAGGACTGTGTGAGATGTTTGGCAAAATCTTTAGGAGTAATATAAACATGTTTGTTTGTTTTTTGCAACAATTTTCTTTTGTTGAGGAAATGCAGAGCCAGATCACTCTGGACAAAACGGGCCACTCCTGAAAACTTTGGAAGGCAATGTTAGCCAATCAGTGTAGAATCTGAGAAATACAACAGACTCGTCTTGTTCACATGACTACAGAGATCATGTGTACCGATTTGTGTGAGATTTGGATGAAATCTGTGCGACTAACATAAGCAATGTGTTTTGCAGACATCGGCCTCATGGTGGCGCTATAACCGGCAGATGTGGAGGGATGCAGAGACAATGTTTTTCCATGGCCTCTAGGGAGTGCGCATACATAAGTTGTATACAGATCGATGCAGTTATAGCTAAAAACAGGAATTGGCCTGTTATAGCGCCACCATGAGGCCGATTTGGAAAAAAATGAGTGGCATGTCGTCCTCGGCCTAGTGTAAATGTGCGTGCATAATTTCACGGAAATTGCACACTGTGTTTGTGATTTGTGGCATTTTGTTCGAAACGGACCAATCATGTGAGCTTTGGAAGCCAATCTTAGCCAATCAGGATGGAAGATGAGAAATGGTGCAGATCCGTGTTGATCACATGACTATGAAGATAGTGTATACCGAATTGTGTGATGTATGGATAAAATGTGTACGAGTAATCTACAGAAATGTGTTTTGCCCAAATCGGCCTCATGGTGGCGCCATAACAGGCCGTTGAAGAATATTTGGGGCAGAGGTTTGTTGTTGGCATCCAGGGAGTGTGTGTGCAAAGTTTGGCATGGATCGGGCCAACGGTGGCGGAGATTAGCTGATAACGGACGGACGGAAGGAAGGAAGGAAGGACGGACACACACACACGGACGGACGGAGTGCAAAACATACTCTCTCCCCATGCCTTCGGCCTGGTGGAGACAAAAATGGTGCCAGTCCTTTAATAACAGCGACTACACTGAGTTTTCTATAGATCATAACATTATTTAGGTGGACCTGTTTTTCTTCTCTTCTGAAAAATAAAAATATAAAAAGTGAAAGGGGATGAGTAGAATTGTTTTAATTTCAATTAAGACACATTATTCGTTAGTGTTATTTATTAGGACTTACTAATATTATAGCGTTATATTATTGTGTTATTATTCATGTTCACACCAGAAAATGAAATGGATGTAGTGCTGACATTGTAAAGTGTAATGCGAATGTATTTCAGGGTGTTGGTGGATGTCATATTTGTATAGCCTGGTATCCAGCCTGCTTCGCTACGTTCGGCGGATTTTTTTTTCTCTCTTCGCTTATCAGTCTGGAAAGCCTCCTATCTCCAAGGGAGGCGGGACATGCCAAAAGTTTCGAAACCTAACGTGGCTTCTGATTGGTCTGTGGTGCGGGGCGGGACAAA
The DNA here is from genome assembly GCF_951216825.1 of Electrona antarctica. Lineage (NCBI taxonomy): Eukaryota > Metazoa > Chordata > Actinopteri > Myctophiformes > Myctophidae > Electrona > Electrona antarctica. Next base: position 40,592,288 of record NC_136797.1, read on the forward strand.
GCACCAGTGAGACGTCATAGCAAAGCGCAGCTACTGCTACTGAAAAGCATGGAGGGTGGCGCTGGCTGATGACGTAGGTTGCCTAACGCTACTCTCATTCGTTGGAACAACATCCAATCAGCAACGACGTTGACTACGTAACATATGTAGTTCTAGTGTAGTTCTGCAAAACCTCCCAATGGGAGGCTTTCCAGACTGATAAGCGAAGAGAGAAAAAAAAATCCGCCGAACGTAGCGAAGCAGGCTGGATACCAGGCTAATATTTGTATAGTTTACCCACATTATTAGCTATTCACATTGCTTAATAACATATTCAAGCCTGCTAGCTTTTTAATATGCAATATTTATTTAATTATATATTTATCTTCCTAGATGGAAAGTCCCACAATTGTATGTTGTTGTGAAATGGATGGGAAAAATGTTTCCCTTATGTTGTATTTTAATTAGTTAGGCCTACATTAGTTTGCCTGAATGTAGTAAACATTTTTAGTAATGTATATTTATTACTTCCTGCTTAGGTCTACTTCACTTTTTAAAGTAGTGTTGAATACTGAACCTTGAGTGAGTTAGGTTGTGATTGGTGGACAGATGGTTCTATTGTTCTCCTCTTTGGCCAGTCATTGCAAGCCTCCACCTCAGGCTCTCTAGTATAAGAAGAGTGTAGTTGTAAGGTCTCAGTCCACAACTCCTCTGGAACTCCTCCAGAATATCAATCATTTCGAACCAGAACTGACTGTGGACTCCAGACTTCAAGTGAAGATGAACAACAACAACAATTCTGCTCCTGAGGAGGGAGTGATGCTAGCAGACATAATGGCTCGACAGGAAGAGGAGCTCACCTGTCCTGTTTGCTGCAACATCTTTAAACATCCTGTTATCCTGTCGTGTAGCCACAGCTTCTGCAGCGCCTGTCTGCAGCAATGGTGGACGGTGAACAAGAACAGGGACTGTCCTGTTTGCAGAACAAACTCCTCCCTGGACCAACCTCCTGTCAACTTGGCCTTGAAGAACCTCTCTGAGAACTTCTTAGAGGAGAGAAGTCGCAGGTCTCTCAGAGATAATTCCAAAGTGAATACTCTATGTGGTTACTTTGACTCACTTCAAATACTACCTGAGGTTAATACTTTGTGTGAGTACTTTAATGTACTACAAATACAAAGAGGAAACTGTGAGTAATTTAGTACTGCATATAGTAGTGTAGTTTTTACAAGAGTGTAACCACTGTTATGGCCTTGTGGGTCATATTGTGTATATCCCTGTGTTGCTTCTGTCCCCTGCAGGTGCTGAGCATTGTTGTCCCTAATGTGTTGCTGTCCTGAGGAGGGCCTGGCTTGGAGCCTGATCAGCTCTCTGATTGGTCCTGTGGCAGCTCAGGCCTCGCTACCTGGACTATAAAGCTCACTCTGTGCCTGGACTTCGGGGTGGGAACACTGCTGCGTGTGGTGTGGGAGCACTCCAGCGTGTGGCCTTCCCTCCAGCCGACTGCTTATGTGTTTCATGTCCGGTTTAGTTGTAGTTCCATTTGTCTGTCTGTTAGGTTGTGTTGTTTGGTCATCTGTTCCACTTCATTCAGTCATGTAAGTGTTCATTCATTCTGGGCTCACAGAGCCTCTCTGTCATTATCATTCATCATGCACTATGCCACTTTGTAAGTTATTTGTGAACTGAGTATTAAAACAGATACTCTTTTATGAGCCGTGTTGTTCTTTCATACATGTTACGGGCAGTAAAACCCCTAGACTTAAACAGTTCGTAACATATTTGGGATCTCGTCCGGTCTTTTGTCTTTTTCCAAAAGTGAACCTGTTAATTGGGATCTCGTCCGGTCTTTTGTCTTTTTCCAAAAGTGAACCTGTTAATTGGGATTTCTTTTTCTAAAAGTTAACCCATTAGTTGGGATCTCTCCTGGTTTTTTGGCTTTTCAAAAGTACCCATGTTAAGTGAATATTAAGTGGCTGTTTGTCAGTTTTTTGTTCCAAAAGAAAGTTGAGCTTGTACTGTGGTCATTTGGTCTCTCTTTCTTGTTTGGTTGTTGCTAAAACTGAGCCCATACTCCTATATGGTGTCTTTTTTTTAGTAATATTCGTTTGGTGAACCTGCATTTGTTAAAAGAAAGTAACATGATGTTTTCTTTTTTTTCGGTCCCGTTTGTGATCGGCTGGAGTTGCTATTGGTAGGTATGTTGCTCGTATTTTGTTGCACCTTAAGTTTGGTTAGTTTAGTATAGGTGAATTGGACAAACTAAAAGCTGTTAGATTACCAAATTTCTTAGAATCTCGGTGGCGGGGCTGCTGGGAGGCGATATAGACAAGGGTGGTGGTGGAGCTGTTAGTTCGAGGTGGCTTTCTGAATGTGGCATCTGAGAGACGGATGGTCAGTGCAACTGGTTGGATAGGGGGGGAGGATGAAGCGGAGGCTGAAGATTCTTCCCTGGGTGCCGCCAGAGGTGCTGACCTGCCGAAAAAGGCTGGGGGGGTTCTGGGGAACTAGGGATAACCCTTTGGGGGGTGAGTCCTGATAGGGCGCCGGCTGCGACGCCTGCTCCCCGGCCTGATGACACAGCCACGGGAGAGAAATGCCGGTCTGGAGCGCGGTGCTCCTGCTCTAAGCCCCACCACCCAGAGATTGCCTTGGTCCCGTTTGCTGCAGAGAAGGTGAGAGTGAAGTCTGCTTTTTCAGCGTTTGTGTCGAATGTGTTGCTGCCACGGGAAGATTGGCTTAACCCGTGAGGAGCTTGACATGCTAAATAATGGTGCAGAAAATCGAGTCATATAGCTGCTTTTGCCCTCCGTTCAGTTGTGCTGGAATCGCACTAATTTTGATATAATGCAGTGGTGCTGCGATGGCACCGTTCATATTTCTGAAATCCATAACCTGATACGGACGAGGGTGGATATGGAATGTAGTGAAATGTTTATTTGGCCGTGTCGTGGTGTGTGCAAACTCCGGAGGCTGGCACCCACGGCAGCAGTCAAACCTTGTAGCGTTTCTTTTTTTGTTTTCATTCAAGTTGTCCTATGTTGGACTCAGGTACATTTAGTGGTTGTGCATTCAACCGTAGAGGTTAGTTAAACAAAGTGGGTTTTTCATACCTCGTTTTTGGTCCGTTGGTGGGTAATTCAAACTAGTTCTGAAAGTGTGACAGGTTATGTTATAACCTTACGTACCAAGTTGAATGTAGTTTGGGTATTTGTTTGTTAGTTGGCAAGGCATTTACCACAACTAAATGTGATGTCGATATATGGTGTTTTAAACTGTTCAGGTACTATACTTGCTTCTTGTCGCTGCTATTTTGCTTTTGACAGGCCGCGTGTTGTGTCTATTTTTGCCATGATGTTGTAGAGGCTTCAGAGGCTTCTTTAAATTATATTTGTAGCATTTTTCGATGAGCGTCCGCGCCGCTGTTTTTTTTTAGAAATAGTCGGATTTTTGCGAGCAGAAACCAAATTCGTTTTGCAAACCGGTGGTTTTACACTTTTTCGTGGATTCATAAATACTTGTGACGGGGTTTGGTGAGCCATTGCCCTGACGTAAAGTGGAATTCAGGCATGTGTTTTTATTGCCACGGTTTTTCGATAGCACTTGTCACTTTACACATTTGGGTGTAAAGGCTTGTGTTTTGTGTCGGCTAGTGCCTTGAACAGGTTGAACGTTTCAGTATGTATTGTGGAGAAAGCGTCTTTATTCCACTCTACAGAGTATTAGAGCACTTGTATTATTTGAGGGTTGTTAAACGCTGCCCTCGTGTGGGCGTTGTGAGTGTGGCAGACCTCCAAATTCAATGGCTTGCTCATTTAGGGGTCCTGAGTAGGACCAGGCGTACAAGTTAAGTGATTGTGGATCCAATCAAATTTAGTGATCATGTAAATCAGATTCATCCTTGGATATCCTTTTTTGTTACGCACTAAAAGGGTTGAGATTTTGAAGGGTGGTGATCTGAATGTATTGTGATTAATCTGTCATGTGGGTTTGCTTAAACCATATTGGTCTGTGTAGTGATTAAACTAGTTCTAACATGAGAAGGGTTACGTGGTAACCTGACGTACCAAATTGAATTGGTTTTCGCTAAGCTAAGTTTTTGATTGCGGTCTCAGGAGAGACGTTAGGAGTGAGGGAAATGTCAGTGGAGATTTGGGAAGAGGTCTCAGTCGAGACATTAGGAGAGAGGGTCTTAGTGGGGGGGAGATACTGTAGGAAGGAGTATATTCAGCATGTTTTGGGTTTTTTTTTAGTGATGTGAAAGTGGAATAATCAAACCTTTTTTGTTAAGGGTAAAATGTTTGATCTTAGGGGGGAGGTGTTATGGCCTTGTGGGTCATATTGTGTATATCCCTGTGTTGCTTCTGTCCCCTGCAGGTGCTGAGCATTGTTGTCCCTAATGTGTTGCTGTCCTGAGGAGGGCCTGGCTTGGAGCCTGATCAGCTCTCTGATTGGTCCTGTGGCAGCTCAGGCCTCGCTACCTGGACTATAAAGCTCACTCTGTGCCTGGACTTCGGGGTGGGAACACTGCTGCGTGTGGTGTGGGAGCACTCCAGCGTGTGGCCTTCCCTCCAGCCGACTGCTTATGTGTTTCATGTCCGGTTTAGTTGTAGTTCCATTTGTCTGTCTGTTAGGTTGTGTTGTTTGGTCATCTGTTCCACTTCATTCAGTCATGTAAGTGTTCATTCATTCTGGGCTCACAGAGCCTCTCTGTCATTATCATTCATCATGCACTATGCCACTTTGTAAGTTATTTGTGAACTGAGTATTAAAACAGATACTCTTTTATGAGCCGTGTTGTTCTTTCATACATGTTACGGGCAGTAAAACCCCTAGACTTAAACAGTTCGTAACAACCACCTTTACACCATGTTTGAGCTTGTATAGGTGTGCTATTTTTGATAGCATTCCTATTCCCCCAGAATAGGGATGCTGGTGTTCAAGGTGTTAATTTAATAAAAAATACTAAGGCAGGATTGAATCAATTAACATGTTTTCTGTCAACAACAAAAAACACCACATAGACATCCATTGACATATGCATTAGATGGCTTGTTAATTATTATTACAGTAGGCCTACACATGTCTGGGACACGTATAGGCCTACAAAAGCAGACATGGCTGATTATATGGCCAGGGAGTCATTTTTACTGAAGACGAATCATTGGAACAGATTGAGCACCCCAACCTTTATTTTTTTATTTTTTTCTGTGAAGAAAGCTAGTGCTAAGCATTTTCAACTTGTATTATGACCTTCTGATGATACTGATATGACAATATGAGAATCAGTGTTTGTCCACATTCGTCAGGAATTAAAATGTCATATTCATTATATTAATGAATGAATATGCATGCACTATAGTGGTGCAATTGCAACTCGTCTCTGTGTGTTACCCTGTGTTGTTTGAACAGATTATCACATTATATTATTCATCATTTGTTTAGATCATCATAGAGTGCATTGCGAAGTGAAATATTTACTGTGTTATACCAGTCAAAACATTCATATTTTTTTCTTTTTCAAATAAAGGTTTGACAGCTACAGTTCCTTTGTGTGTTCATTACAGAGAGGCCATCACATGATCACAACACATCTGTTCAAACATTTTTACATTTTTACAGAGAGAATCCGATACCACAATTTATGTGTTAGCCAATGATACCGATACCGAATACCGATACCAGTGTTGTGATCTCGTGTTCATAGCTATTTAGCTATATATCTTGTGTTGTGTTTATAGCAGACTCCTCACTCAAATGTGCACTTATTTACCTGCCATAGTGTTAACCCCTTACCCCTGTGTCGGATCGGTGGTTAGACTGGCATATTCGCCGATACCGATATGACCCGATATGACAAATAAGGGCCGATACGGATACAGTATCGGGACATCTCTAATTTAAATAAAGATAAAAAATAAAAAATCACCAGAGAATTCACACTGGAGAAGCCATACTGCTCTGACCAATATGGAAAAGGTAATTCAGAGAAACACTACAGGATTCACACGGGAAAGAAATAATTCAACTGAGTACTGTGTGGGAGGAGTTTTACTCAGTGTCATGGATACACACACATAGGCCTACATGCAGGAGTGAAAGCCTGCAGAGTTGCACTGTACCAAGTGTAGAAAAAGCTTTAGTAGGCCTATAACTCCAGGTTCTTTTAATATCCATCAGAGAAGTCACACTGGAGAGAAACACTACAAATGCAAGAGTGCCATATGTCTACATAAAATGCTATCTAGCCTATTCACACAAGCATGATTAAACTCACGACAGGGTTGACTAGAGTTTCTCTCCACACATATTTGCCTCTACTGCTGCCATGCACAGAAGATATTTCGAGAACCACCACTATAGACCAAGCAATGGTCAAACACCTCCTTCTAGTGACAAAACAGTGAGCATAGCATTGAATGATCCACCAGCATTATGCACTACTGAATGACAAAAGCGTAGATCAATTACTGACCGTCTAGCCATCATCATTACATACACTCTGTTCTTTTCAGACAAAACTAGGACAATTACTATGTTTTAATGACAATGGAACATCCTTATGCACCACTTTGACTGCATTACATGTGAATGGTAAAGCCATTCACACAGTATCACACGGTGTGATATATGGGTGGGGCAACAAGTAGGCCTAATCAGACTAACTTGTGAAAGAACACTGGCGAAACTACTGACATAGCCAACATTGTCTACACTCTACTACTCTATTGTATTTTGTATTCAGCTCATCTAAATGATTCTCACTACTGTTAATAACAGCGACTACACTGAGTTTTCTATAGATCATAACATTATTTAGGTTTTTTAAATATTTAATATTTCATTACATTTCTTCTCTTCTGAAAAATAAAAATATAAAAAGTGAAAGGGGATGAGTAGAATTGTTTTAATTTCAATTAAGACACATTATTCGTTAGTGTTATTTATTAGGACTTACTTAGTGTTATATTATTGTGTTACTTCATGTTCACACCAGAAAATGAAATGGATGTAGTGTTGACATTGTAAAGTGTAATGCGAATGTATTTCAGGGTGTTGGTGGATGTCATGTATAGTTTACCCACATTATTCACATTGCTTAATAAAATATTCAAGCCTGCTAGCTTTTTTCCCCCCCATCTACCCCCCACTATTTCTTTGCCTTCTGGCAGTTTAGTCAGGGTAAACGTGTCATTTTCCTTTAGTGATTCAATTTCCTCATCCATAGCTCTTGCCCATAACTTAGAGTCAGGTGATGCCATTGCCTGCTTTACTGTGTGTGGCACATCACAAATGACTCTATAACAATAATCAAAGGTTATGTCATCTAGGTCATCAGATTTTACTTGACACTCATAATCCTTTAAATACTGAGGTGGTTTCACTTTTCTTCTGGGATATGTTGCACTCTGGCCACTGTCACCTGCCTGAGCACTGACCAAATCATCCATCTCCCCTGCTTCTTGTTCCTGTATCTCACTGGTTTGGCCATCTTCACCTGCCTGAACATTTGCCAAATCACTCATTTCAACAACCACCTCTTGTTCTTGTGTCTCGTTAGTTTCCCTATCTTCAGGGAGGTGGTTTACAGTCCTTCCCCCACTGCAATCATCATCCCACTCTGTTTGGGTCTGAATCTCAATGACATTCCTTTGAATGAACTTTACCAATCTGTGCTTAGTTACCTTCCCAGTGTCGGGATAAAACACTAAATAGGCTGGGCTATTTTTATCATATCCTACAAATATCCCTTTTTCACATCGTGAATCCAACTTTTTCTTATTTTGTTTATATGCATAGCATGGGGACCCAAAAGTTCTCATTCTTGAAAGGTTTGGCCTCTTTCCTGTCAGCATGTAATATGGGGTCTGTCCTACACGCTTATTGAAACATCTATTTCGAATAACAGCAGCATTACCGCATATGTCCACAATTCCCTTGGTAATTTGCACTCAATCAGCACTCAATCAGCATACATCTGGCCATCTCAAACAGCGTTCGCCAATTTCTTTCAGCTGTCCCATTCTGATGGGGTGAGTATGGAGCTGAGGTCTCATGTCTAATGGACTTTCCGCTTAACAATGCCTGAAAGTGACCAGAAGTATACTCAGTACCATTATCCGAACGAATACACTTAATTTTCCCATAAGGTGAAACATCGGCAATGTACTTCTCTGTAGCTTGGACTGTGTCACTCTTAGATTTCAAGAAATAAACAAAAGTAGCTCCTGAATAGTCGTCAGTAAATGCTAAAGCATTTTTGAATCCGTCTTTAGCCGTTGGATCAATTGGTCCAGATAAATCAGTGTGTACAAGTTCTAGTGCTGCTTTAGCTCTTTGGTCTGGTTCTCTATTTCGGCTCTGAGCAAATTTACCTTCTATACACACATCGCATGACAACTTGGAAATATCAACCTTGCCTTTAATTTCCATACCATCAGTTACATTCTGCAGTTTTAACACATCTTCGTAGTTGCAATGTCCCAGAATCTCATGCCACGTCTTGATGTCATAGCATCCATGACATTCATCAACATCAATACTCTCATCAACGGTGTTTACATAAAACAACCTGTCATGTACCTTAATGTCGAATGTCGTGCCGTCTCTCTGGATGAACTTGTTCTGTCCCTCTTTGAAGATGAATGTGGCTCCATTTGATGTTGCTGCGTTGACTGAGAAAATGTCTTGGGGAAAGGATGGAACATACAGCGCCCCCTTCAGCATCGTTTCCACCTCTCGACCCTTGGTATCTCTCAGGAAAAACACTGCAGTACCTCTCTTCAGCGCTACGCCAGAGGCCCTCACTCCATCAGCCATCTCCAGAACATTCCTCCGTGGCTCGAAATTCTCATCGAAGTTTCGGAACTTCTTCACGTCGGTCACAATATGTGACGTAGCCCCGGTGTCGACCATCAGCCCTCTGCTCAGAGTATTACTCCGACAAAGTCTCTGCTTCGGTCTCCCGGCGCCATCCGAGTCGCGGTTCACCTGGCCCACCTTGAAGGTGAACGCGTGCTCCTCTTCATCCTGCGTCACATTGACGTTGTCTTTCCGTCTTCTTCGTCTGCAGTTGGTGTCGTTATGTGTTGGACTTCTGCAAAGACTGCACCACTGTCTCTGTTCTTTCTGACCAGCAGCATCTCCGCACTCAAACGATTTGTGCCCTCTCTGGCCGCAGTTATAACAGGACAGTCTCACGTCGTTGTCCTTGCTTCTTAGTCTCATCACGCTGTCATCCCCGGAACTGCTACTGAACCTTTCAGTGATCTCGTAACTCCTCAGTTTGGACTTAAAGTCGGCGAAGTTGATCCTGTCATCACTTTGTGCGATGTGGATGGAAAATGGCTTATAAGATTCTGGCAGCCCCTTCAGAACCATTGCTGTTAGCAAGCCATCACTCAAAGTCTCTTCCGCATTTCTCAGTGCCGTGATAGCTGTTTCTGCTCGTATAATATATGCTGTCATTGTTTCATCTGCAGTTTTCCGGAGCGACGTCAGCTCTGTGTACAAACTGATCACCCTCGGTTTCCCCTTGCCCGCATAGTGATCTTTCAGAATCTGTAACGCCTTTCTTCCGTCATCCGCTGCCTCACGCATAACCAAAGACAAACTTGTATCATCGAGCACTTGAACCAATTCAGCGTAAGCATTTTCATTTTTCTCGGCGTCCTCAGTGTCTCTTGCTGCGGCCTCCTCCGCACCGAGTATTTCCTCATCGTCGTACTCGTATAGTATGGTGTTTTTCAGGCCCTTCAGCCGGAGGTAACCGAGAAATTTTACCAACCATAATTCAAAGTTCCTTTCATCTCCGTCAAAGCGAATACGGTTCCATTGGTTGTTGCCTCTACCACTGGGCTCCATGACCTGTTGAACAAAGCTAGCGTATCGCGTCAGATTCAACAACAACCAAAGCTAGCCGGAAGCATGACGGAGGGGTAACAAAGAGACTCAGAGAGCAGATGTGGGTTTGCTTCCTTAGACCATGGCTGAGAGAAGCGAGTGTGTTTATTTTTACTCATTATATACACGTCAACACAATTGACACATCCGGCATCCGGTTTCAGTATAAAAGCATATATAAATATACATACAATGACAATGATATATTTATATACACAGGCAATTAATGATCATTTTTAATACATCTCAACAATATTATTGTAACTTATTATTCATGTTCACACCAGAAAATGAAATGGATGTAGTGCTGACATTGTAAAGTGTAATGCGAATGTATTTCAGGGTGTTGGTGGATGTCATATTTGTATAGTTTACCCACATTATTACCTATTCACATTGCTTAATAACATATTCAAGCCTGCTAGCTTTTTAATATGCAATATTTATTTAATTATATATTTATCTTCCTAGATGGAAAGTCCCACAATTGTATGTTGTTGTGAAATGGATGGGAAAAATGTTTCCCTTATGTTGTATTTTAATTAGTTAGGCCTACATTAGTTTGCCTGAATGTAGTAAACATTTTTAGTAATGTATATTTATTACTTCCTGCTTAGGTCTACTTCACTTTTTAAAGTAGTGTTGAATACTGAACCTTGAGTGAGTTAGGTTGTGATTGGTGGACAGATGGTTCTATTGTTCTCCTCTTTGGCCAGTCATTGCAAGCCTCCACCTCAGGCTCTCTAGTATAAGAAGAGTGTAGTTGTAATGTCTCAGTCCACAACTCCTCTGGAACTCCTCCAGAATATCAATCATTTCGAACCAGAACTGACTGTGGACTCCAGACTTCAAGTGAAGATGAACAACAACAACAACAATTCTGCTCCCGAGGAGGGTGTGATGCTAGCAGACAGAATGGCTCGACAGGAAGAGGAGCTCACCTGTCCTGTTTGCTGCAACATCTTTACATATCCTGTTATCTGGCTGCCGTGTAGCCACAGCTTCTGCTGCGCCTGTCTGCAGCAATGGTGGGCGGTGAACAAGAACAGCGACTGTCCTGTTTGCAGAACAAACTCCCATGACCAACCTCCTGTCAACTTCTTAGAGGAGAGACGTCGCAGGTCTCTCAGAGATAATTCCAAAGTGAATACTCTATGTGATTCCTTTGACTCACTTCAAATACTACCTGAGGTTAATACTTTGTGTGAGTACTTTAATGTACTACAAATACAAAGAGGAAACTTTGTGTGAGTAATTTAGTACTGCATATAGTAGTGTAGTTTTTACAAGAGTGTAACCACCTTTACACCATGTTTTTTATTTTTTTTAAAGATATTTTTTTTGCGGCTTACGCCTTTTATTGGTTTTTTTGAAGGGACAGACAGTAGGCTGACAGGAAATGGGAGAGAGATGGGGGAAGACATGCAGTAAAGGCCGTGTCGGGCTCGGGAGTCGAACCCGCGGCACACTGCGACTGGATTACCAGTCGGGTGCCCAGACGGTTACGCCACCGCCTTGAGCACCCCAACCTTTATTTTTTTATTTTTTTTCTGTGAAGAAAGCTAGTGCTAAGCATTTTCAACTTGTATTATGACCTTCTGATGATACTGATATGACAATATGAGAATCAGTGTTTGTCCACATTCGTCAGGAATTAAAATGTCATATTCATTATATTAATGAATGAATATGCATGCACTATAGTGGTGCAATTGCAACTCGTCTCTGTGTGTTACCCTGTGTTGTTTGAACAGATTATCACATTATATTATTCATCATTTGTTTAGATCATCATAGAGTGCATTGCGAAGTGAAATATTTACTGTGTTATACCAGTCAAAACATTCATATTTTTTTCTTTTTCAAATAAAGGTTTGACAGCTACAGTTCCTTTGTGTGTTCATTACAGAGAGGCCATCACATGATCACAACACATCTGTTCAAACATTTTTACATTTTTACAGAGAGAATCCGATACCACAATTTATGTGTTAGCCAATGATACCGATACCGAATACCGATACCAGTGTTGTGATCTCGTGTTCATAGCTATTTAGCTATATATCTTGTGTTGTGTTTATAGCAGACTCCTCACTCAAATGTGCACTTATTTACCTGCCATAGTGTTAACCCCTTACCCCTGTGTCGGATCGGTGGTTAGACTGGCATATTCGCCGATACCGATATGACCCGATATGACAAATAAGGGCCGATACGGATACAGTATCGGGACATCTCTAATTTAAATAAAGATAAAAAATAAAAAATCACCAGAGAATTCACACTGGAGAAGCCATACTGCTCTGACCAATATGGAAAAGGTAATTCAGAGAAACACTACAGGATTCACACGGGAAAGAAATAATTCAACTGAGTACTGTGTGGGAGGAGTTTTACTCAGTGTCATGGATACACACACATAGGCCTACATGCAGGAGTGAAAGCCTGCAGAGTTGCACTGTACCAAGTGTAGAAAAAGCTTTAGTAGGCCTATAACTCCAGGTTCTTTTAATATCCATCAGAGAAGTTACACTGGAGAGAAACACTACAAATGCAAGAGTGCCATATGTCTACATAAAATGCTATCTAGCCTATTCACACAAGCATGATTAAACTCACGACAGGGTTGACTAGAGTTTCTCTCCACACATATTTGCCTCTACTGCTGCCATGCACAGAAGATATTTCGAGAACCACCACTATAGACCAAGCAATGGTCAAACACCTCCTTCTAGTGACAAAACAGTGAGCATAGCATTGAATGATCCACCAGCATTATGCACTACTGAATGACAAAAGCGTAGATCAATTACTGACCGTCTAGCCATCATCATTACATACACTCTGTTCTTTTCAGACAAAACTAGGACAATTACTATGTTTTAATGACAATGGAACATCCTTATGCACCACTTTGACTGCATTACATGTGAATGGTAAAGCCATTCACACAGTATCACACGGTGTGATATATGGGTGGGGCAACAAGTAGGCCTAATCAGACTAACTTGTGAAAGAACACTGGCGAAACTACTGACATAGCCATCATTGTCTACACTCTACTACTCTATTGTATTTTTTATTCAGCTCATCTAAATGATTCTCACTACTGTTAATAACAGCGACTACACTGAGTTTTCTATAGATCATAACATTATTTAGGTTTTTTAAATATTTAATATTTCATTACATTTCTTCTCTTCTGAAAAATAAAAATATAAAAAGTGAAAGGGGATGAGTAGAATTGTTTTAATTTCAATTAAGACACATTATTCGTTAGTGTTATTTATTAGGACTTACTTAGTGTTATATTATTGTGTTACTTCATGTTCACACCAGAAAATGAAATGGATGTAGTGTTGACATTGTAAAGTGTAATGCGAATGTATTTCAGGGTGTTGGTGGATGTCATGTATAGTTTACCCACATTATTCACATTGCTTAATAAAATATTCAAGCCTGCTAGCTTTTTGCCCCCCCATCTACCCCCCACTATTTCTTTGCCTTCTGGCAGTTTAGTCAGGGTAAACGTGTCATTTTCCTTTAGAGATTCAATTTCCTCATCCATAGCTCTTGCCCATAACTTAGAGTCAGGTGATGCCATTGCCTGCTTTACTGTGTGTGGCACATCACAAATGACTCTATAACAATAATCAAAGGTTATGTCATCTAGGTCATCAGATTTTACTTGACACTCATAATCCTTTAAATACTGAGGTGGTTTCACTTTTCTTCTGGGATATGTTGCACTCTGGCCACTGTCACCTGCCTGAGCACTGACCAAATCATCCATCTCCCCTGCTTCTTGTTCCTGTATCTCACTGGTTTGGCCATCTTCACCTGCCTGAACATTTGCCAAATCACTCATTTCAACAACCACCTCTTGTTCTTGTGTCTCGTTAGTTTCCCTATCTTCAGGGAGGTGGTTTACAGTCCTTCCCCCACTGCAATCATCATCCCACTCTGTTTGGGTCTGAATCTCAATGACATTCCTTTGAATGAACTTTACCAATCTGTGCTTAGTTACCTTCCCAGTGTCGGGATAAAACACTAAATAGGCTGGGCTATTTTTATCATATCCTACAAATATCCCTTTTTCACATCGTGAATCCAACTTTTTCTTATTTTGTTTATATGCATAGCATGGGGACCCAAAAGTTCTCATTCTTGAAAGGTTTGGCCTCTTTCCTGTCAGCATGTAATATGGGGTCTGTCCTACACGCTTATTGAAACATCTATTTCGAATAACAGCAGCATTACCGCATATGTCCACAATTCCCTTGGTAATTTGCACTCAATCAGCACTCAATCAGCATACATCTGGCCATCTCAAACAGCGTTCGCCAATTTCTTTCAGCTGTCCCATTCTGATGGGGTGAGTATGGAGCTGAGGTCTCATGTCTAATGGACTTTCCGCTTAACAATGCCTGAAAGTGACCAGAAGTATACTCAGTACCATTATCCGAACGAATACACTTAATTTTCCCATAAGGTGAAACATCGGCAATGTACTTCTCTGTAGCTTGGACTGTGTCACTCTTAGATTTCAAGAAATAAACAAAAGTAGCTCCTGAATAGTCGTCAGTAAATGCTAAAGCATTTTTTAATCCGTCTTTAGCCGTTGGATCAATTGGTCCAGATAAATCAGTGTGTACAAGTTCTAGTGCTGCTTTAGCTCTTTGGTCTGGTTCTCTATTTCGGCTCTGAGCAAATTTACCTTCTATACACACATCGCATGACAACTTGGAAATATCAACCTTGCCTTTAATTTCCATACCATCAGTTACATTCTGCAGTTTTAACACATCTTCGTAGTTGCAATGTCCCAGAATCTCATGCCACGTCTTGATGTCATAGCATCCATGACATTCATCAACATCAATACTCTCATCAACGGTGTTTACATAAAACAACCTGTCATGTACCTTAATGTCGAATGTCGTGCCGTCTCTCTGGATGAACTTGTTCTGTCCCTCTTTGAAGATGAATGTGGCTCCATTTGATGTTGCTGCGTTGACTGAGAAAATGTCTTGGGGAAAGGATGGAACATACAGCGCCCCCTTCAGCATCGTTTCCACCTCTCGACCCTTGGTATCTCTCAGGAAAAACACTGCAGTACCTCTCTTCAGCGCTACGCCAGAGGCCCTCACTCAGTGACGGATCAACCCCTGTCAAGGCCCTGGCGCTTCATCAAATCAAAGGGCCCTATATGTGATTCAGCCAATTAATTAATTAACATGCGCGCGCTCAGCGCACCGCACGTGACGTATCCACTATCCACCACTGCTGCTGCGCTGCCCGCTGACATACAAGACGCAGCCAGGCACTGGGCACAGGCGCACAGCCTTTCCAACTTCAGTCTCTCTCCTACTATGCACTCTGACTCACTGTGACTATCATCATTTTACAAATTACAATGTATTAAGGACAAGGAGATTACTGTATGGTTATTAGTACAGTACAGACTAGTCGTTAACAAGAAACACTCATGGAAAATTTGTCAATGATGAGATGGGGGGAAAAGAACGATGCAGTTTCATGTAATTGTACATTTTATTTTCTTATGTATTCAGTCAAACAGCTGATTGCACCGCATATAAGTTGAAGTTACAAAATACAACATATAATAGTGCAAGACCAAAAGGCCCATAAATATTTGTTACACACAGAAGACAGAATCGAATTGTAAAAGTGTTTACTGCAAAGTGCAAGTCAGAGCAAAATCAGACCAAAAGGCCAGGATTAGAAAATAAAAATTGAACACAAATTAATAATACAGTGCAGTGCAGTATAATAAACATTGCTCGGCCTGGGTGTGGAGACGGACATCCACTGCGGGCTGGCCATGCTCTGGTGCAGGCAGCAGCCGCGGCGAGGCTGTGGTGGTGAAAGAGAGATGTTCTATCAATATAGTTATCTTTGCCTACCTATTGTTCTGCAAATTCATATAGCCTATGGGCAAATCACTTACTTGGCGTTGGAGGTCGGGGCTGGTTCTGCTGGATATCCGCCTGGACAGGCACCCCACTGCGGCTGCCACCAGCAGCAGCAGTGCTTCCTCCTTCGGTGTCGGTAGCTGCTCTTCGGCCGGTAAAATAAGTTGTAAGTCTCGGGATTTTTTCTTTAAGCACCTCTTGTCTTTTGAGTTTTTCTTCCTTTTTCGTTCGTTTTGCACTGCCACTGTCAGGTTTCTTGCCGGGCATTGTAATTTGTACAAACGTGTCCAACGAGGCGACGACTCCGAGCACAAACAAACAGACAACTCTCCAATTTGAAATTAGCAATGAACACAGCTGCTCAGGTCCAACTAATTAACGACTCTCTCTCTCTCTTTGCGTCATGACATCACTGAGAAATTGAGAATAGAAGGGATCTATTGGATTTGGACCTAAATAAACAACCACAATAACATGACTAATCATCCATCTCATAGTAAATTTACAGTCATTACTTGACTTTGACTTTGACCTGACTTTTTTTTTTTTTTCTCCAACTTTTTTTTTTTTTTTTTTGCGCAATTCCCACAGGGCCCCGCAGGCTTCGGGCCCTGGCGCTTAAGCTCCACCTAGTTCCATTGTTAGTCCGGCTCTGGCATATTCGCCGATACCGATATGACCCGATATGACAAATAAGGGCCGATACGGATACAGTATCGGGACATCTCTAATTTAAATAAAGATAAAAAATAAAAAATCACCAGAGAATTCACACTGGAGAAGCCATACTGCTCTGACCAATATGGAAAAGGTAATTCAGAGAAACAGGATTCACACAGGAAAGAAATAATTCAACTGAGTACTGTGTGGGAGGAGTTTTACTCAGTGTCATGGATACATACACATAGGCCTACATGCAGGAGTGAAAGCCTGCAGAGTTGCACTGTACCAAGTGTAGAAAAAGCTTTAGTAGGCCTATAACTCCAGGTTCTTTTAATATCCATCAGAGAAGTCACACTGGAGAGAAACACTACAAATGCAAGAGTGCCATATGTCTACATAAAATGCTATCTAGCCTATTCACACAAGCATGATTAAACTCACGACAGGGTTGACTAGAGTTTCTCTCCACACATATTTGCCTCTACTGCTGCCATGCACAGAAGATATTTCGAGAACCACCACTATAGACCAAGCAATGGTCAAACACCTCCTTCTAGTGACAAAACAGTGAGCATAGCATTGAATGATCCACCAGCATTATGCACTACTGAATGACAAAAGCGTAGATCAATTACTGACCGTCTAGCCATCATCATTACATACACTCTGTTCTTTTCAGACAAAACTAGGACAATTACTATGTTTTAATGACAATGGAACATCCTTATGCACCACTTTGACTGCATTACATGTGAATGTATATAACAAATATACAAAAAAACAACAACAACTAGAAAAAGTGCCCTTCTGGGCACAGGTCTCCACCAGGAGGATAGGAGTGTGTGTGATGTTTGGCAAAATGTTTAGGAGTGATATAAACATGTTTGTTTGTTTTTTGCAACAATTTTCTTCATTTTGTTGAGGAAATGCAGAGCCAGATCACTCATAGCATCTCTGAGGATAGAATTCTGGATGAGCAGGACATGTGCAGCATTTTGTACAAAACGGGCCACTCCTGAAGACTTTGGAAGGCAATCTTAGCCAATCAGTGTAGAATCTGAGAAATCAAACGGACTCGTCTTGATCACATGACTACAGAGATCATATATACCGATTTGCATGAGATTTGGATGAAATCTGTGCGACTAATATAAACAATGTGTTTTACAGAAATCGGCCTCATGGTGGCGCTATAACCGGCAGATGTGGAGGGATGCAGGGAAAATGTTTTTCCATGGCCTCTAGGGAGTGCGCATACAAAGTTGTACACAGATCGATGCAGTTATAGGTAAAAACAGGAATTGCCCTGTTATAGCGCCACCATGAGGCTGGTTTGGAAAATAAATTGTGTCATGTCGTCCTCAGCCTAGTGGAAATGTGCGTGTATAATTTCACAGAAATTGCACACTGTGTTTGTGATTTGTGGCATTTTGTTCGAAACGGACCAATCATGTGAGCTTTGGAAGCCAATCTTAGCCAATCAGGATGGAAGATGAGAAATGGTGCAGATCCGTGTTGATCACATGACTATGAAGATAGTGTATACCGAATTGTGTGATGTATGGATAAAATGTGTACGAGTAATCTTCAGAAATGTGTTTTGCCCAAATCGGCCTCATGGTGGCGCCATAACAGGCCGTTGAAGAATATTTGGGGCAGAGGTTTGTTGTTGGCATCCAGGGAGTGTGTGTGCAAAGTTTGACATGGATCGGGCCAACGGTGGCGGAGATTAGCTGATAACGGACGGACGGAAGGAAGGAAGGAAGGAAGGAAGGAAGGACGGACACACACACACACGGACGGAGTGCAAAACATACTCTCTCCCCATGCCTTCGGCCTGGTGGAGACAAAAATGGTGCCAGTCCTTTAATAACAGCGACTACACTGAGTTTTCTATAGATCATAACATTATTTAGGTGGACCTGTTTTTCTTCTCTTCTGAAAAATAAAAATATAAAAAGTGAAAGGGGATGAGTAGAATTGTTTTAATTTCAATTAAGACACATTATTCGTTAGTGTTATTTATTAGGACTTACTAATATTATAGCGTTATATTATTGTGTTATTATTCATGTTCACACCAGAAAATGAAATGGATGTAGTGCTGACATTGTAAAGTGTAATGCGAATGTATTTCAGGGTGTTGGTGGATGTCATATTTGTATAGTTTACCCACATTATTAGCTATTCACATTGCTTAATAACATATTCAAGCCTGCTAGCTTTTTAATATGCAATATTTATTTAATTATATATTTATCTTCCTAGATGGAAAGTCCCACAATTGTATGTTGTTGTGAAATGGATGGGAAAAATGTTTCCCTTATGTTGTATTTTAATTAGTTAGGCCTACATTAGTTTGCCTGAATGTAGTAAACATTTTTAGTAATGTATATTTATTACTTCCTGCTTAGGTCTACTTCACTTTTTAAAGTAGTGTTGAATACTGAACCTTGAGTGAGTTAGGTTGTGATTGGTGGACAGATGGTTCTATTGTTCTCCTCTTTGGCCAGTCATTGCAAGCCTCCACCTCAGGCTCTCTAGTATAAGAAGAGTGTAGTTGTAATGTCTCAGTCCACAACTCCTCTGGAACTCCTCCAGAATATCAATCATTTCGAACCAGAACTGACTGTGGACTCCAGACTTCAAGTGAAGATGAACAACAACAACAATTCTGCTCCTGAGGAGGGAGTGATGCTAGCAGACAGAATGGCTGTCCTGCTCACCTGTCCTGTTTGCTGCAACATCTTTAAACATCCTGTTATCCTGTCGTGTAGCCACAGCTTCTGCAGCGCCTGTCTGCAGCAATGGTGGACGGTGAACAAGAACAGGGACTGTCCTGTTTGCAGAACAAACTCCTCCCAGGACCAACCTCCTGTCAACTTGGCCTTGAAGAACCTCTCTGAGAAGTTCTTAGAGGAGAGAAGTCGCAGGTCTCTCAGAGATAAAGTGAATACTCTATGTGGTTACTTTGACTCACTTACTACCTGAGGTTAATACTTTGTGTGAGTACTTTAATGTACTACAAATACAAAGAGGAAACTTTGTGTGATGAGTAATTTAGTACTGCATATACTACAAGACATAGTATTTAGTAGTGTGTTGTAGTAGTGTAGATCATTTGAATACTATATCAGTTTGTAACCACCTTTACACCTTGTTTGAGCTTGTATAGGTGTGCTATTTTTGATAGCATCCCTATTCCCCCAGAATAGGGATGCTGGTGTTCAAGGTGTTAATTTAGTAAAAAATACTAAGGCAGGATTGAATCAATTAACATGTTTTCCGTCAAAAAAATAAAAACACCACATAGACATCCATTGACATATGCATTACATGGCTTGTTAGTTAGTATTACAGTACACATGTCTGGGACACGTATACAAAAGGAGACATGGCTGATTATATGGCCAGGGAGTCATTTTTACTGAATCATTTGAACAGATTGAGCACCCCAACCTTTATGAACACATCTGTGAAGAAAGCTAGTTTCAACTTGTATTATGACCTTCTGATGATACTGATGACAATATGAGAATCAGTGTTTGTCCACATTCGTCAGGAATTAAAATGTCATATTCATTATATTAATGAATGAATATGCATACACTAGTGGTGCAATTGCAACTCGTCTCCGTGTGTTAACGTGTGTTGTTTGAACAGATTATCACATTATAGTATTCATCATTTGTTTAGATCATCATAGAGTGCATTGCAAAGTGAAATATGTACTGTGTTATGATCAAGATTCCTATTTTTCTTCTTTTTCAAATAAAGATTTGACAGCTACAGTTCCTTTGTGTGTTCATTACAGAGAGGCCATCACATGATCACAACACTGTTCACGGTTTCACCTCATTTAATTATGGGCATCTTGTACTGTGAACAATACCGTGTTTTAATGACAATGGAACACCACTTTGACTGCATTACATGTGAATGGTAAAGCCATAGCAGACCAATCAATGTATCACACCCACCCAACAAGTAATCAGGCACTTGTGAGGCCTCATTCACACATATCAAACGGATGTTCTGTGCCGTCTTAGCTGTCTCTGATTAATGGCTGCCACAATGCAATTCCAATGGGAGTCACATGGTTTGACCAAACATTTGTGTTTGATGAGGCTGCAATCAGCAATAAAACACAAATGTTTGGCCAAACCAAAAATATCGGACAGATCCGTCTTGAGCACATGACTATAGAGATACTGTGTAGCGATTTGTGGGATTTTTGGACAAAATCTGGAGGAGTAATATTAAAAGATGTGTTTTACAAAAGTCGACCTCCTGGTGGCGTTCTGAAAAACTGACGGACGGAGTGCAAAACATACTCTATCCCCTCCCCATGCCTTCGGCCTGGTGGAGACAATAAGGGATAGATTGATACCACATGGGCCAAAGTATAGCACTAATTCCAGCAACCCACTCTCCCCCAAATACGGTGAAATAGCACGGATTGGCACACTGGAAATGCGTGCATATGACACTAGATTCCCCGACATTCCGTGGATATGTACGTTATTTCCTCCCCGTTCACTTCTATACGTTTCTCGTCGGTGACGTCACGAGGACAATCCGTGTATATCTACTAGATTTCCTCCCCGTTCACTTCTATACGTTGCTCGTCAGTGACGTCACGTCACGAAAATAAATAAAATCGATAGGTTTGCAATATTAACAACACTCAATAAAATATATATCACTACTGATGATGTTTGACGACTATTTCTATGTATTTGATGTATGTGTAAATCACTCTGGAAGCTAAATGCTATAATAGTTCAGCCATTGTGCTACTTAGAATAATAATAATACTTCTATATTATTATTATTATTATTATTATTATTATTATATTAATGATACATTAATAGAAAGCCCAACAATCTGTAGGCCTACATATTTACTGCTTCTATATTATTATTATTATTATTATTATTATTATTATTATTATTATTATTATTATTATTATTATTATTATTATATTAATGATACATTAATAGAAAGCCCAACAATCTGTAGGCCTACATATTTACTGCTTCTATATTATTATTATTATTATTATTATTATTATTATTATTATTATTATATTAATGATACATTAATAGAAAGCCCAACAATCTGTAGGCCTACATATTTACTGCTTCTATATTATTATTATTATTATTATTATTATTATTATTATTATTATTATTATTATATTAATGATACATTAATAGAAAGCCCAACAATCTGTAGGCCTACATATTTACTGCTTCTATATTATTATTATTATTATTATTATTATTATTATTATTATTATTATTATTATTATATTAATGATACATTAATAGAAAGCCCAACAATCTGTAGGCCTACATATTTACTGCTTCTATATTATTATTATTATTATTATTATTATTATTATTATTATTATTATTATATTAATGATACATTAATAGAAAGCCCAACAATCTGTAGGCCTACATATTTACTGCTTCTATATTATTATTATTATTATTATTATTATTATTATTATTATTATTATTATTATTATTATTATTATATTAATGATACATTAATAGAAAGCCCAACAATCTGTAGGCCTACATATTTACTGCTTCTATATTATTATTATTATTATTATTATTATTATTATTATTATTATTATTATTATTATTATTATATTAATGATACATTAATAGAAAGCCCAACAATCTGTAGGCCTACATATTTACTGCTTCTATATTATTATTATTATTATTATTATTATTATTATTATTATTATTATTATTATATTAATGATACATTAATAGAAAGCCCAACAATCTGTAGGTCTACATATTTACTGCTTCTATATTATTATTATTATTATTATTATTATTATTATTATTATTATTGTTGTTATTTCTTGGCTCGCTCCACATGGAACTTCCGGGACGGGGGGGGGGAGTCGCTCCACAATCCACATGCGACTTCCGGAGAACAAGGAGCAGCAAGTTTTTCAGGTGTATGTTTAAGGTGAGTTTTTATTATGGATTGCTTTTTTATTAATCTAATGATCTGCCCGTTCACACAGGCAGATTAAACGATGCGGTCTACCATTCGTTGTCAATGGAAGCCAGCGAAATCACGTTGATAGACGGAACGATGCATGTAGCTAACCAAATCAACTCACAACGGTGCATCGTTTTATCTGCCCGTGTGAACGCTCCATTGTTGTTGATGTAGATGTTGTTTACGTTAGGGACCATGTCTCAGATTTGCAATTTATCTTTGTATTTTTTAGCATGCTAGATGACGCTGTAGCCCCGCGGTGGCTATTCAGCAGCTATATGTATTGAATGAGTACTTTTTTCTGCAGTTTGCAGAAAAAGCAAATGAAAATATAGCCCCATATGTGCCCTCTCCCTACGCTCATTCTGTAGCTCGGAGCTACAGAATGAGCGTAGGGAGAGGGCACATATGGGGCTAATGAAAATACAGTTCATTACATGGTATGCTAAGAGGATCACCTCATGTGTTGCTCAAACCCTTACCACAATGCAATACCCCATTTGAAAAGACATGCCAGGGACCCCCATAAGAGAAGTTTTTACAGTTTAATTTCAAGGACCCCCAGTTTGACATGCATTAGTCTACGGACCCCCCATTTAATGGCATTTCTATCTCTGGGACCACCAATTTATATTGTAAAATCAATGTTATTTTAACTCTGAGAGTGTACAAATGGAACGGGTCCATTTGGTTCCATTTGTGTAGACTCTGAGTTACAGACCCATAATGGTCCATTTGGTTCCAAACTATAATTTAGCTGGGGACCCCCTGGAACTCCCTCAGGTACCCCTGGGGGTCCACGGACCCCACTTTTGGAACCACTAGGTTAGATAGAGATAGGTATGTAGGTAGTGGTTCTTGGTTTACTATGAATCTAGATTACTATTTCTATGCATGTGGTGTATTAATATTACCTTATGTCAAATTGAGTCATTTGGTCATTGTAATTCAAATCTCATCAAAATTGTAGGAGCCAAAATACATCTTTTTTTTGTATAAATAAATAAGATAGAATAAAGATGACAATTACATTACATAGTTATTTAGGATTACAGTATAATATAGTGTAGTTATGTATGTTAATTCTCTCTCTCTCTCTCTCTTTCTCCCCCACAGTGAAGCTCAAGCACAAAAAGAGTAGGTTATTATATTATAACGTAGTCTACTATACAGATTGGAGAAATGTACATTATATTCATTACAATGTTTAATTAGTGCTGCTTTAAGTAATTGTTTCCCCCCTTTCCCTTAAAATAATAATTGTAGAAATGCCCTCTAACACCAGGACCTGCCACCAATGCAAGGCAAAGATGCCATGTGGCATTCAAACATGCAAAAAGGTAGGTAATATATACAGTACAGTATGCCTTTAGCATATACTGCATTTGAAATAGAATTTGACTACGTTTTAAGAGAACCCTTGTATCTTAATTGTACCTCTTATAGTGCTCTCATCCTTGCTCTCTCTCTCACTTACACAGTGTGGGCAGCTGTTGGGCTTTAAAGAGCGCCACACCAGGAACCTGGTTCTGTTCCGTAAAACCGCTGACCAGTGGGCAGCAAAAACTAAGAAGGCCGGCAATGGCTCGAAAATAGTTGACCGTGCATTGGAGATGGTAATACATTTTTTTTTCTTTCTATTTTGTATTATTGTATTTTTGGTCTATTGTATTTATTTTGTAGTTTTATACTATGAATGTTTTTGTCTTATTTAGGGACTTGGTTTATTGACTTATGGTGTTTCCCTTCATCCGAATGCTTGTTACATTCAAAATAATTTCTGCCTAAGTCAGAAAGTTGGCCTCATAGCATAAGTGCCTGCGTAACTTTTGGAATATAACAAGCATTCTGATTTGGATATCCGCAGTCTTAGATGGAGAGTGGAAATGTCAATTTGGTCAAAACATGACTAGAAATTGAACCATGTAGCACCTGCACAACCTATGTCTTGTCTTAAGCCCAAACCACACCAAAGGGTTGGGACAAAACCGTTTTTAAGGTCAACCACACCAGTGCAACTCAGGAGTTGCATACTGTAGGTGTGGTTGACCTTTAAAAAACGGTTTTGTCTCTACGGCTTGGAATAAACTCCCATTATACCTAAGACAGGCAGTAGATAGATGGCTTTAAAGTTCAAGAGCAATTTCTTAATACTTGCTTTTAATTGATTTTTAATCCTGTGTTATTCATGTCCTCGATGTTTTGCCTTATTCACTGCCTTTTTTGATATTATTTGAATGTATCATGCTTTTGCTTTTATTTTTTCTTCATTGCTCTGTAAAGCACTTTGAGCTACATGTCATGAAAAGTGCTCCAAATAAAGTTTTATTGTGATATTAGTCTGGCCATGCCAGGCTAAAGCATAAAGGGCTTTTTTCAGTGAACGACACCAGCTGAAATAGCCGTTCATTGGGCTTTGTGACCCTGCCATGACAATGTTTGCTGTTATGCTTTTCATTGCTTTAGGTGGAGAGAATGAAGGCATTGGGGCACGTTCCCTTGCTCCTCTGGGGGAAGCCCACAAAGGGAAAGAATGCCGGCTGGAACGCCGACATGCACTTTCCCTTTGAGCTTCCCCCAGAGGGGCATGTTTTACTGCGCAAGATGCTGGCCCTTTTTGAGGGATTACTCCAAGGTAGGTTAGAGCACGATATCTATATCCATGACATTGGTCCTGTATTATGTCCAGATGGAGCATATTTAAATGTACTATACCTTTTTTGTTTTTCTGTTTTTGTTCTTTAAAAGCATGCAATTCTGTGAGGGAAGAGGGGAGAGACACGCAGGACATAGGAGAAGGAGAGGAGAGCGAGAGAGTAGAGGAGAGAGAGATGGGGGCAGAGTTGGCAGGGGATGCAGAGGGTGAGGTGGAGGAAGACGTGGGTGATGAGGATGGACAAGTAGGGGATGTAGAAGGTGGAGAGATGGGTGAGGCCGGAGAAGAGGGCGGGAATGAGAGCAGGAAGGAGCAGGAAGAGATGGTGGAGGCAGAGGAAGTTGAGACGGAGAAGAAGGGTGGAGAGATGGAGGAAGACATGGGTGATGAGGATGGACAAGTAGGGGATGTAGAAGGTGGAGAGATGGGTGAGGCCGGAGAAGAGGGCGGGAATGAGAGCAGGAAGGAGCAGGAAGAGATGGTGGAGGCAGAGGAAGTTGAGACGAAGAAGAAGGGTGGAGAGATGGAGGAAGACATGGGTGATGAGGATGGACAAGTAGAGGGTGGAGAGATGGGTGAGGCCAGAGAAGAGGACGGGAAAGAGAGCAGGAAGGAGCAGGAACAGATGGTGGAGGCAAAGGAAGCTTCTTCTTCGGCTGAGCCGCCGAAGAAGAAGAAGAAGAAGGAGGGACCAACTACAAGGTAAGTGACGATACAGAATAGAAGATGCTGAGCAATTGAGTATATGCAGACCGCAGCCATCTTGCCATTAAAGGAGAATACTAGAAGGCTTTCTTACCTTTATTTGTAGTTGTTACGTCCCCACCAAAGAGGTCCAGGTGTTATTTTGTGCAAAAGCGCATTATTGGCTATTTCCCCTACCATAAGCCCTCAATGAATTGCATTGAATTGAATGGGGCTATGGGGTGTTGTGCCAATTCGCTTATTTCCATCGCTCAAAAATCTTTTTTTTTGTATCCTCTTCAGAATGTAAATAGTATCCCAAGTGGCACACTTTACTACTTATTTCGATGGAAATAAGCCAATTTTAGCACAAAAACCCAACCCCCATTGAGGGTTTATGGTAGGGGAAATAGCCAATAATGCACTTTTGCACAAA
Source organism: Electrona antarctica (assembly GCF_951216825.1). Classification (NCBI taxonomy): domain Eukaryota; kingdom Metazoa; phylum Chordata; class Actinopteri; order Myctophiformes; family Myctophidae; genus Electrona; species Electrona antarctica. The sequence goes on from NC_136797.1 coordinate 40,618,582, forward strand.
ATAACACCTGGACCTCTTTGGTGGGGACGTAACAACTACAAATAAAGGTAAGAAAGCCTCTAGTATGGAATTCTCCTTTTAAGTTAATTGCAGGTTGCTAACTAGTTGCAATTCCTTGCAGGTGATTATTTATGTGTTGGAGTTTGGAAGCGCTCGTTCGATATCACTCAATGGCCCTGCCCTGCATACCAACTGTTTTGAATTTGCACATAGCCAAATGCAGAAAGCAGCAGGACGTTGCTTTGCTGAAAGCGAGCGCTTCCAAACTCTTATCTCAAGATGGCCACGGTCTGCATAAGTCAATAGAGGTGATCATAACTATGCAGAACAGGTGGGCAATCTTTTGCTCTTGCTCAGCAACTTAAATTTCATTTCAATAGAGGGTATGCGCATGCATAAAGTGAATGGCAGATCGAGTGGCAAAGTGAGTGTAATGCAATCATATAGGACTTTTCTGTTTGCATGTATGGGCTGTCAAGGCCAGAAAGTAGTTTTTTGCTACTCAGTAGGCATTCCCTCATAACTTCTGGGTATGAGGACCAGACCAGAGACTGGAAAGGTGCGTGGTGTTTGAGAACCTGGCTTGCGAGGCAAAGACCACAGGCCTTAATTCCCTTTTTTTCCCCTCCATGTAGCACGCCTGGCCCTGTGGTGACCATCTTGGCCAAGAGGAGTGAGGAGAGTGAGGAGAACGGGGATGATGGTATGAATGACTATTGTTATAATCCTGGATTCCTGTGCATATGTTGCCATTTATATGATTGCACTAATGGTGCTTGCTCAGGGGATACATTGAATCTTGACCTTCTGGTCAAAATCTGTGTCTAGGTGAGACTCCATTACCTTGCACCATAGAGGGTGTCTCTGAATCTGACAAGTCAAATGAACTTGGCAACTTGTGCCTTGGACTTGTGACTGTGATCATGTCTTGCCCAAATTGCATTAAATGCACAATGTATGCACATTTTGTTCAAAAGAGCTGGAAATAAACTGAACTGAACCAGTTTCAAGGCCACGCTTGGGTAAATGGAGAAGCCAGAAGTCTCTGCAGACCCATTTAATTTGTACATCTAATCAGGTTTTTCAATAGGGCCTGAAAAGTGTTCTGTGTCGACTGAATGAGTCTCAGAATTCTAGTATGCTGCTGTCTAACCCCAGCCTCTGAGTTATCATATGTCGGTGTACTTTTTGGAAAACACTGCTCTTGTAATGGCATTCTTTATCTATGTAAAGTGTTTCTTATGTTGTCTACCTGAGTCTACACACATAAACTTGACTGATAAAGAAAGAGAGGTAATATGTGTCACTTCACTTACGGGGTAAGGCAGTGCATGTCAGCAGCGGAGCGGTGTGTTGAATGTGCAAAGAGTAGAAGGCAGGCACTACGTCCTCTGGGTGGAGGCTCAACAGTATGTGAGTGAGTAGGGTATAATACAGAAATTAATTGTGTAACAAATACATTTGAAGTGGTATGGTTTGTGCTTACAGATTGTGACTTTCATAACAACCCCGGGGAACCGTACACGATTGTGTACGTTGACAAAAAGAACCGCACCAGAAAGGTTAGTATCTACTGTATATGAAGTATTTGGAACATGTAGAGTTTGAGCTCTGATATTAAACAAAACAATTACATTTTGGTTGTATGCTGACAGCATTTTAGAAGCTGGGAGTAATTATTTTATTTAATTTGTACTTTATTTTCCTGTTTTCCTTTTACCCAAGGGCAAGAAACAGTCCCTGGTCCATTGGGCCCCATGCCCCAAATGGTAACTTGAACTTTGTTTTCCTGAAAGGGAAATTTCACCTTAATTAAGATTCTAAGCATGTGATTTGACATAAAGTTATATATATATATTTTCTGGAAGAAGCATCTACAAATAGGTTATTATTACAAAGCAAGGCAGTTTTATTTGTATAGCACATCTTAACCAATGAATTCAACATGCTTTACACATGGATCAACAAGCAAAGGAAAAACAATTATAAAATAAAAATAACATAACATTACAGATCAAAGAGAGGCAAAGAGAAAGGTTTTTAGTTGTGATTTAACAGACAAGTGGCAGCACACCTGCTGTTTTCTGGGTGTTTGTTCCAGATATGTGGTGTCTAAACACTAATTAATGCTTCCCCACGTTCAAGCAGACCTTTCCTAGCCTGGTAAACCATCCCGGTCACGTGAATTCAGTCTGTCAATCACAGGGACCTGAGCGTCTTCTACGTTTTCACAGAAGACGCGTGAATTCACTGGAGCAGGATGGTTTACCATGCAGGCTGACCTGCATGGGCACCTGAGGTGTCTGGGTGATTCATGTACAAGATCAGACATTTATTTTGTATTTCGTTTAATATACCAGCAGTATTTTGAAATCAATTATTTGACACAGGGTGTCAATTTAAGGATTAAACTCCTTGACAGCCATCGACCCCTTGGTGCTTTATTCGTTTTTTATATTGCATGTGCAGAAATTCACAACAGAGAATATTCTGTACTCTCCAAGCTCAAATTCTACCGGCTGAAGCAAACTACCATAGAGATAAATAGGCTGGCTGTCAAGGAGATGCGGAGTGATATACTACACTTTCTTGGTATTTCATAGGACTATCATCTGTTTTCATTTCAGCAATAAAACCTTCCCGCCCTCCTGGATCCTGACCAAAGATGTCCTCCTGAAGGCTATGACCTGACATTTTATTTGATTTTTTTATTTTGATTATTTTGTACAAATAAAGTATTTGTTTATAAATCACTGTTTCATCATTTGCTCAGTAGGGCTGTGTTGGCAAGGAACTCACCCTATACAATTAGCTGCAGGGGCCAAAGTATTGCACTTAACATCTTTACAGTTCCACTGCTCAGATTGTTAGATTTTCTTATTGAATTGGTAGGTATTTTGAAAATTGATAATGATTGGTGAAACTTCAGAAAATGTGTGAAGACCATGCTATTTCTTCCTGTACCTTAACGTGTACTTAGTATGCAATACAACACGATGACAATACACAAAGCACATACATGAATCATTGTGTTATAGATCTGTTACTGTACAATAAGCCTACTAATGGTTAGCGAAAGCATGAACAGGAACTCAAGGTGTGTAACAATAGCAACAGAAATAGGTATCAGAAGTTCTGTTTTGAAACGTTGCCTAGTCTGTTAGCCATTGAACAACTCGTCTCTCTCAGTGGGTGAAACACAGTACAGGAATAGGGTTATAATACATGTTCTATAACATGTTTATAACCCTATTCCTTACAATATAACCATATGCAGAGTTTATACTTATGCTAGTACAAAATGAGGGGCATATGTTTCAAAGCCTTCATGGTCAGAGGGCACTTAAAGTTTTAAGGGGTAGACCTAACAGTGATGGGCAAATGTGTGTCAGTATTCAATTTGAACAATAATAGACCTGTTTTACCCAGAATGTAGCCTATTACATCAACATAGTACATCACACCATTCCAGATCTCCTTAAATATCCCATTCTCATAATGTAGCTGTTTTGAAGCACTAAAGCAATGCCTGTACAGTTTGGTGCATACTTTCTAAAGTATTTAGGAAAAAAAACACAAAATGACATAATTATAGTTAATCCCATCCACATGCCATAGGCCTACATGAAGATGTATAGGCTATACATGACTGCGTGGTGGATCTGGTCTCCGAAAATATCACAGAATGAAAGGCCACCAAAATAGGTTAATGCAGTGCAGCAGTACTACTGTACAACTTGACTGGTTTGATCACAATGGTACAGATGTCAATTCAGCTCAGATTCTGTGAACAGAGGTGAGCCGCATGGATAACTGCATGGATGGATAAATGTATAGCACCTTTCATGTCATGGAATGCAGGTCAAAGTGCTTTACTAGAGACACACAGATCCCCCATCACTATTCTTCATATATATTTCTCTACGACATTTCTACGCAAACTCTATAATTAGCCAACTAGGGGCCAATTAAGGCACTTCTGGTTGTCGGATTGAGATATAACCTACATATTCTGATTCAGCACCATTGGTTTAGTTGGGGTAGAAGGAGTTTTGGAGCAAAATGACTAAAATTCGACAAAATATGATTTTTTTAAACGTTCAAACAGCAATTTGACCCATTTCTAAGTCTTCTAGACAGTTAAAACTAACACCATTAGATTTCCCTTACTTGACATAGGGGGGGAAGTGTATTTAGAGGAATCCTTAAAAAATGTAGTCTCTACGACACTTCTAACTATCAAAGGTCACGCCCGTGACCCCTGTGCGGCGTCGAGCCCCTTTTAAGCTATGGTCGACAGGGAAAAAACAAATGTTCTAAAACAAAGGGTGTTTATCCATGTCTGAAGCACGGGGAATCCAATGGAATTGGTTTCAAGTCTCTACGACACTTCTAAATATTTTAGATATTTTTTTAGACACGTTTTTTGGACCCCACAAACACAATTTTTTTACAAAAACTACTTAGTCTGACTCACTTTTTCACGCTGGATTTAATGGAATTGGTCCCGTTGAAAAATAAATTGTTGTTATTTTTCTAGCCTCTCTAAGGCCTCTAAGTCAAAATCCATTGGATATTAGAGGCCCATCTTTTAGTATGTTATATAGCTTGTCAGGACGAACAATCTGATATGTGTTTCTCCAAACACGGTCATGTGGTTCAGAAAACTAGGGTTAGACTTTGACGCGCGATAGCTCCTCCCACAAAGGTCGAAAATGGGCGTGCTTTACATCCACGCATAGCTATCAATCTGACGAACGCGCCAATATGTGTCTCCCCGCGCACGGACGTGTGGTTCTCAAAATTAGGATTAGCATTTCATCATTCAATACACTGTAAGGTTTATCATGTCTCTAAGGCTTGTGGATTACAGGTCAGAGTTGGACTCTTGCTACGGGTGTCGCACGAGAATGGCGGACCTATCGGAGCGTAGATCTTGGAGAGCTGTACGCGCCCATGTGAATTACTTGGCTGACGGACCTATTGTTCCCGAGCTATCGCGCGTTGAAAACGAACCCTAACGCTAGCCAATTAAGAGAACCGTAAGTCTGTGTGCTGGGAAACACCGTCGAAGGCCGGCGGGGGCAATTCCTGCTAGGACTGGCAGGTAGGGCACAGGGGTCGGCTTCAGGCAGCCAGTTAGGATCCGAAGAGCATTATTGATGACAGGGTCAACCTTCCTCACGTGTGGGGTGTACAGTACACTACAGAGGCTCTATACATCTACGGCATAGGCGACAACCTCAGTCCTCTTGGCATTCAGCCGGATGGTGTACAGTACAGGACTGTTCAGTACAGTGCTAAACTGAGGAATCCTTGTTGTTCCCTTCCTTACACTCCTCTACACCCAGCAGCACAATATTGTGGCCTTGCTATGCATCCCATCTGTAATACTTTATAAATATACCCCTAATGCATTCAATGCGTTCAATCCCCGGCCGGGTAATACCAAAGACCCAGTGCCTCCCTGCTTGGCACTCAGCATCAAGGGTTGGATTGGGGGTAAGTCCCTGTGACATACTAGTGTCATGTCCAGGGGGTGTACATCAAGCTGCCTCACGCTACAGAAACAGGAGATAGGCTCCTGCCCTATGGGCCTCATGGCTCATCAAGGCTACTTACTTATATTTATACTCATAATGCTTTATAACTATAATAAATAATTATAAAGCATTTTATAATGACTTAAGATCATCACATATCATTATTATTACTGGTCACTCGCACTAAATTTCATTATTCATAGTTGTAATACATATTATAAACATTTATAAAGCTTTATAATCACTGTTATAATGCATATAGGGTGACTGCAGAGTTCAAAAGTTCATTACAATATCTATGACAACCTAGCATCCACAACATCCAACATCAAAATCATTATACAATTGCATATGGTAACTTGCAATGGGCCTCGATTTAGAAGAGAAGCAACAGTGCCCATGTACTTGTCTTACTTCAGTAGAAAGCAGTGGTCATCAAAGGTTCTTAATGGCCTTAAATTGTCACTTTAGAGATGTGCAGCCTATACACATGTACTGTATGTTGAGAGAGAAAACCATGCAATTTTTTCCAAGACATTCTGCATGCAGCAGCATCCACTCTTAAATCCCTAGACTCTGTTTATCGATTCGATTTATTACAGGTGATAGCTATGGTACTCACCATTGTATCTTATATACCAAGGTTGGATGGTCCTCCCTGACAGAGAGACGATAACTGCATTGGCACCTGTTCTTGTATAAAGTCATGCTTGGAGATTGTCCTAAATACATCATTTCTGAAATGGGACTCTGAACCCTATCACACCAGATCAAGAAATGTCCCCAAATTCAAGTACCAAAAGTTAACTCTGAACTTGGTAGATCTGCTTTTGGCCTCTGTGGCCCTAATACATGGAATCACCTGCAAACTACATTACAATTGACCACATTGGTACCCCTGGGTCGTTTTAAAACCTTGGTGAGCATACTAGCATACTATTACTCGACACTGAGAAAGATCACACCCGTGTGAAGTAAGTGGTGCAACTCCGTGTGGGGTGGGGGGAGTTCCAGACAAACAGGAACGCACCCAGGGTGAGGGTGACAGAGTTACCGTGTGGGGGTCTCTCTACTGTACCCACTACTGTACTGGCACACCTGAAATCACCATATATACAGTTAATATGTGCGTGTGTGTTTGTGCGCATGTTAGGTTGCGCACAGGTGGTGAAAAAAACCCCATGCTGTTTTCATGCTCAGACGCACCCAGGCAGGCAGGCACCCACACACACTCACTTAAGGAAGTGGTTTGCACCACTAATGAGTTAAATTGCTGTAATCGAGAATTTAAAAAAACTTTAATGAATTAATGAATTTTATGGCCAAAAACAGACAACTCAGCTATGTTGCAAAACAAGGAGTTTTCAGTACAATAAAACATTGAGAACCCATTGGAGAAGAACGCTATTAAGAACATCTAAAGTTACATCAATATTAAAAATGCAGATTACAAAAACACAGAAAATAGATGGACATATGTATGTTACTGTCGTCGCAAAAATAGCCGATCTACAAGCTCAAAACGTGACATTGTGACGCGTTTTGAGCTTGTAGATCATCTATTTTTACTATATTTGAATTGAAATCCTGAAAAGTAAAAGCTAATACATTGGACATGAAGACAATGTATTACTAGTCATTAAGCTACTAATTTATAGATTGAAGTATTTAGTAGGATTTCAAAGTCAAGAAATTACAAATAGGTTATTAAAAAGCAAGGCAGTTTTATTTGTATAGCACATTTCAACAAGGGAATTCAACATGCTTTACACAGATCAACAAGCAAAGGTAGTACTATTGATGCTCCAAATGAGTCAAGGATGCATTTTTCCCTGTATAATAGGCCTACAAATAGCCATCTCCTTTTTAAAAAGGTAAATAAATGTAATAGCTCTACAATAATGAAATTACGACCGATATCCGAGCTACGATTAATCACAGGGTCATATTTGCCGATACAGATTCTGACTGATTCCGATATTATACAGAATACCACAATGGAAACAAGCCATGGCCCTATAGGGGCTTAGCCCAAAGCCTGTTAAGTATTCAATCAATAAATATACAGTGAGGACCTTTAGTCGTAGGCTCACCTTCCATCCGAGAATGAACACAGAGCAGTATACACTCTCCTTTCTGCCTGCTTATGGTCCTGTGTCTGAAGTCTATGGTCTTGTTGTGATTATGTCCAGTTGTGTCCAATGTGTTTTTCTGTTGTTTATTTTTTACATTTTACATTATGCTGCTGTTTGTATTGTAGAGAGATTTGTATTGTAGAGACAGGCCTAAACATTCTCCCCCTCCTCCCCCCACACACAGGAACAGTTGACATAATAATGTCAAAACTGTAATAATTTTGGAAATATTAAAATTTGAAATTGACATTATGCTGAACGAATGCAACGGGAGCACGTCTGACCCAACACTGCAGCAAATCGCCAAAAACAGCAAGCATAAATGAAAACTGAACTGACATGTGTAGATCGGAGATCCATCTGCATCTATGAGGAAAAGGGGGTATATTCAAACGTTTTGAACGTTTTCGAAACCTTGCATGGTTTCCTCCGGCATCGGTGTATAAATGTGTGTGTGAATGTAATGCACCTTGGATAAAGGCGCTATATAAGTACCATTTTAAAAATGAGACAGCCAAAAAGTAAAATGACATTTACAACAGGTCTTTCTGGAAAAACCTTCAAACACCGCTTCATGTCATTGCGCTTGTGTGTAGTGTACACAGTCCGTTCAGCGCAGGACGTTCCTGAGCCGTGCGCACGTTAGGGGTGCCCCCAGTCAAACAATACCGTGAAAAAAAGCAAATAAAATAATCCACTCCAAAAGGAGAAAAAAAAGCAAATAAAATAATCCACTGGTCAACCTTGTATACATCCCAGGCAATATGTAGTCTCATATCGCAGTGTCCTCCTCGTCGTCGTCATCGTCCGAGCTTTCTGGTTGACACTCTCTTTCCTCCTCCATCTCTGCCTCCTGTTCTTCCAACAGTTGGAGACTTGGCCCCAGAATGGCCTTGTAGGCTCTCCCTGCAACCTGCTGCTTGAGTTTAAGGTCCTCCAATCTTCTCTTGAGCAGACAGATTAGGCCCCTCGAACCCTCCTCGGTCAATACATTTGGAAAAGCTAGAATATATACACAAGAACATTAATGGAATTCAATTCAAACCACACATGTTAAAATGAACGGTAACGAAAAACCAACATGTCTCTCACTTGGACAATTTCATAAAAAGACAGATGGAGTTGTACTTACTTCCCGTCTGTGACAAGACAGTTCCCATCTGTGTTTGCACTTTTGCTACAGAGTCCTTTAAGAAGGCACAGTGTTGCATCATCTCCTTTACCAGAATCTGCTTTTCCTCTGCCAGTCGTGACAGAAGCATCACCTGGTCAAAAAGCTGTTTCTTGCAGAGGATGTTGACACCATCTGTGATGATATGAAAACATTGAATTATTAATTATAAATAAATACAAAAAGTGATCTCAAACGAGCTCACAAAGTCTAATAGAGATACCGGTATTATAATAAACACCTGTGTTCTGTTCCTGCCATGGCCATATCATGCTCTCCACAGCTTTGTTGGACAGTTTCTGCACAACAGTGCTTATATCCACAGGGGTTGCATCAGGTTGTTGGTTGTACCTATAATGTAAAATATTAATACCAGGCAGGGTGAAGTGTTGAGAATGAAGATTAAGCCAGAACAGCATACAGATCAACAAGCCTCCTGGCCTGTTCCCCAAACCCAATCTAATGTGCTATACTGTAAATACCTGGTCATAAAAGGATATATTCTAAAGATGAGACAAATACACTTCGCTGACAGATTGATAGTAAGCATGGAGGACCACTGTGGTCTAGTCAGCAAGCTCTCTCACCAATGTGCCATTTCAGACTGGACTATTGAATGGAAGGCAGAGAAATACACCAATATATTTGGCAATCGATTTAGGATTCGAAAATATCTATTACATACCTCTGGACATCATCCAACAAGCGTTTCTTCTCCTGGCCAATCTTCTGGGTGATTTTCTGACGCCTTTTGTTGCGATCTGCAAAATAGTATTACAAAAAGCTGTGATTTGGGCTCTGTCCAGTAAATGAGTGAAATGTATTATGTATAGTTATAGTTTTACAGGCAATGTAAGTTTTGCCCTCTTGATTAATTGGTTTGCAATTTAATTGCTGTGTAACGAACAAAACTGACATACTGCAAGAGCCAGCAAAATAATTTCACAATACATACCATTCTGTCTGTAGAGGTAGTGTTTCTTCTGACAGATGCTCACAAAAAGCGAGTCAATGGAGAGCTGCAAACAATGCATCTCTGATGACACAGAACTGGCTGCTGCACTTCCTAAGAAACAAAAAAGTGTTCACACAAGTTCTAAAAATGTACTCATTGTCAGCTGTCAGATTGATTCTTCCCCACACACATTGATGCGTGTTGTCCATGTGAGGACATTGTTCTTACCGGTACTGGCCCACTGCTTCACATCAATGACCCACTGTTGCAGCATGTCATCTGTGCACTTAAACTGTTCCTGCAGCTTCCCGAGTCCCTCCGTTACCTCCAAAGTCTTCTCGACAGTCTGCAAAATTGCAATACAGAACACTGTAATTTACAAATGTGTTCATGAAATAGCATTTGAAGTTGAATCATGATCAGAGTTACACATTACGTTTTTTTAACAAAAGAACATACCTTTTTGTATCTGGAAGACAAAGCGGAGTGTAGGCCAATGGCTTTACGGAGATTCCACCCCATGGCATGGACCGCAAGCATGTCAGTTCTTACTGTAACACAAATCCAAATAAGATTGTTGAAAATGTTTAGTGTACCTTTGCAGGCTAAAAGTAGCAGGGGGTTAAATAAGCTTACAAACCTGACTTCATCATATACTTGGTGGTCAGGGCACATCTGGACAGGAAACTGTTGACCTGCTCAACCTCTTCACCGAGAGTGGTCCCAACTCCCTCCTGGTTCCTCGCATTCCACTGGATCTATAGGAAGTATGAACAGTGTGGCCAGACGCATGGTCAATATTGATGCATAGCCATAGGTTACTATGGTTATATAGTTTGGGTCAGTTCAGACCATTGTTCTGTGGCTAACATTGCCATGCATTGTGACAATCTAATTTACATCATCAAGCAGTATGACGCATCACCTCGCATTTTGTAGTGTGTGCTTTAGCATGCATGACAGACAAGCACGGTTTCATGCTCAGAAGGGGTTGAAGATGGGCCAGGTTCTCCGACACCTTCGCCAGGTAAGGTACGTATCTGCAGGTCACATCCATGGCCAAGAATGTGGCACTCTTGTACTCTTGCTGGAGAAACATCGGGTAGGCAAAGATTTCTCCTCTGTACATATTCAGACCTTTGGAGGGGAGGGGTGATTAGGAGCATATTATTGTGCTTTAGATAATCATGATATCTTTTTGTATGTTCAATTTATCATCAATACTAATACTAACCTCTAAGAAGGAATCCGTGCCTACAAACGGCAACTTCAATGCCTTCTTCGTCCAACCTGTTGGCCTGCTTGGACGTCTCCCTAGCAGCTCTCCAGTGCGAATTCCCACACGTCGCTTTTCCCGCAGTCTACCAAAGCACATAGTTAGAATATACAGTATTAATAGTTAGACAATAGATAGCAGGGCTCAATACTGAAACATACAGTCAAGACTTTTTTTTGGCTGAGCCATGTTTCACTTGTTTAAAACTTACACTTGTTACAACTCCTCTGACCTCCTCAACAAAAGTTGACACCTCAGAGTCTTTTGCCAAGAACAAGCCATCAAAGAACCCTGGCTCTTCACTCCTACATACACACATTTTCAAAACAAGGTCACAAAGTAACAGTTATTACATTCAACAGCTGAAGTGTCATCTTAAATAAATAAAAAACATTACGATAGTGTTTATAGGAAAGACAAACTAACTGTTTTTTTTGCTGGAACCTGTACAGTTTTCTGTTGCCATCAACTGAAACAGCCAGCATGTCCGGGGTGCAAGCAGGACAGACAAAGCGTTGTTCATCTCCGTGAAGCTGGTTCTCAACAGACTTGCAGTACATATACTGCAGAAAGCTTGTCTGAAAAGAACCTGCATTCACTTTGCCAGTCTGAAAAGATATAATAATTAATATGACTGCTACATAAATAAAATTAAATAAACTGGCTTAACGACATGACAAACTAATTACTCACTCTTCCAAACTGCTTTGTCCTCTGGTCCAACATGGTTGTGAAGGCTTGTCTAGACAACGCTGGAGCTGATGTCTTCATTGCCTCAAAGGAGTGGAAGACATCCTGGTGGAACAGTGTCTGGGCTTGCATGGTTCCAGGCCAGTAGCCACTTCTGACAAATAGTCCAGTAATAATGTAATTTGACCTCTAACTAATTGCAAAAAAAACAAACTCAACTGATTTTGCATCTTCAATATATCCTGAATAACAGAAAGAAAGTTGCCTGGAATTGTCTGAGGGGAAAGTGTTGAAAATGCCCTGTACAGTATGGCCACCATTGACATCCTATTATAAGGCAATATTTTCTAAATTTCCTTATGCTTTAAGTAGCATGTGACATATCAAACTAGGTTGTTGTCATGATGCTGAAGCCATTCCAAGCATTAGTTTTGCATAAAAACACTCATTGGGCTAAATTTGGCCATAGCAACTTGCCAAAATGTAATGAGGTCAGCACATTTGGGCAAGTTGCTATGGCCACATTTAGCCCAATGAGTGTTTTTATGCAAAACTAATGCTTGGAATGGATTCAGCATCATGAAAACCCCCTAGTTTGATATGTCACATGCTACTTAAAGCATAAGGACATTTAGAAAATATTACCTTATAATAGGATGTCAATGGTGGCCACACTGTACAGGCTATTTTCAACACTTTCCCCTCAGACAATTCCAGGCAACTTTTTTTCTGTTATTCAGGATATATTGAAGATGCAAAATCAGCTGAGTTCTGTTTTTTTGCAATTAGTTAGAGGTTGATCCTGTATTTTCCATAGATTTCCTGTACTAAAAGTCCCTGACCTCCGGAGACCACTGCTTAGAGCACTGTTTGCACGACAGCACTGGGAGGCGAAGATCATAGCGGCCTGAGAGTAAATGAGACATAGCAAGGAACTTAAGTAATGTCTATTAAACACATACGGTGTGTGCATCTACATAGATGAAGACTTAAATTCCTACCATTTATGGAAACCAGTATGATGGCTCTACCAGCTGAGACTGAAACATCAAACGTGTCACAGGTGCATATCTTTCCAGGATATGCTGTTGGCAGCAAACAATCTGAAGGGGCAAAGGACAATCAGGATGAAATGTTTGGGTTGTGTGAAGGTACTGGGATAACAGGTTATAATGAGCCAATGTTGTCTGTTAATTGAAAAAGAGACCTTGTTCACAGATGATGTATTTCCCATCACTGAGATTCACCGACTCTGTTGGGGGAATGTATTTATAATAACCACACATGGTGGTTTGCCTATTGTGCAGAGTGTGACGTTCATGTACCAAACGATCACACTCTGCACAAAACGACTCTGAAGGCATACATTCCCCACAACGGATGACAGCTTCTCTCAAGTGACAGTGTTGACACGTCCTCTCCACGATGTTCTCCGCTGACAACACGTTGTCCACATTGTGGTCTCTTGCCTGTTGCCAGCCTAGTTGGACATCTTTCTGCCTTTGACTCCAAGTGTGAGACTGTGTTGGCTGCTCTACACAATCATACGCAGTGTCCTGAAGAAGCTCTTCGAGCATCTGCCTATTAAAATCTTCAGGGAGAGAAACACAAGAAAAATAAAACATCACTGCCATAGTCTTCTTTGAGGAATTTATTTTAAGTACATTTATACTTACCAGGTTCTTGGTAACCGAGCCATGGTGTTGACACAGATGGTGTAGTGGACGTAGATGGTGTAGTGGATGTACCAACTGGAGAAACAGCAACCACATTAGACCAAATATGTTCAAACTCTTTGCCAGCATAAATCAAAACAATAACAGACACTATCAAATGATTACCCTATACATACTCCAACCACTTCAATCCATCAAAATCACTCTCCATAGATGGGGACTAACCATAAGATGAAGCCTTTCTCCTGCGTTTGCTGGTTTTTACACGAATCCCATCAGCATCCCTCATCGACCAGCTAACTTCAGGCTTCTGAGTTGTCGCTGTAGCTTGGCTGGTAGCTTGGCCTTTAGCTCTCTATACGGAGATGTCATGAAATGTAGAGAAATGGGCATCAACTAACTGGAGTTAAAATTATTTCACATGCATGTACAACGAGAATGTACTTACCTCCATCTCAACAAACGCATCCGCAACCTCAGCAAGCGCTTCCAGTCTCTCCTTGGCGGACAATGGCTCGCTCTTTCTGCGTGTCGACATTTTACTGAAACAAAAATATTGGGAACAGTCAGCAACCAAACAGATATAAATACACAGACAAAACATGTGAAATTTCTCTCGTTTGTTTTGTCCACTCCCTATGGAGCATTTATGGATATGGGCCTTAACAGGACCTTATTACCTACAAATGTCTGTACAGGGACCTAAATTGATAGCAGTCAGGAGGATGAGGCTAGTCATCGAGACAGAACTCCCTGGAAAAAAGCTTGTGCTGTGGTAACCAACACAAAGCTGGCATCAATCAGTAGGACATCACATTCTCAGAAGTTGAAGCCGTTTTAAAAGGACCCACTTTTAGGCCAGTGCAACAGAGCATGCTTGCACTGGCCTTCCTTTTAGTCCCCTTCAGCCTATCCCAGTGTTGATTGTCAATTTAGTATAGGCCCTACCTGTGTGTGCGCCATCTGTTATCCCTGTGTCTATTTAAACCCCGCATTTGCATTGTATTCTTGTTGGTTTCTAGCTCCCTGGTGAGTGAGTCTGTCCTGTATTCGGAAAGTCCTGTTATTTACCCGTTTTCCCATTTATGGAAGTTCCTGTGTTTTGTTAAGACATCCTTCTAAGTTTACTTGTTCTGCCTGCTGTCGCTTTTGGGTCCAACATACTCATTCGTAACAGATAAAGCCCTTTGAATGAAGGTGTGTGTGTGCGTGTGCGTGCTCCATATTTCTCCTTACCTTAATTCTCTTCCCTTCCCTTCCCTTCCCTTCTCTTCTCTTCTCTTCTCTTCTCTTCTCTTCTCTTCTCTTCTCTTCTCTTCTCTTCTCTTCTCTTCTCTTCTCTTCTCTTCTCTTCTCTTCTCTTCTCTTCTCTTCTCCTCCTCCTCTTCTTTTCTTTTCTTTTCTTCTCTTCTCTTCTCTTCTCTTCTGTGAAAATGAACGGTAGATATATTGGGAACAGTCAGTATAAATACACAGACAAAACATGTGAAATTTCTCTCGTTTGTTTTGTCCACTCCCTATGGAGCATTTATGGATATGGGCCTTAACAGGACCTTATTACCTACACATGTCTGTACAGGGACCTAAATTGATAGCAGTCAGGAGGATGAGGCTAGTCATCGAGACAGAACTCCCTGGAAAAAAGCTTGTGCTGTGGTAACCAACTCAAAGCTGGCATCAATCAGTAGGACATCCCAGACTTACCTCTGGAATCTGGACGTAGACAGATGCTGGTGTGGGAAGCACTAAGGAGATGGTCAGATGTCTGGAGAATTAGGATGACTGGAGACTCCAATGACGGGCTTGTCTGGAAAGAAGACACACAGACACAGAATTACCATACATAACTACTACACCATACTGTATTCCTAACTACTCCAGCACGTAAATGCAGAGCTAACCATGCTCATGAACACAGCAGAAAACAGCTTTTACCATGTGTTTTTCTACCTCTATTGCCAACTTTATTCTATTGTATTTGTTTTAATACAATGACTCTTTAGATTTACCATAAGCAATGTCAACATACGGTAATACACCACATGCATAGAAACCGTAATCGAGGATCATAGCCTATAGGTAAACCAAGAACGTATCAGTACAAAGGTTGAATATAGATAATAATAAAAGTACATTGAAACTATAACCCGGGGCCTATAAATCCTATAGAGCCATAAGAGCCATGGCCTAATACGCAAGCAGCACCGTATAGCCTACACTATTGATTGATTGAAATATATATTAACAGTTTGCAGAATTACAGTACATTTCGAGCACAAACTCAATACAAAGACTGTTAACTGTGAGTGGACGACCCAATTAAGCATTACACTTGTTTACAAGAGGGTTCATCAAAACATTTAGAGACGTACAAATAGACACTTCTATATAGTCAAAGAACAGAACAGGAATTCATCATAAGGGAGGTAAAACGGTAATGCTAACAACAACAATAGCATGCTAACGAGCTCTGTAAATAGTAGTTAATATTTAGACTCCCGTAGACGCATTCATCGATTCTGCTTGAAAACGAATATATTTAGAATACGAGTCTAAATCTTAGGCTAGCTAGCTACTAACTACTATTTACAGAGATCGTTAGCATGCTATTGTTGTTGTTGGCATTCCCTTTAACTATGGACCACTGCTAGCAGCTAACATGCTACTAACACTGAAAAAACATTTATACAGTTGTGATTTATAGCAACAAATCTTACCTTGGCTCGAATATTCACCTGTACAATAAACAGACTGGCTGGTAGTGGGTACTATAGGCTGTGGCTAGGCTAAGTAAGCAAAGTCTGAGGACAACCATTCACGACAACAAAAACAACGCAATGAATGTTATTATGCAAAAACATTAGGATTAGCCTGGCAGCAAAAACACTTCCGGTTCCGGTTCCGGTAAACATTTTTTTTTTTAAATAAATACAATCCAGAGTGATTTACAGTAAGCAAGAACAACACCTGGTACATCTAATACATAGAAATAGTCATCAAACATCATCAGTAGCGATTAAAATATGATTTTATTGAGTATTGTTTAAAATATCGCAAACGTACGAGTCCAAATAGGTGATTATGCACGGGACCAGGGCACTTCCGGTCAAAAATAATATCAAAAAGAATTATTCTTATTAATGAATATAATAATAACACTCCATAGCGATTTGCAGTAAGCAAGAACAACACCTGGGACATCAAATACATAGAAATAGTCATCAATAAATCATCAGTAGCGAGATTTGATATTGTTTAATATCGCAAACGAATCGACACGAGCAACGTATAGAAGTGAACGGGGAGGAAATCTAGTAGATATACACGGATTGTCCTCGTGACGTCACCGACGAGAAACGTATAGAAGTGAACGGGGAGGAAATAACGTACATATCCACGGAATGTCGGGGAATCTAGTGTCATATGCACGCATTTCCAGTGTGCCAATCCGTGCTATTTCACCGTATTTGGGGGAGACCGGGTTGATTCCAGAGACCTTCCCTGATCCACTGCTTACAACAGGTGACAGTCAGTCTGTGTCCTATGAGACAGACTGAGTAGAAAAGAATTGTGCCATTTTATCATGATTATTATTAGTGAGGATAGGTTGAAAAGTGAAGATTGAAGATAGGTTGAAAAGTGGTGAAGTGGTCCTTTACACATTGTGGTGCATTGAGCTTGTAGATCAGCTACAGTATGTTTGAATCAGAGTGTAGAGTAGGAGAGTAGCGACACGCTTTGATCTCGCCACAAAGCGGGTGCCTATGGGCTATAGTTCCAAACATTGCTCCTATGGCTGGAACTATCCCTATCCCATTGAGATAAAACGAGCACTTCCGCATTCCATTGTTACAATGGGAGTTAACGCTAGTGTCGCCACTCTGTTACTATTCCACTCAGGTTTGAATGGCCCAACAATGAAATGGGGTTAAAGTGGTTAAACTGATGTGTACGTAAGCCTTGCCGAGCCATGAGGCCCATATAGGGACAGGAGCCTATCTCCTGTTTCTGTGGTGAGGCAGCTTGATGTACAAGTACACCCCCTGGACATGACGCTATAGTATGTCGCAGGGACTTACCCCCAATCCCAACCCTTGATGCTGAGAGCCAAGCAGGGAGGCATTGGGTCCCGTTTCTGGTCTGGTATGACCCGGCTGGGGATCGAACCCCGACCGCAAGGCCACTGAGCTGATGTGTAAAGCGATATAAACTCATTTTGCTGGGAACACGTTGGAACCCCTTCGAGGATCCCACTTCCAACCAACCTGTACTTATCCAACCTGTACATATGTTATTTTTACCTTTTAGGATGATTAGAATTTTGTTGTTATTTTTCATGTCATGATTATGAATTGAATACCCAGGACCTGAATGGAAACAAGACCGCAAGGACTTTTTTTCTGATTTAATTTCTGTTTGACCGTACCCTGTACTGATACATTTCTGCCAATAAAGTATTCAATCAATCAAACTTTGCACCCCACTTTGACGACCAATGACCTAAACAACTAGCTTTGTTAACACATGGCTACATTGCTTTGTCAAAGCTGAAAGTAGCAACAAAATGATGTGACATTTCCTCCAGAAAATCAAATTTTATTAATCAATCAAATGATTTGTTTTCACAACGGAGAACATATTACACAAAAGACAATGAGAGGGTTTAACAGTAGCAATCACATGACAACCATCATGGGAAGCATGTGTTCAGCATTTTGCTGTTGCATGTTTTGTGAAATCTTGCAACGAGCAAAAAAACATTGACAATAGAAGATCTACATCTTGCAATGTGTTGCGATGCAAGCTTGTAGATTCTACAAGCTTGCATCGCAACACATTGCAAATTTGTAGATTGTTGCTATTCGTCGTATGACGAAATACATTAGGGCTTAAGTGGCTAAAATAAAAACAAACAAGGGAAAGTCCCACATGGAGAGACTGATTCAGCTATAAGGCACAATATAGTGTTAGATCTGCTCCTCCCGTCACGTCCTCTGTCAGCTGGCCGTCCAACCTGGAGTCATACAGAGCAGTGGTTCTCAAGCACTTTCACGTCACAAGGACCCCCAGATCACACAAGGTCACAAGGACCCCCAGATCACACAAGGATGTGACCCCTGACATAGCCAACCTTGTCTACACCAGGGGTGCCCACACATTTATGACGTGAGATCTACTTTCAAAATGACCAGCTCAACAAGATCTACCCACTGAAAAAATAAATGTACCATTGCTGAAAATAGTTTAAATATATAATGTACCTGGGGGGGCTTTGGAATAGGCAGAGTTTCTGCTGTCAAAATATGTCCCCCCCGTATTTAACTTAAATGCCCAATGCATTCTCAATGGCAATAGCACAAACTTTGGCATGCTACTAGTCCTACATACTTATACCTAGAAACCCCATTCAAACCTATTTAGGTTCATCTTACGGTGGACATGTTTGCCTGAAAAGAAATCTTTGAAATGTTTCATAAAGAACTTTCACCTAGAAACTCCATTCACACTTTTTATAATTCAGCTTACTGTGGAGACACATGCTGGAACTTTTTACTTTGAAATGATTTGTAGTTTCGGAGTTATTTAACTTAAACGCCCAATGCATTCTCAATGACTACTACTCTATTTGTTGTATTTTATATTCAGCTCATCTAAATGATTCTCACTACTGTTAATAACAGCGACTACACTGAGTTTTCTATAGATCATAACATTATTTAGGTGGACCTGTTTTTTAAATATTTAATATTTCATTACATTTCTTCTCTTTTAAATAAAAATATAAAAAGTGAAAGGGGATGAGTAGAATTGTTTTAATTTCAATTAAGACACATTATTCGTTAGTGTTATTTATTAGGACTTACTTATATTATAGCGTTATATTATTGTGTTATTATTCATGTTCACACCAGAAAATGAAATGGATGTAGTGCTGACATTGTAAAGTGTAATGCGAATGTATTTCAGGGTGTTGGTGGATGTCATGTATTTATGTTATGTTGTATTTATAAAATATTCAAGCCTGCTAGCTTTTTAATATGCAATATTTATTTAATTATATATTTATCTTCCTAGATGGAAAGTCCCACAATTGTATGTTGTTGTGAAATGGATGGGAAAAATGTTTCCCTTATGTTGTATTTTAATTAGTTAGGCCTACATTAGTTTGCCTGAATGTAGTAAACATTTTTAGTAATGTATATTTATTACTTCCTGCTTAGGTCTACTTCACTTTTTAAAGTAGTGTTGAATACTGAACCTTGAGTGAGTTAGGTTGTGATTGGTGGACAGATGGTTCTATTGTTCTCCTCTTTGGCCAGTCATTGCAAGCCTCCACCTCAGGCTCTCTAGTATAAGAAGAGTGTAGTTGTAATGTCTCAGTCCACAACTCCTCTGGAACTCCTCCAGAATATCAATCATTTCGAACCAGAACTGACTGTGGACTCCAGACTTCAAGTGAAGATGAACAACAACAACAACAACAATTCTGCTCCTGAGGAGGGTGTGATGCTAGCAGACAGAATGGCTCGACAGGAAGAGGAGCTCACCTGTCCTGTTTGCTGCAACATCTTTAAATATCCTGTTGTCTGGCTGCCGTGTAGCCACAGCTTCTGCAGCGCCTGTCTGCAGCAATGGTGGGCGGTGAACAAGAACAGCGACTGTCCTGTTTGCAGAACAAACTCCCATGACCAACCTCCTGTCAACTTCTTAGAGGAGAGACGTCGCAGGTCTCTCAGAGATAATTCCAAAGTGAATACTCTATGTGATTACTTTGACTCACTTCAAATACTACCTGAGGTTAATACTTTGTGTGAGTACTTTAATGTACTACAAATACAAAGAGGAAACTTGTGTGATGAGTAATTTAGTACTGCATATACTACAAGACATAGTATTTAGTAGTGTGTTGTAGTAGTGTAGATCATTTGAATACTATATCAGTTTGTAACCACCTTTACACCTTGTTTGAGCTTGTATAGGTGTGCTATTTTTGATAGCATCCCTATTCCCCCAGAATAGGGATGCTGGTGTTCAAGGTGTTAATTTAGTAAAAAATACTAAGGCAGGATTGAATCAATTAACATGTTTTCCGTCAAAAAAGGTAAAAACACCACATAGACATCCATTGACATATGCATTACATGGCTTGTTAGTTAGTATTACAGTACACATGTCTGGGACACGTATACAAAAGGAGACATGGCTGATTATATGGCCAGGGAGTCATTTTTACTGAATCATTTGAACAGATTGAGCACCCCAACCTTTATGAACACATCTGTGAAGAAAGCTAGTTTCAACTTGTATTATGACCTTCTGATGATACTGATGACAATATGAGAATCAGTGTTTGTCCACATTCGTCAGGAATTAAAATGTCATATTCATTATATTAATGAATGAATATGCATACACTAGTGGTGCAATTGCAACTCGTCTCCGTGTGTTAACGTGTGTTGTTTGAACAGATCACATTATAGTATTCATCATTTGTTTAGATCATCATAGAGTGCATTGCAAAGTGAAATATGTACTGTGTTATGATCAAGATTCCTATTTTTCTTCTTTTTCAAATAAAGATTTGACAGTTACAGTTCCTTTGTGTGTTCATTACAGAGAGGCCATCACATGATCACAACACTGTTCACGGTTTCACCTCATTTAATTATGGGCATCTTGTACTGTGAACAATACCGTGTTTTAATGACAATGGAACACCACTTTGACTGCATTACATGTGAATGGTAAAGCCATAGCAGACCAATCAATGTTTCACACCCACCCAACAAGTAATCAGGCACTTGTGAGGCCTCATTCACACATATCAAACGGATGTTCTGTGCCGTCTTAGCTGTCTCTGATTAATGGCTGCCACAATGCAATTCCAATGGGAGTCACATGGTTTGACCAAACATTTGTGTTTGATGAGGCTGCAATCAGCAATAAAACACAAATGTTTGGCCAAACCAAAAATATCGGACAGATCCGTCTTGAGCACATGACTATAGAGATACTGTGTAGCGATTTGCGGGATTTTTGGACAAAATCTGGAGGAGTAATATTAAAAGATGTGTTTTACAAAAGTCGACCTCCTGGTCATAGGCGGCGGGTGTGTAAGGCTAGGGAAGGCTAAGCCTTCCCAAATATTATGCTGGGTATTTTTCAAAATCTATATAATTATGTGCGCAATCAGCGCGCAACATTATATTACAGCCCCCTGTTGTCCCTGACGATCAGGGACGCTAAGCGCGAGCCTATGGGTAGGCTAAAAAAAAAAAAAAAAAAACACATCCCAAGTGGCCAATCACATTCTGATCTGGGCGCAAAGCGTCATGCTTCAGTGTGTGATTGGCTACTTGGGACGTCTGTTAACATCCGCTTTGACAGCGCGCTGTTTTTGAAAACGGAAGCAGGAAATAGCAGACAGTTGTTGACATCGTTTATTCATCATTTCAAAACACGCAAAAATCTAAATGAAATATGGATATAAGGTCCTTTTTTTCAAGAAAAGAAAAGAATCCTGGAGAGGCTGTCAGCAATGCAGCTGCTGCAGCAACAGCAAGCCCGGCTGGGCATAATAACACCACAGTCAGCGCCAGTGGAGATGGCGGTAGGGAGGGCGAGGCAGAGCCAGTGGCAGGGCCGTCTACCTGTCTAAGGCGCCCGCTTGTGAGAATCAATGAGCGGGGAGGCGGGGAAGGCACTGCCGAGGGCGGTAATCACCACAGAGCCAGCGGCGGCCCGGTCCAGCACACTGACTTGGCATTGGGAGACAAAGACAGTGGCCCATCTCAGCCAGTCCTGCCTGAATACCCAAAATCATTGTTCGGGAAACAGAGACGTTCATTTTCTGCAGAATATTTTAAAAGGTACAGTTTTTTAGAATACTGCACAAATGCAGATGCTGTGTTCTGTTTCCCGTGCCGACATTTCCAGTCCACCAGTGGGTATAACGATACTGCTTTTGTGAGCAATGGTGTGTGTGATTGGAAAAACATGTCGTTCAAGTTACAGAAACACATTGAATGTGTTTCACATCGGCAGTGTATGGATCAATGGCAATCATATTTAAAATCCAAAGCCACGGGTTCTGTTGCTGCACAGTTAAGCAACTCGCACAGAGAAACTGTTAAGTGCAACAGGGAATATGCCCGCACAATTGTTGAAATGTTGATCTATCTTGGCAAACAAGGGCTTGCGCTTCGAGGGCATGATGAGACACAAAGTTCAGTAAACCGTGGGAACTTTTTAGAGCTTTGCAAATGGTATTCAACACATGACGATGCGTTTTGCACTCGGCTGAATAGCTCATTCAACCTCACCAGTCATGATGCTCAAAATGAGATGATGGAAATCGCAGCTAAAACTGTCAAAAGCCAAATCATTCGCAGTGTTGAGGAAAATGGATTTTACACCATTCTCGTGGATGAAGCGCGTTCCTATAAACAGGAGCAAATGACAGTGTGCGTGCGATACGCGTCAGAGGAGTTGGAAATTAAAGAGCGGTTCCTCGGATTTGTGGATTGTTCTGAAGCGCAAGACGCAAACGCAATTTATGGTCATGTTAAGCACTTTCTGGAGGATTGCGGGCTGTACAGTTTACCCATTGTCGCACAGTGTTATGACGGGGCAGCAGTGATGTCTGGTCATGTTAATGGTGTTCAGAAGAAACTGCGCGAGGATCACCCGTCTGCTATCTACATCCACTGCATGGCCCACAAATTAAACCTGGTTTTGGTTGATGCCTGTAAAGTAAATCGCACAGCAATGGGATTTTTCTGCACCCTTGAAAGTCTGTACACCTTCTTTGCACAGCCAGGCACACATCACGCGTACAAGCAGGCTCAGAAAGAGCTTGGTGTCACCGCGGATCTTACAGCACTGAGCGACACACGATGGGCTTGCAGATGGAGCAACGTGTCAGCTGTAAAAGATGCCATCACAGCCCTGACATCCACTTTGTCTGAACTATCTGTGCCTCCTTATCGTAGGTTTGTGGAAGCATCTGGTCTGCTGCATACTGTGAAAAGCGCAGAGTTTTGCGTCAGTCTGATTATTTTTTATCATTTGCTCAGCACAGTCCATGTCGCACACATTGCACTTCAAAAGAAAGACACAACATTGGCTATGGCTGCAGGTACCCTGGGAACTATGATGAAAACATTTGAAAACATGAGGACCAACAGTGAAAAGTGGGATGACATCTGGAGCGAAATTAAAACATTCGGCGAGTCAGTTGGCGTTTCTATGGAGGCTGAGAGCGAGGGCACGGTGGGCACCGACGAGGAGGATCAGAGGATACGTGCACGCCCCAAGCGCCCTGTTAGACAGCCAGCTGCCCTTGACTGTATGGTCGTCACGAGCACTCTTGGCCAGAGAGAGTACCAAATGGAAAGCACCACAGCAGCAACCACCCAAATCACGATGAAAAATAAATGGGCCAGTCGGCTGTTCTATCCTGTTTTGGACACACTTATGGGCGAGTGCAGAGAAAGATTTTCCGCCCAGTCATTAGCCATTTCTAAAAGTGTTGATGCTGTGGTAAAATGTGACTACAAAGGCGCAGAGAGCCTGATCAGCCAGTATGCAAAATTACTCAACATCAACCCCAAACTCGCACTGACTGAAATGACAATGGTGTCAACACAAACAGAAAACGGATCAACTGAACACATCAGAAGGGAACTTGTGTCTGGACATTACCCCAATTACGAGAAACTTTTTCGTTTGGCTCTGTCATTGCCAGTCGGCACAGCAACATGTGAGCGGTCTTTTTCTGCTATGAGGCGCATCAAGAACTGGCTTAGGACGACAATGCTCCAGGCCAGACTGTCTAATCTCAGTCTGCTTCACATTGAAAGTGACCTCACAGCCAAGCTGCAAGCAGAAGACATTATTGATGCCTATGATGCCAAGACAAAACGTCGCATATTGCTGCATTAAGGTAGGATAATTATCATTAATTTGAACACTTAATTTGCACTATATAAATGTATATATTAAATGAGTGGGGCTCACTGTAGCCTATAGGGGTGTGTCGTGGTGTGTGTAATAAATTAGGACCATGAACAGCAGCACTGTTTGCAGACTTTGCAGTGCAAAACAAATAAAAAGAAGCCTAATTTAAATGAATAGGGAGATCGACAGACAGAAGCTGGTATTGGAAATTAATTACACATAAATTAATTTCACACCGTCACTGTCCCCGCCCCCCCCCATTCTCTCGCCCCATTACAGCAACACAGGCCAAAGGCGAGGGGAAAGAGAGAGACAGACGAAGAGAACGACGCGAGCCGCCCGCGGCCCGCTTTGCAAATTAAATTGACAAAATGACATGCACATATTTTGGTTTTGCCACATAATTCATATCTTCTTAATAAATGTCTTCTTCCCCTTTGATTTTGATGTTGTGGTGTTATTTTCTATATCATTTCTAATATTGCGTTATAATAAAATTATATAACATGGCAATTATATAACATGGCATTGGCATTACTTTGTAATATTTCATGATAGTCGTTGTCTGTGCTAATTCATTGGTAAAAGTATGCTAAATAACTCATTTTTAAACCATCTGGGAAATAAATAAATAAATAAGTCCGCGACGAGTCCCCCCCCCCCCCCCCCCCCCCCCAACACAATTCTATAGCCTACCCAAAGGTAAAACGCACCCGCCGCCTATGCTCCTGGTGGCGTTCTGAAAAACTGACGGACGGAGTGCAAAACATACTCTATCCCCTCCCCATGCCTTCGGCCTGGTGGAGACAATAAGGGATAGATTGATACCACATGGGCCAAAGTAGCACTAATTCCAGAGACCTTCCCTGATCCACTGCTTACAACAGGTGACAGTCAGTCTGTGTCCTATGAGACAGACTGAGTAGAAAATAATTGTGCCATTTTATCATGATTATTATTAGTGAGGATAGGTTGAAAAGTGAAGATTGAAGATAGGTTGAAAAGTGGTGAAGTGGTCCTTTACACATTGTGGTGCATTGAGCTTGTAGATCAGCTACAGTTTGTTTGAATCAGAGTGTAGAGTAGGAGAGTAGCGACACGCTTTGATCTCGCCACAAAGCGGGTGCCTATGGGCTATAGTTCCAAACATTGCTCCTATGGCTGGAACTATCCCTATCCCATTGAGATAAAACGAGCACTTCCGCATTCCATTGTTACAATGGGAGTTAACGCTAGTGTCGCCACTCTGTTACTATTCCACTCAGGTTTGAATGGCCCAACAATGAAATGGGGTTAAAGTGGTTAAACTGATGTGTACGTAAGCCTTGCCGAGCCATGAGGCCCATATAGGGACAGGAGCCTATCTCCTGTTTCTGTGGTGAGGCAGCTTGATGTACAAGTACACCCCCTGGACATGACGCTATAGTATGTCGCAGGGACTTACCCCCAATCCCAACCCTTGATGCTGAGAGCCAAGCAGGGAGGCATTGGGTCCCGTTTCTGGTCTGGTATGACCCGGCTGGGGATCGAACCCCGACCGCAAGGCCACTGAGCTGATGTGTAAAGCGATATAAACTCATTTTGCTGGGAACACGTTGGAACCCCTTCGAGGATCCCACTTCCAACCAACCTGTACTTATCCAACCTGTACATATGTTATTTTTACCTTTTAGGATGATTAGAATTTTGTTGTTATTTTTCATGTCATGATTATGAATTGAATACCCAGGACCTGAATGGAAACAAGACCGCAAGGACTTTTTTCTGATTTAATTTCTGTTTGACCGTACCCTGTACTGATACATTTCTGCCAATAAAGTATTCAATCAATCAAACTTTGCACCCCACTTTGACGACCAATGACCTAAACAACTAGCTTTGTTAACACATGGCTACATTGCTTTGTCAAAGCTGAAAGTAGCAACAAAATGATGTGACATTTCCTCCAGAAAATCAAATTTTATTAATCAATCAAATGATTTGTTTTCACAACGGAGAACATATTACACAAAAGACAATGAGAGGGTTTAACAGTAGCAATCACATGACAACCATCATGGGAAGCATGTGTTCAGCATTTTGCTGTTGCATGTTTTGTGAAATCTTGCAACGAGCAAAAAAACATTGACAATAGAAGATCTACATCTTGCAATGTGTTGCGATGCAAGCTTGTAGATTCTACAAGCTTGCATCGCAACACATTGCAAATTTGTAGATTGTTGCTATTCGTCGTATGACGAAATACATTAGGGCTTAAGTGGCTAAAATAAAAACAAACAAGGGAAAGTCCCACATGGAGAGACTGATTCAGCTATAAGGCACAATATAGTGTTAGATCTGCTCCTCCCGTCACGTCCTCTGTCAGCTGGCCGTCCAACCTGGAGTCATACAGAGCAGTGGTTCTCAAGCACTTTCACGTCACAAGGACCCCCAGATCACACAAGGTCACAAGGACCCCCAGATCACACAAGGATGTGACCCCTGACATAGCCAACCTTGTCTACACCAGGGGTGCCCACACATTTATGACGTGAGATCTACTTTCAAAATGACCAGCTCAACAAGATCTACCCACTGAAAAAATAAATGTACCATTGCTGAAAATAGTTTAAATATATAATGTACCTGGGGGGGCTTTGGAATAGGCAGAGTTTCTGCTGTCAAAATATGTCCCCCCCGTATTTAACTTAAATGCCCAATGCATTCTCAATGGCAATAGCACAAACTTTGGCATGCTACTAGTCCTACATACTTATACCTAGAAACCCCATTCAAACCTATTTAGGTTCATCTTACGGTGGACATGTTTGCCTGAAAAGAAATCTTTGAAATGTTTCATAAAGAACTTTCACCTAGAAACTCCATTCACACTTTTTATAATTCAGCTTACTGTGGAGACACATGCTGGAACTTTTTACTTTGAAATGATTTGTAGTTTCGGAGTTATTTAACTTAAACGCCCAATGCATTCTCAATGACTACTACTCTATTTGTTGTATTTTATATTCAGCTCATCTAAATGATTCTCACTACTGTTAATAACAGCGACTACACTGAGTTTTCTATAGATCATAACATTATTTAGGTGGACCTGTTTTTTAAATATTTAATATTTCATTACATGTCTTCTCTTTTAAATAAAAATATAAAAAGTGAAAGGGGATGAGTAGAATTGTTTTAATTTCAATTAAGACACATTATTCGTTAGTGTTATTTATTAGGACTTACTTATATTATAGCGTTATATTATTGTGTTATTATTCATGTTCACACCAGAAAATGAAATGGATGTAGTGCTGACATTGTAAAGTGTAATGCGAATGTATTTCAGGGTGTTGGTGGATGTCATGTATTTATGTTATGTTGTATTTATAAAATATTCAAGCCTGCTAGCTTTTTAATATGCAATATTTATTTAATTATATATTTATCTTCCTAGATGGAAAGTCCCACAATTGTATGTTGTTGTGAAATGGATGGGAAAAATGTTTCCCTTATGTTGTATTTTAATTAGTTAGGCCTACATTAGTTTGCCTGAATGTAGTAAACATTTTTAGTAATGTATATTTATTACTTCCTGCTTAGGTCTACTTCACTTTTTAAAGTAGTGTTGAATACTGAACCTTGAGTGAGTTAGGTTGTGATTGGTGGACAGATGGTTCTATTGTTCTCCTCTTTGGCCAGTCATTGCAAGCCTCCACCTCAGGCTCTCTAGTATAAGAAGAGTGTAGTTGTAATGTCTCAGTCCACAACTCCTCTGGAACTCCTCCAGAATATCAATCATTTCGAACCAGAACTGACTGTGGACTCCAGACTTCAAGTGAAGATGAACAACAACAACAACAATTCTGCTCCTGAGGAGGGTGTGATGCTAGCAGACAGAATGGCTCGACAGGAAGAGGAGCTCACCTGTCCTGTTTGCTGCAACATCTTTAAATATCCTGTTGTCTGGCTGCCGTGTAGCCACAGCTTCTGCAGCGCCTGTCTGCAGCAATGGTGGGCGGTGAACAAGAACAGCGACTGTCCTGTTTGCAGAACAAACTCCCATGACCAACCTCCTGTCAACTTCTTAGAGGAGAGACGTCGCAGGTCTCTCAGAGATAATTCCAAAGTGAATACTCTATGTGATTACTTTGACTCACTTCAAATACTACCTGAGGTTAATACTTTGTGTGAGTACTTTAATGTACTACAAATACAAAGAGGAAACTTGTGTGATGAGTAATTTAGTACTGCATATACTACAAGACATAGTATTTAGTAGTGTGTTGTAGTAGTGTAGATCATTTGAATACTATATCAGTTTGTAACCACCTTTACACCTTGTTTGAGCTTGTATAGGTGTGCTATTTTTGATAGTGAAATATGTACTGTGTTATGATCAAGATTCCTATTTTTCTTCTTTTTCAAATAAAGATTTGACAGTTACAGTTCCTTTGTGTGTTCATTACAGAGAGGCCATCACATGATCACAACACTGTTCACGGTTTCACCTCATTTAATTATGGGCATCTTGTACTGTGAACAATACCGTGTTTTAATGACAATGGAACACCACTTTGACTGCATTACATGTGAATGGTAAAGCCATAGCAGACCAATCAATGTTTCACACCCACCCAACAAGTAATCAGGCACTTGTGAGGCCTCATTCACACATATCAAACGGATGTTCTGTCCCGTCTTAGCTGTCTCTGATTAATGGCTGCCACAATGCAATTCCAATGGGAGTCACATGGTTTGACCAAACATTTGTGTTTGATGAGGCTGCAATCAGCAATAAAACACAAATGTTTGGCCAAACCAAAAATATCGGACAGATCCGTCTTGAGCACATGACTATAGAGATACTGTGTAGCGATTTGCGGGATTTTTGGACAAAATCTGGAGGAGTAATATTAAAAGATGTGTTTTACAAAAGTCGACCTCCTGGTGGCGTTCTGAAAAACTGACGGACGGAGTGCAAAACATACTCTATCCCCTCCCCATGCCTTCGGCCTGGTGGAGACAATAAGGGATAGATTGATACCACATGGGCCAAAGTAGCACTAATTCCAGAGACCTTCCCTGATCCACTGCTTACAACAGGTGACAGTCAGTCTGTGTCCTATGAGACAGACTGAGTAGAAAATAATTGTGCCATTTTATCATGATTATTATTAGTGAGGATAGGTTGAAAAGTGAAGATTGAAGATAGGTTGAAAAGTGGTGAAGTGGTCCTTTACACATTGTGGTGCATTGAGCTTGTAGATCAGCTACAGTTTGTTTGAATCAGAGTGTAGAGTAGGAGAGTAGCGACACGCTTTGATCTCGCCACAAAGCGGGTGCCTATGGGCTATAGTTCCAAACATTGCTCCTATGGCTGGAACTATCCCTATCCCATTGAGATAAAACGAGCACTTCCGCATTCCATTGTTACAATGGGAGTTAACGCTAGTGTCGCCACTCTGTTACTATTCCACTCAGGTTTGAATGGCCCAACAATGAAATGGGGTTAAAGTGGTTAAACTGATGTGTACGTAAGCCTTGCCGAGCCATGAGGCCCATATAGGGACAGGAGCCTATCTCCTGTTTCTGTGGTGAGGCAGCTTGATGTACAAGTACACCCCCTGGACATGACGCTATAGTATGTCGCAGGGACTTACCCCCAATCCCAACCCTTGATGCTGAGAGCCAAGCAGGGAGGCATTGGGTCCCGTTTCTGGTCTGGTATGACCCGGCTGGGGATCGAACCCCGACCGCAAGGCCACTGAGCTGATGTGTAAAGCGATATAAACTCATTTTGCTGGGAACACGTTGGAACCCCTTCGAGGATCCCACTTCCAACCAACCTGTACTTATCCAACCTGTACATATGTTATTTTTACCTTTTAGGATGATTAGAATTTTGTTGTTATTTTTCATGTCATGATTATGAATTGAATACCCAGGACCTGAATGGAAACAAGACCGCAAGGACTTTTTTCTGATTTAATTTCTGTTTGACCGTACCCTGTACTGATACATTTCTGCCAATAAAGTATTCAATCAATCAAACTTTGCACCCCACTTTGACGACCAATGACCTAAACAACTAGCTTTGTTAACACATGGCTACATTGCTTTGTCAAAGCTGAAAGTAGCAACAAAATGATGTGACATTTCCTCCAGAAAATCAAATTTTATTAATCAATCAAATGATTTGTTTTCACAACGGAGAACATATTACACAAAAGACAATGAGAGGGTTTAACAGTAGCAATCACATGACAACCATCATGGGAAGCATGTGTTCAGCATTTTGCTGTTGCATGTTTTGTGAAATCTTGCAACGAGCAAAAAAACATTGACAATAGAAGATCTACATCTTGCAATGTGTTGCGATGCAAGCTTGTAGATTCTACAAGCTTGCATCGCAACACATTGCAAATTTGTAGATTGTTGCTATTCGTCGTATGACGAAATACATTAGGGCTTAAGTGGCTAAAATAAAAACAAACAAGGGAAAGTCCCACATGGAGAGACTGATTCAGCTATAAGGCACAATATAGTGTTAGATCTGCTCCTCCCGTCACGTCCTCTGTCAGCTGGCCGTCCAACCTGGAGTCATACAGAGCAGTGGTTCTCAAGCACTTTCACGTCACAAGGACCCCCAGATCACACAAGGTCACAAGGACCCCCAGATCACACAAGGATGTGACCCCTGACATAGCCAACCTTGTCTACACCAGGGGTGCCCACACATTTATGACGTGAGATCTACTTTCAAAATGACCAGCTCAACAAGATCTACCCACTGAAAAAATAAATGTACCATTGCTGAAAATAGTTTAAATATATAATGTACCTGGGGGGGCTTTGGAATAGGCAGAGTTTCTGCTGTCAAAATATGTCCCCCCCGTATTTAACTTAAATGCCCAATGCATTCTCAATGGCAATAGCACAAACTTTGGCATGCTACTAGTCCTACATACTTATACCTAGAAACCCCATTCAAACCTATTTAGGTTCATCTTACGGTGGACATGTTTGCCTGAAAAGAAATCTTTGAAATGTTTCATAAAGAACTTTCACCTAGAAACTCCATTCACACTTTTTATAATTCAGCTTACTGTGGAGACACATGCTGGAACTTTTTACTTTGAAATGATTTGTAGTTTCGGAGTTATTTAACTTAAACGCCCAATGCATTCTCAATGACTACTACTCTATTTGTTGTATTTTATATTCAGCTCATCTAAATGATTCTCACTACTGTTAATAACAGCGACTACACTGAGTTTTCTATAGATCATAACATTATTTAGGTGGACCTGTTTTTTAAATATTTAATATTTCATTACATGTCTTCTCTTTTAAATAAAAATATAAAAAGTGAAAGGGGATGAGTAGAATTGTTTTAATTTCAATTAAGACACATTATTCGTTAGTGTTATTTATTAGGACTTACTTATATTATAGCGTTATATTATTGTGTTATTATTCATGTTCACACCAGAAAATGAAATGGATGTAGTGCTGACATTGTAAAGTGTAATGCGAATGTATTTCAGGGTGTTGGTGGATGTCATGTATTTATGTTATGTTGTATTTATAAAATATTCAAGCCTGCTAGCTTTTTAATATGCAATATTTATTTAATTATATATTTATCTTCCTAGATGGAAAGTCCCACAATTGTATGTTGTTGTGAAATGGATGGGAAAAATGTTTCCCTTATGTTGTATTTTAATTAGTTAGGCCTACATTAGTTTGCCTGAATGTAGTAAACATTTTTAGTAATGTATATTTATTACTTCCTGCTTAGGTCTACTTCACTTTTTAAAGTAGTGTTGAATACTGAACCTTGAGTGAGTTAGGTTGTGATTGGTGGACAGATGGTTCTATTGTTCTCCTCTTTGGCCAGTCATTGCAAGCCTCCACCTCAGGCTCTCTAGTATAAGAAGAGTGTAGTTGTAATGTCTCAGTCCACAACTCCTCTGGAACTCCTCCAGAATATCAATCATTTCGAACCAGAACTGACTGTGGACTCCAGACTTCAAGTGAAGATGAACAACAACAACAACAATTCTGCTCCTGAGGAGGGTGTGATGCTAGCAGACAGAATGGCTCGACAGGAAGAGGAGCTCACCTGTCCTGTTTGCTGCAACATCTTTAAATATCCTGTTGTCTGGCTGCCGTGTAGCCACAGCTTCTGCAGCGCCTGTCTGCAGCAATGGTGGGCGGTGAACAAGAACAGCGACTGTCCTGTTTGCAGAACAAACTCCCATGACCAACCTCCTGTCAACTTCTTAGAGGAGAGACGTCGCAGGTCTCTCAGAGATAATTCCAAAGTGAATACTCTATGTGATTACTTTGACTCACTTCAAATACTACCTGAGGTTAATACTTTGTGTGAGTACTTTAATGTACTACAAATACAAAGAGGAAACTTGTGTGATGAGTAATTTAGTACTGCATATACTACAAGACATAGTATTTAGTAGTGTGTTGTAGTAGTGTAGATCATTTGAATACTATATCAGTTTGTAACCACCTTTACACCTTGTTTGAGCTTGTATAGGTGTGCTATTTTTGATAGTGAAATATGTACTGTGTTATGATCAAGATTCCTATTTTTCTTCTTTTTCAAATAAAGATTTGACAGTTACAGTTCCTTTGTGTGTTCATTACAGAGAGGCCATCACATGATCACAACACTGTTCACGGTTTCACCTCATTTAATTATGGGCATCTTGTACTGTGAACAATACCGTGTTTTAATGACAATGGAACACCACTTTGACTGCATTACATGTGAATGGTAAAGCCATAGCAGACCAATCAATGTTTCACACCCACCCAACAAGTAATCAGGCACTTGTGAGGCCTCATTCACACATATCAAACGGATGTTCTGTCCCGTCTTAGCTGTCTCTGATTAATGGCTGCCACAATGCAATTCCAATGGGAGTCACATGGTTTGACCAAACATTTGTGTTTGATGAGGCTGCAATCAGCAATAAAACACAAATGTTTGGCCAAACCAAAAATATCGGACAGATCCGTCTTGAGCACATGACTATAGAGATACTGTGTAGCGATTTGCGGGATTTTTGGACAAAATCTGGAGGAGTAATATTAAAAGATGTGTTTTACAAAAGTCGACCTCCTGGTGGCGTTCTGAAAAACTGACGGACGGAGTGCAAAACATACTCTATCCCCTCCCCATGCTTTCGGCCTGGTGGAGACAATAAGGGATAGATTGATACCACATGGGCCAAAGTAGCACTAATTCCAGAGACCTTCCCTGATCCACTGCTTACAACAGGTGACAGTCAGTCTGTGTCCTATGAGACAGACTGAGTAGAAAATAATTGTGCCATTTTATCATGATTATTATTAGTGAGGATAGGTTGAAAAGTGAAGATTGAAGATAGGTTGAAAAGTGGTGAAGTGGTCCTTTACACATTGTGGTGCATTGAGCTTGTAGATCAGCTACAGTTTGTTTGAATCAGAGTGTAGAGTAGGAGAGTAGCGACACGCTTTGATCTCGCCACAAAGCGGGTGCCTATGGGCTATAGTTCCAAACATTGCTCCTATGGCTGGAACTATCCCTATCCCATTGAGATAAAACGAGCACTTCCGCATTCCATTGTTACAATGGGAGTTAACGCTAGTGTCGCCACTCTGTTACTATTCCACTCAGGTTTGAATGGCCCAACAATGAAATGGGGTTAAAGTGGTTAAACTGATGTGTACGTAAGCCTTGCCGAGCCATGAGGCCCATATAGGGACAGGAGCCTATCTCCTGTTTCTGTGGTGAGGCAGCTTGATGTACAAGTACACCCCCTGGACATGACGCTATAGTATGTCGCAGGGACTTACCCCCAATCCCAACCCTTGATGCTGAGAGCCAAGCAGGGAGGCATTGGGTCCCGTTTCTGGTCTGGTATGACCCGGCTGGGGATCGAACCCCGACCGCAAGGCCACTGAGCTGATGTGTAAAGCGATATAAACTCATTTTGCTGGGAACACGTTGGAACCCCTTCGAGGATCCCACTTCCAACCAACCTGTACTTATCCAACCTGTACATATGTTATTTTTACCTTTTAGGATGATTAGAATTTTGTTGTTATTTTTCATGTCATGATTATGAATTGAATACCCAGGACCTGAATGGAAACAAGACCGCAAGGACTTTTTTCTGATTTAATTTCTGTTTGACCGTACCCTGTACTGATACATTTCTGCCAATAAAGTATTCAATCAATCAAACTTTGCACCCCACTTTGACGACCAATGACCTAAACAACTAGCTTTGTTAACACATGGCTACATTGCTTTGTCAAAGCTGAAAGTAGCAACAAAATGATGTGACATTTCCTCCAGAAAATCAAATTTTATTAATCAATCAAATGATTTGTTTTCACAACGGAGAACATATTACACAAAAGACAATGAGAGGGTTTAACAGTAGCAATCACATGACAACCATCATGGGAAGCATGTGTTCAGCATTTTGCTGTTGCATGTTTTGTGAAATCTTGCAACGAGCAAAAAAACATTGACAATAGAAGATCTACATCTTGCAATGTGTTGCGATGCAAGCTTGTAGATTCTACAAGCTTGCATCGCAAC
This sequence comes from Electrona antarctica, assembly GCF_951216825.1. NCBI lineage: Eukaryota > Metazoa > Chordata > Actinopteri > Myctophiformes > Myctophidae > Electrona > Electrona antarctica. The sequence continues at coordinate 40,653,587 of NC_136797.1, forward strand.
ACATTGCAAATTTGTAGATTGTTGCTATTCGTCGTATGACGAAATACATTAGGGCTTAAGTGGCTAAAATAAAAACAAACAAGGGAAAGTCCCACATGGAGAGACTGATTCAGCTATAAGGCACAATATAGTGTTAGATCTGCTCCTCCCGTCACGTCCTCTGTCAGCTGGCCGTCCAACCTGGAGTCATACAGAGCAGTGGTTCTCAAGCACTTTCACGTCACAAGGACCCCCAGATCACACAAGGTCACAAGGACCCCCAGATCACACAAGGATGTGACCCCTGACATAGCCAACCTTGTCTACACCAGGGGTGCCCACACATTTATGACGTGAGATCTACTTTCAAAATGACCAGCTCAACAAGATCTACCCACTGAAAAAATAAATGTACCATTGCTGAAAATAGTTTAAATATATAATGTACCTGGGGGGGCTTTGGAATAGGCAGAGTTTCTGCTGTCAAAATATGTCCCCCCCGTATTTAACTTAAATGCCCAATGCATTCTCAATGGCAATAGCACAAACTTTGGCATGCTACTAGTCCTACATACTTATACCTAGAAACCCCATTCAAACCTATTTAGGTTCATCTTACGGTGGACATGTTTGCCTGAAAAGAAATCTTTGAAATGTTTCATAAAGAACTTTCACCTAGAAACTCCATTCACACTTTTTATAATTCAGCTTACTGTGGAGACACATGCTGGAACTTTTTACTTTGAAATGATTTGTAGTTTCGGAGTTATTTAACTTAAACGCCCAATGCATTCTCAATGACTACTACTCTATTTGTTGTATTTTATATTCAGCTCATCTAAATGATTCTCACTACTGTTAATAACAGCGACTACACTGAGTTTTCTATAGATCATAACATTATTTAGGTGGACCTGTTTTTTAAATATTTAATATTTCATTACATGTCTTCTCTTTTAAATAAAAATATAAAAAGTGAAAGGGGATGAGTAGAATTGTTTTAATTTCAATTAAGACACATTATTCGTTAGTGTTATTTATTAGGACTTACTTATATTATAGCGTTATATTATTGTGTTATTATTCATGTTCACACCAGAAAATGAAATGGATGTAGTGCTGACATTGTAAAGTGTAATGCGAATGTATTTCAGGGTGTTGGTGGATGTCATGTATTTATGTTATGTTGTATTTATAAAATATTCAAGCCTGCTAGCTTTTTAATATGCAATATTTATTTAATTATATATTTATCTTCCTAGATGGAAAGTCCCACAATTGTATGTTGTTGTGAAATGGATGGGAAAAATGTTTCCCTTATGTTGTATTTTAATTAGTTAGGCCTACATTAGTTTGCCTGAATGTAGTAAACATTTTTAGTAATGTATATTTATTACTTCCTGCTTAGGTCTACTTCACTTTTTAAAGTAGTGTTGAATACTGAACCTTGAGTGAGTTAGGTTGTGATTGGTGGACAGATGGTTCTATTGTTCTCCTCTTTGGCCAGTCATTGCAAGCCTCCACCTCAGGCTCTCTAGTATAAGAAGAGTGTAGTTGTAATGTCTCAGTCCACAACTCCTCTGGAACTCCTCCAGAATATCAATCATTTCGAACCAGAACTGACTGTGGACTCCAGACTTCAAGTGAAGATGAACAACAACAACAACAATTCTGCTCCTGAGGAGGGTGTGATGCTAGCAGACAGAATGGCTCGACAGGAAGAGGAGCTCACCTGTCCTGTTTGCTGCAACATCTTTAAATATCCTGTTGTCTGGCTGCCGTGTAGCCACAGCTTCTGCAGCGCCTGTCTGCAGCAATGGTGGGCGGTGAACAAGAACAGCGACTGTCCTGTTTGCAGAACAAACTCCCATGACCAACCTCCTGTCAACTTCTTAGAGGAGAGACGTCGCAGGTCTCTCAGAGATAATTCCAAAGTGAATACTCTATGTGATTACTTTGACTCACTTCAAATACTACCTGAGGTTAATACTTTGTGTGAGTACTTTAATGTACTACAAATACAAAGAGGAAACTTGTGTGATGAGTAATTTAGTACTGCATATACTACAAGACATAGTATTTAGTAGTGTGTTGTAGTAGTGTAGATCATTTGAATACTATATCAGTTTGTAACCACCTTTACACCTTGTTTGAGCTTGTATAGGTGTGCTATTTTTGATAGTGAAATATGTACTGTGTTATGATCAAGATTCCTATTTTTCTTCTTTTTCAAATAAAGATTTGACAGTTACAGTTCCTTTGTGTGTTCATTACAGAGAGGCCATCACATGATCACAACACTGTTCACGGTTTCACCTCATTTAATTATGGGCATCTTGTACTGTGAACAATACCGTGTTTTAATGACAATGGAACACCACTTTGACTGCATTACATGTGAATGGTAAAGCCATAGCAGACCAATCAATGTTTCACACCCACCCAACAAGTAATCAGGCACTTGTGAGGCCTCATTCACACATATCAAACGGATGTTCTGTCCCGTCTTAGCTGTCTCTGATTAATGGCTGCCACAATGCAATTCCAATGGGAGTCACATGGTTTGACCAAACATTTGTGTTTGATGAGGCTGCAATCAGCAATAAAACACAAATGTTTGGCCAAACCAAAAATATCGGACAGATCCGTCTTGAGCACATGACTATAGAGATACTGTGTAGCGATTTGCGGGATTTTTGGACAAAATCTGGAGGAGTAATATTAAAAGATGTGTTTTACAAAAGTCGACCTCCTGGTGGCGTTCTGAAAAACTGACGGACGGAGTGCAAAACATACTCTATCCCCTCCCCATGCTTTCGGCCTGGTGGAGACAATAAGGGATAGATTGATACCACATGGGCCAAAGTAGCACTAATTCCAGAGACCTTCCCTGATCCACTGCTTACAACAGGTGACAGTCAGTCTGTGTCCTATGAGACAGACTGAGTAGAAAATAATTGTGCCATTTTATCATGATTATTATTAGTGAGGATAGGTTGAAAAGTGAAGATTGAAGATAGGTTGAAAAGTGGTGAAGTGGTCCTTTACACATTGTGGTGCATTGAGCTTGTAGATCAGCTACAGTATGTTTGAATCAGAGTGTAGAGTAGGAGAGTAGCGACACACTTTGATCTCGCCACAAAGCGGGTGCCTATGGGCTATAGTTCCAAACATTGCTCCTATGGCTGGAACTATCCCTATCCCATTGAGATAAAACGAGCACTTCCGCCTTCCATTGTTACAATGGGAGTTAACGCTAGTGTCGCCACTCTGTTACTATTCCACTCAGGTTTGAATGGCCCAACAATGAAATGGGGTTAAAGTGGTTAAACTGATGTGTACGTAAGCCTTGCCGAGCCATGAGGCCCATATAGGGACAGGAGCCTATCTCCTGTTTCTGTAGGGTGAGGCAGCTTGATGTACAAGTACACCCCCTGGACATGACGCTATAGTATGTCGCAGGGACTTACCCCCAATCCCAACCCTTGATGCTGAGAGCCAAGCAGGGAGGCATTGGGTCCCGTTTCTGGTCTGGTATGACCCGGCTGGGGATCGAACCCCGACCGCAAGGCCACTGAGCTGATGTGTAAAGCGATATAAACTCATTTTGCTGGGAACACGTTGGAACCCCTTCGAGGATCCCACTTGGATCCAACCTGTACTTATCCAACCTGTACATATGTTATTTTTACCTTTTAGGATGATTAGAATTTTGTTGTTATTTTTCATGTCATGATTATGAATTGAATACCCAGGACCTGAATGGAAACAAGACCGCAAGGACTTTTTTCTGATTTAATTTCTGTTTGACCGTACCCTGTACTGATACATTTCTGCCAATAAAGTATTCAATCAATCAAACTTTGCACCCCACTTTGACGACCAATGACCTAAACAACTAGCTTTGTTAACACATGGCTACATTGCTTTGTCAAAGCTGAAAGTAGCAACAAAATGATGTGACATTTCCTCCAGAAAATCAAATTTGATTAATCAATCAAATGATTTGTTTTCACAACGGAGAACATATTACACAAAAGACAATGAGAGGGTTTAACAGTAGCAATCACATGACAACCATCATGGGAAGCATGTGTTCAGCATTTTGCTGTTGCATGTTTTGTGAAATCTTGCAACGAGCAAAAAAACATTGACAATAGAAGATCTACATCTTGCAATGTGTTGCGATGCAAGCTTGTAGATTCTACAAGCTTGCATCGCAACACATTGCAAATTTGTAGATTGTTGCTATTCGTCGTATGACGAAATACATTAGGGCTTAAGTGGCTAAAATAAAAACAAACAAGGGAAAGTCCCACATGGAGAGACTGATTCAGCTATAAGGCACAATATAGTGTTAGATCTGCTCCTCCCGTCACGTCCTCTGTCAGCTGGCCGTCCAACCTGGAGTCATACAGAGCAGTGGTTCTCAAGCACTTTCACGTCACAAGGACCCCCAGATCACACAAGGTCACAAGGACCCCCAGATCACACAAGGATGTGACCCCTGACATAGCCAACCTTGTCTACACCAGGGGTGCCCACACATTTATGACGTGAGATCTACTTTCAAAATGACCAGCTCAACAAGATCTACCCACTGAAAAAATAAATGTACCATTGCTGAAAATAGTTTAAATATATAATGTACCTGGGGGGGCTTTGGAATAGGCAGAGTTTCTGCTGTCAAAATATGTCCCCCCCGTATTTAACTTAAATGCCCAATGCATTCTCAATGGCAATAGCACAAACTTTGGCATGCTACTAGTCCTACATACTTATACCTAGAAACCCCATTCAAACCTATTTAGGTTCATCTTACGGTGGACATGTTTGCCTGAAAAGAAATCTTTGAAATGTTTCATAAAGAACTTTCACCTAGAAACTCCATTCACACTTTTTATAATTCAGCTTACTGTGGAGACACATGCTGGAACTTTTTACTTTGAAATGATTTGTAGTTATTTAACTTAAACGCCCAATGCATTCTCAATGACTACTACTCTATTTGTTGTATTTTATATTCAGCTCATCTAAATGATTCTCACTACTGTTAATAACAGCGACTACACTGAGTTTTCTATAGATCATAACATTATTTAGGTGGACCTGTTTTTTAAATATTTAATATTTCATTACATTTCTTCTCTTTTAAATAAAAATATAAAAAGTGAAAGGGGATGAGTAGAATTGTTTTAATTTCAATTAAGACACATTATTCGTTAGTGTTATTTATTAGGACTTACTTATATTATAGCGTTATATTATTGTGTTATTATTCATGTTCACACCAGAAAATGAAATGGATGTAGTGCTGACATTGTAAAGTGTAATGCGAATGTATTTCAGGGTGTTGGTGGATGTCATGTATTTATGTTATGTTGTATTTATAAAATATTCAAGCCTGCTAGCTTTTTAATATGCAATATTTATTTAATTATATATTTATCTTCCTAGATGGAAAGTCCCACAATTGTATGTTGTTGTGAAATGGATGGGAAAATGTTTCCCTTATGTTGTATTTTAATTAGTTAGGCCTACATTAGTTTGCCTGAATGTAGTAAACATTTTTAGTAATGTATATTTATTACTTCCTGCTTAGGTCTTCTTCACTTTTTAAAGTAGTGTTGAATACTGAACCTTGAGTGAGTTAGGTTGTGATTGGTGGACAGATGGTTCTATTGTTCTCCTCTTTGGCCAGTCATTGCAAGCCTCCACCTCAGGCTCTCTAGTATAAGAAGAGTGTAGTTGTAATGTCTCAGTCCACAACTCCTCTGGAACTCCTCCAGAATATCAATCATTTCGAACCAGAACTGACTGTGGACTCCAGACTTCAAGTGAAGATGAACAACAACAACAACAATTCTGCTCCTGAGGAGGGTGTGATGCTAGCAGACAGAATGGCTCGACAGGAAGAGGAGCTCACCTGTCCTGTTTGCTGCAACATCTTTACATATCCTGTTATCTGGCTGCCGTGTAGCCACAGCTTCTGCTGCGCCTGTCTGCAGCAATGGTGGGCGGTGAACAAGAACAGCGACTGTCCTGTTTGCAGAACAAACTCCCATGACCAACCTCCTGTCAACTTCTTAGAGGAGAGACGTCGCAGGTCTCTCAGAGATAATTCCAAAGTGAATACTCTATGTGATTCCTTTGACTCACTTCAAATACTACCTGAGGTTAATACTTTGTGTGAGTACTTTAATGTACTACAAATACAAAGAGGAAACTTTGTGTGAGTAATTTAGTACTGCATATAGTAGTGTAGTTTTTACAAGAGTGTAACCACCTTTACACCATGTTTTTTATTTTTTTTAAAGATATTTTTTTTGCGGCTTACGCCTTTTATTGGTTTTTTTGAAGGGACAGACAGGAAACGGGAGAGAGATGGGGGAAGACATGCAGTAAAGGCCGTGTCGGGCTCGGGAGTCGAACCCGCGGCACACTGCGACTGGATTACCAGTCGGGTGCCCAGACGGTTACGCCACCGCCTTGAGCACCCCAACCTTTATTTTTTTATTTTTTTCTGTGAAGAAAGCTAGTGCTAAGCATTTTCAACTTGTATTATGAACTTCTGATGATACTGATATGACAATATGAGAATCAGTGTTTGTCCACATTCGTCAGGAATTAAAATGTCATATTCATTATATTAATGAATGAATATGCATGCACTATAGTGGTGCAATTGCAACTCGTCTCTGTGTGTTACCCTGTGTTGTTTGAACAGATTATCACATTATATTATTCATCATTTGTTTAGATCATCATAGAGTGCATTGCGAAGTGAAATATTTACTGTGTTATACCAGTCAAAACATTCATATTTTTTTATTTTTCAAATAAAGGTTTGACAGCTACAGTTCCTTTGTGTGTTCATTACAGAGAGGCCATCACATGATCACAACACATCTGTTCAAACATTTTTACATTTTTACAGAGAGAATCCGATACCACAATTTATGTGTTAGCCAATGATACCGATACCGAATACCGATACCAGTGTTGTGATCTCGTGTTCATAGCTATTTAGCTATATATCTTGTGTTGTGTTTATAGCAGACTCCTCACTCAAATGTGCACTTATTTACCTGCCATAGTGTTAACCCCTTACCCCTGTGTCGGATCGGTGGTTAGACTGGCATATTCGCCGATACCGATATGACCCGATATGACAAATAAGGGCCGATACGGATACAGTATCGGGACATCTCTAATTTAAATAAAGATAAAAAATAAAAAATCACCAGAGAATTCACACTGGAGAAGCCATACTGCTCTGACCAATATGGAAAAGGTAATTCAGAGAAACACTACAGGATTCACACGGGAAAGAAATAATTCAACTGAGTACTGTGTGGGAGGAGTTTTACTCAGTGTCATGGATACACACACATAGGCCTACATGCAGGAGTGAAAGCCTGCAGAGTTGCACTGTACCAAGTGTAGAAAAAGCTTTAGTAGGCCTATAACTCCAGGTTCTTTTAATATCCATCAGAGAAGTTACACTGGAGAGAAACACTACAAATGCAAGAGTGCCATATGTCTACATAAAATGCTATCTAGCCTATTCACACAAGCATGATTAAACTCACGACAGGGTTGAATAGAGTTTCTCTCCACACATATTTGCCTCTACTGCTGCCATGCACAGAAGATATTTCGAGAACCACCACTATAGACCAAGCAATGGTCAAACACCTCCTTCTAGTGACAAAACAGTGAGCATAGCATTGAATGATCCACCAGCATTATGCACTACTGAATGACAAAAGCGTAGATCAATTACTGACCGTCTAGCCATCATCATTACATACACTCTGTTCTTTTCAGACAAAACTAGGACAATTACTATGTTTTAATGACAATGGAACATCCTTATGCACCACTTTGACTGCATTACATGTGAATGGTAAAGCCATTCACACAGTATCACACGGTGTGATATATGGGTGGGGCAACAAGTAGGCCTAATCAGACTAACTTGTGAAAGAACACTGGCGAAACTACTGACATAGCCAACATTGTCTACACTCTACTACTCTATTGTATTTTTTATTCAGCTCATCTAAATGATTCTCACTACTGTTAATAACAGCGACTACACTGAGTTTTCTATAGATCATAACATTATTTAGGTTTTTTTAATATTTAATATTTCATTACATTTCTTCTCTTCTGAAAAATAAAAATATAAAAAGTGAAAGGGGATGAGTAGAATTGTTTTAATTTCAATTAAGACACATTATTCGTTAGTGTTATTTATTAGGACTTACTTAGTGTTATATTATTGTGTTACTTCATGTTCACACCAGAAAATGAAATGGATGTAGTGTTGACATTGTAAAGTGTAATGCGAATGTATTTCAGGGTGTTGGTGGATGTCATGTATAGTTTACCCACATTATTAGCTATTCACATTGCTTAATAACATATTCAAGCCTGCTAGCTTTTTAATATGCAATATTTATTTAATTATATATTTATCTTCCTAGATGGAAAGTCCCACAATTGTATGTTGTTGTGAAATGGATGGGAAAATGTTTCCCTTATGTTGTATTTTAATTAGTTAGGCCTACATTAGTTTGCCTGAATGTAGTAAACATTTTTAGTAATGTATATTTATTACTTCCTGCTTAGGTCTTCTTCACTTTTTAAAGTAGTGTTGAATACTGAACCTTGAGTGAGTTAGGTTGTGATTGGTGGACAGATGGTTCTATTGTTCTCCTCTTTGGCCAGTCATTGCAAGCCTCCACCTCAGGCTCTCTAGTATAAGAAGAGTGTAGTTGTAATGTCTCAGTCCACAACTCCTCTGGAACTCCTCCAGAATATCAATCATTTCGAACCAGAACTGACTGTGGACTCCAGACTTCAAGTGAAGATGAACAACAACAACAACAATTCTGCTCCTGAGGAGGGTGTGATGCTAGCAGACAGAATGGCTCGACAGGAAGAGGAGCTCACCTGTCCTGTTTGCTGCAACATCTTTACATATCCTGTTATCTGGCTGCCGTGTAGCCACAGCTTCTGCTGCGCCTGTCTGCAGCAATGGTGGGCGGTGAACAAGAACAGCGACTGTCCTGTTTGCAGAACAAACTCCCATGACCAACCTCCTGTCAACTTCTTAGAGGAGAGACGTCGCAGGTCTCTCAGAGATAATTCCAAAGTGAATACTCTATGTGATTCCTTTGACTCACTTCAAATACTACCTGAGGTTAATACTTTGTGTGAGTACTTTAATGTACTACAAATACAAAGAGGAAACTTTGTGTGAGTAATTTAGTACTGCATATAGTAGTGTAGTTTTTACAAGAGTGTAACCACCTTTACACCATGTTTTTTATTTTTTTTAAAGATATTTTTTTTGCGGCTTACGCCTTTTATTGGTTTTTTTGAAGGGACAGACAGTAGGCTGACAGGAAACGGGAGAGAGATGGGGGAAGACATGCAGTAAAGGCCGTGTCGGGCTCGGGAGTCGAACCCGCGGCACACTGCGACTGGATTACCAGTCGGGTGCCCAGACGGTTACGCCACCGCCTTGAGCACCCCAACCTTTATTTTTTTATTTTTTTCTGTGAAGAAAGCTAGTGCTAAGCATTTTCAACTTGTATTATGAACTTCTGATGATACTGATATGACAATATGAGAATCAGTGTTTGTCCACATTCGTCAGGAATTAAAATGTCATATTCATTATATTAATGAATGAATATGCATGCACTATAGTGGTGCAATTGCAACTCGTCTCTGTGTGTTACCCTGTGTTGTTTGAACAGATTATCACATTATATTATTCATCATTTGTTTAGATCATCATAGAGTGCATTGCGAAGTGAAATATTTACTGTGTTATACCAGTCAAAACATTCATATTTTTTTCTTTTTCAAATAAAGGTTTGACAGCTACAGTTCCTTTGTGTGTTCATTACAGAGAGGCCATCACATGATCACAACACATCTGTTCAAACATTTTTACATTTTTACAGAGAGAATCCGATACCACAATTTATGTGTTAGCCAATGATACCGATACCGAATACCGATACCAGTGTTGTGATCTCGTGTTCATAGCTATTTAGCTATATATCTTGTGTTGTGTTTATAGCAGACTCCTCACTCAAATGTGCACTTATTTACCTGCCATAGTGTTAACCCCTTACCCCTGTGTACCGATATGACCCGATATGACAAATAAGGGCCGATACGGATACAGTATCGGGACATCTCTAATTTAAATAAAGATAAAAAATAAAAGATCACCAGAGAATTCACACTGGAGAAGCCATACTGCTCTGACCAATATGGAAAAGGTAATTCAGAGAAACACTACAGGATTCACACGGGAAAGAAATAATTCAACTGAGTACTGTGTGGGAGGAGTTTTACTCAGTGTCATGGATCCACACACATAGGCCTACATGCAGGAGTGAAAGCCTGCAGAGTTGCACTGTACCAAGTGTAGAAAAAGCTTTAGTAGGCCTATAACTCCAGGTTCTTTTAATATCCATCAGAGAAGTTACACTGGAGAGAAACACTACAAATGCAAGAGTGCCATATGTCTACATAAAATGCTATCTAGCCTATTCACACAAGCATGATTAAACTCACGACAGGGTTGAATAGAGTTTCTCTCCACACATATTTGCCTCTACTGCTGCCATGCACAGAAGATATTTCGAGAACCACCACTATAGACCAAGCAATGGTCAAACACCTCCTTCTAGTGACAAAACAGTGAGCATAGCATTGAATGATCCACCAGCATTATGCACTACTGAATGACAAAAGCGTAGATCAATTACTGACCGTCTAGCCATCATCATTACATACACTCTGTTCTTTTCAGACAAAACTAGGACAATTACTATGTTTTAATGACAATGGAACATCCTTATGCACCACTTTGACTGCATTACATGTGAATGGTAAAGCCATTCACACAGTATCACACGGTGTGATATATGGGTGGGGCAACAAGTAGGCCTAATCAGACTAACTTGTGAAAGAACACTGGCGAAACTACTGACATAGCCAACATTGTCTACACTCTACTACTCTATTGTATTTTTTATTCAGCTCATCTAAATGATTCTCACTACTGTTAATAACAGCGACTACACTGAGTTTTCTATAGATCATAACATTATTTAGGTTTTTTAAATATTTAATATTTCATTACATTTCTTCTCTTCTGAAAAATAAAAATATAAAAAGTGAAAGGGGATGAGTAGAATTGTTTTAATTTCACCAACCTCCTGTCAACTTCTTAGAGGAGAGACGTCGCAGGTCTCTCAGAGATAATTCCAAAGTGAATACTCTATGTGATTACTTTGACTCACTTCAAATACTACCTGAGGTTAATACTTTGTGTGAGTACTTTAATGTACTACAAATACAAAGAGGAAACTTGTGTGATGAGTAATTTAGTACTGCATATACTACAAGACATAGTATTTAGTAGTGTGTTGTAGTAGTGTAGATCATTTGAATACTATATCAGTTTGTAACCACCTTTACACCTTGTTTGAGCTTGTATAGGTGTGCTATTTTTGATAGTGAAATATGTACTGTGTTATGATCAAGATTCCTATTTTTCTTCTTTTTCAAATAAAGATTTGACAGTTACAGTTCCTTTGTGTGTTCATTACAGAGAGGCCATCACATGATCACAACACTGTTCACGGTTTCACCTCATTTAATTATGGGCATCTTGTACTGTGAACAATACCGTGTTTTAATGACAATGGAACACCACTTTGACTGCATTACATGTGAATGGTAAAGCCATAGCAGACCAATCAATGTTTCACACCCACCCAACAAGTAATCAGGCACTTGTGAGGCCTCATTCACACATATCAAACGGATGTTCTGTCCCGTCTTAGCTGTCTCTGATTAATGGCTGCCACAATGCAATTCCAATGGGAGTCACATGGTTTGACCAAACATTTGTGTTTGATGAGGCTGCAATCAGCAATAAAACACAAATGTTTGGCCAAACCAAAAATATCGGACAGATCCGTCTTGAGCACATGACTATAGAGATACTGTGTAGCGATTTGCGGGATTTTTGGACAAAATCTGGAGGAGTAATATTAAAAGATGTGTTTTACAAAAGTCGACCTCCTGGTGGCGTTCTGAAAAACTGACGGACGGAGTGCAAAACATACTCTATCCCCTCCCCATGCCTTCGGCCTGGTGGAGACAATAAGGGATAGATTGATACCACATGGGCCAAAGTAGCACTAATTCCAGAGACCTTCCCTGATCCACTGCTTACAACAGGTGACAGTCAGTCTGTGTCCTATGAGACAGACTGAGTAGAAAATAATTGTGCCATTTTATCATGATTATTATTAGTGAGGATAGGTTGAAAAGTGAAGATTGAAGATAGGTTGAAAAGTGGTGAAGTGGTCCTTTACACATTGTGGTGCATTGAGCTTGTAGATCAGCTACAGTTTGTTTGAATCAGAGTGTAGAGTAGGAGAGTAGCGACACGCTTTGATCTCGCCACAAAGCGGGTGCCTATGGGCTATAGTTCCAAACATTGCTCCTATGGCTGGAACTATCCCTATCCCATTGAGATAAAACGAGCACTTCCGCATTCCATTGTTACAATGGGAGTTAACGCTAGTGTCGCCACTCTGTTACTATTCCACTCAGGTTTGAATGGCCCAACAATGAAATGGGGTTAAAGTGGTTAAACTGATGTGTACGTAAGCCTTGCCGAGCCATGAGGCCCATATAGGGACAGGAGCCTATCTCCTGTTTCTGTGGTGAGGCAGCTTGATGTACAAGTACACCCCCTGGACATGACGCTATAGTATGTCGCAGGGACTTACCCCCAATCCCAACCCTTGATGCTGAGAGCCAAGCAGGGAGGCATTGGGTCCCGTTTCTGGTCTGGTATGACCCGGCTGGGGATCGAACCCCGACCGCAAGGCCACTGAGCTGATGTGTAAAGCGATATAAACTCATTTTGCTGGGAACACGTTGGAACCCCTTCGAGGATCCCACTTCCAACCAACCTGTACTTATCCAACCTGTACATATGTTATTTTTACCTTTTAGGATGATTAGAATTTTGTTGTTATTTTTCATGTCATGATTATGAATTGAATACCCAGGACCTGAATGGAAACAAGACCGCAAGGACTTTTTTCTGATTTAATTTCTGTTTGACCGTACCCTGTACTGATACATTTCTGCCAATAAAGTATTCAATCAATCAAACTTTGCACCCCACTTTGACGACCAATGACCTAAACAACTAGCTTTGTTAACACATGGCTACATTGCTTTGTCAAAGCTGAAAGTAGCAACAAAATGATGTGACATTTCCTCCAGAAAATCAAATTTTATTAATCAATCAAATGATTTGTTTTCACAACGGAGAACATATTACACAAAAGACAATGAGAGGGTTTAACAGTAGCAATCACATGACAACCATCATGGGAAGCATGTGTTCAGCATTTTGCTGTTGCATGTTTTGTGAAATCTTGCAACGAGCAAAAAAACATTGACAATAGAAGATCTACATCTTGCAATGTGTTGCGATGCAAGCTTGTAGATTCTACAAGCTTGCATCGCAACACATTGCAAATTTGTAGATTGTTGCTATTCGTCGTATGACGAAATACATTAGGGCTTAAGTGGCTAAAATAAAAACAAACAAGGGAAAGTCCCACATGGAGAGACTGATTCAGCTATAAGGCACAATATAGTGTTAGATCTGCTCCTCCCGTCACGTCCTCTGTCAGCTGGCCGTCCAACCTGGAGTCATACAGAGCAGTGGTTCTCAAGCACTTTCACGTCACAAGGACCCCCAGATCACACAAGGTCACAAGGACCCCCAGATCACACAAGGATGTGACCCCTGACATAGCCAACCTTGTCTACACCAGGGGTGCCCACACATTTATGACGTGAGATCTACTTTCAAAATGACCAGCTCAACAAGATCTACCCACTGAAAAAATAAATGTACCATTGCTGAAAATAGTTTAAATATATAATGTACCTGGGGGGGCTTTGGAATAGGCAGAGTTTCTGCTGTCAAAATATGTCCCCCCCGTATTTAACTTAAATGCCCAATGCATTCTCAATGGCAATAGCACAAACTTTGGCATGCTACTAGTCCTACATACTTATACCTAGAAACCCCATTCAAACCTATTTAGGTTCATCTTACGGTGGACATGTTTGCCTGAAAAGAAATCTTTGAAATGTTTCATAAAGAACTTTCACCTAGAAACTCCATTCACACTTTTTATAATTCAGCTTACTGTGGAGACACATGCTGGAACTTTTTACTTTGAAATGATTTGTAGTTTCGGAGTTATTTAACTTAAACGCCCAATGCATTCTCAATGACTACTACTCTATTTGTTGTATTTTATATTCAGCTCATCTAAATGATTCTCACTACTGTTAATAACAGCGACTACACTGAGTTTTCTATAGATCATAACATTATTTAGGTGGACCTGTTTTTTAAATATTTAATATTTCATTACATGTCTTCTCTTTTAAATAAAAATATAAAAAGTGAAAGGGGATGAGTAGAATTGTTTTAATTTCAATTAAGACACATTATTCGTTAGTGTTATTTATTAGGACTTACTTATATTATAGCGTTATATTATTGTGTTATTATTCATGTTCACACCAGAAAATGAAATGGATGTAGTGCTGACATTGTAAAGTGTAATGCGAATGTATTTCAGGGTGTTGGTGGATGTCATGTATTTATGTTATGTTGTATTTATAAAATATTCAAGCCTGCTAGCTTTTTAATATGCAATATTTATTTAATTATATATTTATCTTCCTAGATGGAAAGTCCCACAATTGTATGTTGTTGTGAAATGGATGGGAAAAATGTTTCCCTTATGTTGTATTTTAATTAGTTAGGCCTACATTAGTTTGCCTGAATGTAGTAAACATTTTTAGTAATGTATATTTATTACTTCCTGCTTAGGTCTACTTCACTTTTTAAAGTAGTGTTGAATACTGAACCTTGAGTGAGTTAGGTTGTGATTGGTGGACAGATGGTTCTATTGTTCTCCTCTTTGGCCAGTCATTGCAAGCCTCCACCTCAGGCTCTCTAGTATAAGAAGAGTGTAGTTGTAATGTCTCAGTCCACAACTCCTCTGGAACTCCTCCAGAATATCAATCATTTCGAACCAGAACTGACTGTGGACTCCAGACTTCAAGTGAAGATGAACAACAACAACAACAATTCTGCTCCTGAGGAGGGTGTGATGCTAGCAGACAGAATGGCTCGACAGGAAGAGGAGCTCACCTGTCCTGTTTGCTGCAACATCTTTAAATATCCTGTTGTCTGGCTGCCGTGTAGCCACAGCTTCTGCAGCGCCTGTCTGCAGCAATGGTGGGCGGTGAACAAGAACAGCGACTGTCCTGTTTGCAGAACAAACTCCCATGACCAACCTCCTGTCAACTTCTTAGAGGAGAGACGTCGCAGGTCTCTCAGAGATAATTCCAAAGTGAATACTCTATGTGATTACTTTGACTCACTTCAAATACTACCTGAGGTTAATACTTTGTGTGAGTACTTTAATGTACTACAAATACAAAGAGGAAACTTGTGTGATGAGTAATTTAGTACTGCATATACTACAAGACATAGTATTTAGTAGTGTGTTGTAGTAGTGTAGATCATTTGAATACTATATCAGTTTGTAACCACCTTTACACCTTGTTTGAGCTTGTATAGGTGTGCTATTTTTGATAGTGAAATATGTACTGTGTTATGATCAAGATTCCTATTTTTCTTCTTTTTCAAATAAAGATTTGACAGTTACAGTTCCTTTGTGTGTTCATTACAGAGAGGCCATCACATGATCACAACACTGTTCACGGTTTCACCTCATTTAATTATGGGCATCTTGTACTGTGAACAATACCGTGTTTTAATGACAATGGAACACCACTTTGACTGCATTACATGTGAATGGTAAAGCCATAGCAGACCAATCAATGTTTCACACCCACCCAACAAGTAATCAGGCACTTGTGAGGCCTCATTCACACATATCAAACGGATGTTCTGTCCCGTCTTAGCTGTCTCTGATTAATGGCTGCCACAATGCAATTCCAATGGGAGTCACATGGTTTGACCAAACATTTGTGTTTGATGAGGCTGCAATCAGCAATAAAACACAAATGTTTGGCCAAACCAAAAATATCGGACAGATCCGTCTTGAGCACATGACTATAGAGATACTGTGTAGCGATTTGCGGGATTTTTGGACAAAATCTGGAGGAGTAATATTAAAAGATGTGTTTTACAAAAGTCGACCTCCTGGTGGCGTTCTGAAAAACTGACGGACGGAGTGCAAAACATACTCTATCCCCTCCCCATGCTTTCGGCCTGGTGGAGACAATAAGGGATAGATTGATACCACATGGGCCAAAGTAGCACTAATTCCAGAGACCTTCCCTGATCCACTGCTTACAACAGGTGACAGTCAGTCTGTGTCCTATGAGACAGACTGAGTAGAAAATAATTGTGCCATTTTATCATGATTATTATTAGTGAGGATAGGTTGAAAAGTGAAGATTGAAGATAGGTTGAAAAGTGGTGAAGTGGTCCTTTACACATTGTGGTGCATTGAGCTTGTAGATCAGCTACAGTATGTTTGAATCAGAGTGTAGAGTAGGAGAGTAGCGACACACTTTGATCTCGCCACAAAGCGGGTGCCTATGGGCTATAGTTCCAAACATTGCTCCTATGGCTGGAACTATCCCTATCCCATTGAGATAAAACGAGCACTTCCGCCTTCCATTGTTACAATGGGAGTTAACGCTAGTGTCGCCACTCTGTTACTATTCCACTCAGGTTTGAATGGCCCAACAATGAAATGGGGTTAAAGTGGTTAAACTGATGTGTACGTAAGCCTTGCCGAGCCATGAGGCCCATATAGGGACAGGAGCCTATCTCCTGTTTCTGTAGGGTGAGGCAGCTTGATGTACAAGTACACCCCCTGGACATGACGCTATAGTATGTCGCAGGGACTTACCCCCAATCCCAACCCTTGATGCTGAGAGCCAAGCAGGGAGGCATTGGGTCCCGTTTCTGGTCTGGTATGACCCGGCTGGGGATCGAACCCCGACCGCAAGGCCACTGAGCTGATGTGTAAAGCGATATAAACTCATTTTGCTGGGAACACGTTGGAACCCCTTCGAGGATCCCACTTGGATCCAACCTGTACTTATCCAACCTGTACATATGTTATTTTTACCTTTTAGGATGATTAGAATTTTGTTGTTATTTTTCATGTCATGATTATGAATTGAATACCCAGGACCTGAATGGAAACAAGACCGCAAGGACTTTTTTCTGATTTAATTTCTGTTTGACCGTACCCTGTACTGATACATTTCTGCCAATAAAGTATTCAATCAATCAAACTTTGCACCCCACTTTGACGACCAATGACCTAAACAACTAGCTTTGTTAACACATGGCTACATTGCTTTGTCAAAGCTGAAAGTAGCAACAAAATGATGTGACATTTCCTCCAGAAAATCAAATTTGATTAATCAATCAAATGATTTGTTTTCACAACGGAGAACATATTACACAAAAGACAATGAGAGGGTTTAACAGTAGCAATCACATGACAACCATCATGGGAAGCATGTGTTCAGCATTTTGCTGTTGCATGTTTTGTGAAATCTTGCAACGAGCAAAAAAACATTGACAATAGAAGATCTACATCTTGCAATGTGTTGCGATGCAAGCTTGTAGATTCTACAAGCTTGCATCGCAACACATTGCAAATTTGTAGATTGTTGCTATTCGTCGTATGACGAAATACATTAGGGCTTAAGTGGCTAAAATAAAAACAAACAAGGGAAAGTCCCACATGGAGAGACTGATTCAGCTATAAGGCACAATATAGTGTTAGATCTGCTCCTCCCGTCACGTCCTCTGTCAGCTGGCCGTCCAACCTGGAGTCATACAGAGCAGTGGTTCTCAAGCACTTTCACGTCACAAGGACCCCCAGATCACACAAGGTCACAAGGACCCCCAGATCACACAAGGATGTGACCCCTGACATAGCCAACCTTGTCTACACCAGGGGTGCCCACACATTTATGACGTGAGATCTACTTTCAAAATGACCAGCTCAACAAGATCTACCCACTGAAAAAATAAATGTACCATTGCTGAAAATAGTTTAAATATATAATGTACCTGGGGGGGCTTTGGAATAGGCAGAGTTTCTGCTGTCAAAATATGTCCCCCCCGTATTTAACTTAAATGCCCAATGCATTCTCAATGGCAATAGCACAAACTTTGGCATGCTACTAGTCCTACATACTTATACCTAGAAACCCCATTCAAACCTATTTAGGTTCATCTTACGGTGGACATGTTTGCCTGAAAAGAAATCTTTGAAATGTTTCATAAAGAACTTTCACCTAGAAACTCCATTCACACTTTTTATAATTCAGCTTACTGTGGAGACACATGCTGGAACTTTTTACTTTGAAATGATTTGTAGTTATTTAACTTAAACGCCCAATGCATTCTCAATGACTACTACTCTATTTGTTGTATTTTATATTCAGCTCATCTAAATGATTCTCACTACTGTTAATAACAGCGACTACACTGAGTTTTCTATAGATCATAACATTATTTAGGTGGACCTGTTTTTTAAATATTTAATATTTCATTACATTTCTTCTCTTTTAAATAAAAATATAAAAAGTGAAAGGGGATGAGTAGAATTGTTTTAATTTCAATTAAGACACATTATTCGTTAGTGTTATTTATTAGGACTTACTTATATTATAGCGTTATATTATTGTGTTATTATTCATGTTCACACCAGAAAATGAAATGGATGTAGTGCTGACATTGTAAAGTGTAATGCGAATGTATTTCAGGGTGTTGGTGGATGTCATGTATTTATGTTATGTTGTATTTATAAAATATTCAAGCCTGCTAGCTTTTTAATATGCAATATTTATTTAATTATATATTTATCTTCCTAGATGGAAAGTCCCACAATTGTATGTTGTTGTGAAATGGATGGGAAAATGTTTCCCTTATGTTGTATTTTAATTAGTTAGGCCTACATTAGTTTGCCTGAATGTAGTAAACATTTTTAGTAATGTATATTTATTACTTCCTGCTTAGGTCTTCTTCACTTTTTAAAGTAGTGTTGAATACTGAACCTTGAGTGAGTTAGGTTGTGATTGGTGGACAGATGGTTCTATTGTTCTCCTCTTTGGCCAGTCATTGCAAGCCTCCACCTCAGGCTCTCTAGTATAAGAAGAGTGTAGTTGTAATGTCTCAGTCCACAACTCCTCTGGAACTCCTCCAGAATATCAATCATTTCGAACCAGAACTGACTGTGGACTCCAGACTTCAAGTGAAGATGAACAACAACAACAACAATTCTGCTCCTGAGGAGGGTGTGATGCTAGCAGACAGAATGGCTCGACAGGAAGAGGAGCTCACCTGTCCTGTTTGCTGCAACATCTTTACATATCCTGTTATCTGGCTGCCGTGTAGCCACAGCTTCTGCTGCGCCTGTCTGCAGCAATGGTGGGCGGTGAACAAGAACAGCGACTGTCCTGTTTGCAGAACAAACTCCCATGACCAACCTCCTGTCAACTTCTTAGAGGAGAGACGTCGCAGGTCTCTCAGAGATAATTCCAAAGTGAATACTCTATGTGATTCCTTTGACTCACTTCAAATACTACCTGAGGTTAATACTTTGTGTGAGTACTTTAATGTACTACAAATACAAAGAGGAAACTTTGTGTGAGTAATTTAGTACTGCATATAGTAGTGTAGTTTTTACAAGAGTGTAACCACCTTTACACCATGTTTTTTATTTTTTTTTAAGATATTTTTTTTGCGGCTTACGCCTTTTATTGGTTTTTTTGAAGGGACAGACAGTAGGCTGACAGGAAACGGGAGAGAGATGGGGGAAGACATGCAGTAAAGGCCGTGTCGGGCTCGGGAGTCGAACCCGCGGCACACTGCGACTGGATTACCAGTCGGGTGCCCAGACGGTTACGCCACCGCCTTGAGCACCCCAACCTTTATTTTTTTATTTTTTTCTGTGAAGAAAGCTAGTGCTAAGCATTTTCAACTTGTATTATGAACTTCTGATGATACTGATATGACAATATGAGAATCAGTGTTTGTCCACATTCGTCAGGAATTAAAATGTCATATTCATTATATTAATGAATGAATATGCATGCACTATAGTGGTGCAATTGCAACTCGTCTCTGTGTGTTACCCTGTGTTGTTTGAACAGATTATCACATTATATTATTCATCATTTGTTTAGATCATCATAGAGTGCATTGCGAAGTGAAATATTTACTGTGTTATACCAGTCAAAACATTCATATTTTTTTCTTTTTCAAATAAAGGTTTGACAGCTACAGTTCCTTTGTGTGTTCATTACAGAGAGGCCATCACATGATCACAACACATCTGTTCAAACATTTTTACATTTTTACAGAGAGAATCCGATACCACAATTTATGTGTTAGCCAATGATACCGATACCGAATACCGATACCAGTGTTGTGATCTCGTGTTCATAGCTATTTAGCTATATATCTTGTGTTGTGTTTATAGCAGACTCCTCACTCAAATGTGCACTTATTTACCTGCCATAGTGTTAACCCCTTACCCCTGTGTACCGATATGACCCGATATGACAAATAAGGGCCGATACGGATACAGTATCGGGACATCTCTAATTTAAATAAAGATAAAAAATAAAAGATCACCAGAGAATTCACACTGGAGAAGCCATACTGCTCTGACCAATATGGAAAAGGTAATTCAGAGAAACACTACAGGATTCACACGGGAAAGAAATAATTCAACTGAGTACTGTGTGGGAGGAGTTTTACTCAGTGTCATGGATCCACACACATAGGCCTACATGCAGGAGTGAAAGCCTGCAGAGTTGCACTGTACCAAGTGTAGAAAAAGCTTTAGTAGGCCTATAACTCCAGGTTCTTTTAATATCCATCAGAGAAGTTACACTGGAGAGAAACACTACAAATGCAAGAGTGCCATATGTCTACATAAAATGCTATCTAGCCTATTCACACAAGCATGATTAAACTCACGACAGGGTTGAATAGAGTTTCTCTCCACACATATTTGCCTCTACTGCTGCCATGCACAGAAGATATTTCGAGAACCACCACTATAGACCAAGCAATGGTCAAACACCTCCTTCTAGTGACAAAACAGTGAGCATAGCATTGAATGATCCACCAGCATTATGCACTACTGAATGACAAAAGCGTAGATCAATTACTGACCGTCTAGCCATCATCATTACATACACTCTGTTCTTTTCAGACAAAACTAGGACAATTACTATGTTTTAATGACAATGGAACATCCTTATGCACCACTTTGACTGCATTACATGTGAATGGTAAAGCCATTCACACAGTATCACACGGTGTGATATATGGGTGGGGCAACAAGTAGGCCTAATCAGACTAACTTGTGAAAGAACACTGGCGAAACTACTGACATAGCCAACATTGTCTACACTCTACTACTCTATTGTATTTTTTATTCAGCTCATCTAAATGATTCTCACTACTGTTAATAACAGCGACTACACTGAGTTTTCTATAGATCATAACATTATTTAGGTTTTTTAAATATTTAATATTTCATTACATTTCTTCTCTTCTGAAAAATAAAAATATAAAAAGTGAAAGGGGATGAGTAGAATTGTTTTAATTTCACCAACCTCCTGTCAACTTCTTAGAGGAGAGACGTCGCAGGTCTCTCAGAGATAATTCCAAAGTGAATACTCTATGTGATTACTTTGACTCACTTCAAATACTACCTGAGGTTAATACTTTGTGTGAGTACTTTAATGTACTACAAATACAAAGAGGAAACTTGTGTGATGAGTAATTTAGTACTGCATATACTACAAGACATAGTATTTAGTAGTGTGTTGTAGTAGTGTAGATCATTTGAATACTATATCAGTTTGTAACCACCTTTACACCTTGTTTGAGCTTGTATAGGTGTGCTATTTTTGATAGTGAAATATGTACTGTGTTATGATCAAGATTCCTATTTTTCTTCTTTTTCAAATAAAGATTTGACAGTTACAGTTCCTTTGTGTGTTCATTACAGAGAGGCCATCACATGATCACAACACTGTTCACGGTTTCACCTCATTTAATTATGGGCATCTTGTACTGTGAACAATACCGTGTTTTAATGACAATGGAACACCACTTTGACTGCATTACATGTGAATGGTAAAGCCATAGCAGACCAATCAATGTTTCACACCCACCCAACAAGTAATCAGGCACTTGTGAGGCCTCATTCACACATATCAAACGGATGTTCTGTCCCGTCTTAGCTGTCTCTGATTAATGGCTGCCACAATGCAATTCCAATGGGAGTCACATGGTTTGACCAAACATTTGTGTTTGATGAGGCTGCAATCAGCAATAAAACACAAATGTTTGGCCAAACCAAAAATATCGGACAGATCCGTCTTGAGCACATGACTATAGAGATACTGTGTAGCGATTTGCGGGATTTTTGGACAAAATCTGGAGGAGTAATATTAAAAGATGTGTTTTACAAAAGTCGACCTCCTGGTGGCGTTCTGAAAAACTGACGGACGGAGTGCAAAACATACTCTATCCCCTCCCCATGCCTTCGGCCTGGTGGAGACAATAAGGGATAGATTGATACCACATGGGCCAAAGTAGCACTAATTCCAGAGACCTTCCCTGATCCACTGCTTACAACAGGTGACAGTCAGTCTGTGTCCTATGAGACAGACTGAGTAGAAAATAATTGTGCCATTTTATCATGATTATTATTAGTGAGGATAGGTTGAAAAGTGAAGATTGAAGATAGGTTGAAAAGTGGTGAAGTGGTCCTTTACACATTGTGGTGCATTGAGCTTGTAGATCAGCTACAGTTTGTTTGAATCAGAGTGTAGAGTAGGAGAGTAGCGACACGCTTTGATCTCGCCACAAAGCGGGTGCCTATGGGCTATAGTTCCAAACATTGCTCCTATGGCTGGAACTATCCCTATCCCATTGAGATAAAACGAGCACTTCCGCATTCCATTGTTACAATGGGAGTTAACGCTAGTGTCGCCACTCTGTTACTATTCCACTCAGGTTTGAATGGCCCAACAATGAAATGGGGTTAAAGTGGTTAAACTGATGTGTACGTAAGCCTTGCCGAGCCATGAGGCCCATATAGGGACAGGAGCCTATCTCCTGTTTCTGTGGTGAGGCAGCTTGATGTACAAGTACACCCCCTGGACATGACGCTATAGTATGTCGCAGGGACTTACCCCCAATCCCAACCCTTGATGCTGAGAGCCAAGCAGGGAGGCATTGGGTCCCGTTTCTGGTCTGGTATGACCCGGCTGGGGATCGAACCCCGACCGCAAGGCCACTGAGCTGATGTGTAAAGCGATATAAACTCATTTTGCTGGGAACACGTTGGAACCCCTTCGAGGATCCCACTTCCAACCAACCTGTACTTATCCAACCTGTACATATGTTATTTTTACCTTTTAGGATGATTAGAATTTTGTTGTTATTTTTCATGTCATGATTATGAATTGAATACCCAGGACCTGAATGGAAACAAGACCGCAAGGACTTTTTTCTGATTTAATTTCTGTTTGACCGTACCCTGTACTGATACATTTCTGCCAATAAAGTATTCAATCAATCAAACTTTGCACCCCACTTTGACGACCAATGACCTAAACAACTAGCTTTGTTAACACATGGCTACATTGCTTTGTCAAAGCTGAAAGTAGCAACAAAATGATGTGACATTTCCTCCAGAAAATCAAATTTTATTAATCAATCAAATGATTTGTTTTCACAACGGAGAACATATTACACAAAAGACAATGAGAGGGTTTAACAGTAGCAATCACATGACAACCATCATGGGAAGCATGTGTTCAGCATTTTGCTGTTGCATGTTTTGTGAAATCTTGCAACGAGCAAAAAAACATTGACAATAGAAGATCTACATCTTGCAATGTGTTGCGATGCAAGCTTGTAGATTCTACAAGCTTGCATCGCAACACATTGCAAATTTGTAGATTGTTGCTATTCGTCGTATGACGAAATACATTAGGGCTTAAGTGGCTAAAATAAAAACAAACAAGGGAAAGTCCCACATGGAGAGACTGATTCAGCTATAAGGCACAATATAGTGTTAGATCTGCTCCTCCCGTCACGTCCTCTGTCAGCTGGCCGTCCAACCTGGAGTCATACAGAGCAGTGGTTCTCAAGCACTTTCACGTCACAAGGACCCCCAGATCACACAAGGTCACAAGGACCCCCAGATCACACAAGGATGTGACCCCTGACATAGCCAACCTTGTCTACACCAGGGGTGCCCACACATTTATGACGTGAGATCTACTTTCAAAATGACCAGCTCAACAAGATCTACCCACTGAAAAAATAAATGTACCATTGCTGAAAATAGTTTAAATATATAATGTACCTGGGGGGGCTTTGGAATAGGCAGAGTTTCTGCTGTCAAAATATGTCCCCCCCGTATTTAACTTAAATGCCCAATGCATTCTCAATGGCAATAGCACAAACTTTGGCATGCTACTAGTCCTACATACTTATACCTAGAAACCCCATTCAAACCTATTTAGGTTCATCTTACGGTGGACATGTTTGCCTGAAAAGAAATCTTTGAAATGTTTCATAAAGAACTTTCACCTAGAAACTCCATTCACACTTTTTATAATTCAGCTTACTGTGGAGACACATGCTGGAACTTTTTACTTTGAAATGATTTGTAGTTTCGGAGTTATTTAACTTAAACGCCCAATGCATTCTCAATGACTACTACTCTATTTGTTGTATTTTATATTCAGCTCATCTAAATGATTCTCACTACTGTTAATAACAGCGACTACACTGAGTTTTCTATAGATCATAACATTATTTAGGTGGACCTGTTTTTTAAATATTTAATATTTCATTACATGTCTTCTCTTTTAAATAAAAATATAAAAAGTGAAAGGGGATGAGTAGAATTGTTTTAATTTCAATTAAGACACATTATTCGTTAGTGTTATTTATTAGGACTTACTTATATTATAGCGTTATATTATTGTGTTATTATTCATGTTCACACCAGAAAATGAAATGGATGTAGTGCTGACATTGTAAAGTGTAATGCGAATGTATTTCAGGGTGTTGGTGGATGTCATGTATTTATGTTATGTTGTATTTATAAAATATTCAAGCCTGCTAGCTTTTTAATATGCAATATTTATTTAATTATATATTTATCTTCCTAGATGGAAAGTCCCACAATTGTATGTTGTTGTGAAATGGATGGGAAAAATGTTTCCCTTATGTTGTATTTTAATTAGTTAGGCCTACATTAGTTTGCCTGAATGTAGTAAACATTTTTAGTAATGTATATTTATTACTTCCTGCTTAGGTCTACTTCACTTTTTAAAGTAGTGTTGAATACTGAACCTTGAGTGAGTTAGGTTGTGATTGGTGGACAGATGGTTCTATTGTTCTCCTCTTTGGCCAGTCATTGCAAGCCTCCACCTCAGGCTCTCTAGTATAAGAAGAGTGTAGTTGTAATGTCTCAGTCCACAACTCCTCTGGAACTCCTCCAGAATATCAATCATTTCGAACCAGAACTGACTGTGGACTCCAGACTTCAAGTGAAGATGAACAACAACAACAACAATTCTGCTCCTGAGGAGGGTGTGATGCTAGCAGACAGAATGGCTCGACAGGAAGAGGAGCTCACCTGTCCTGTTTGCTGCAACATCTTTAAATATCCTGTTGTCTGGCTGCCGTGTAGCCACAGCTTCTGCAGCGCCTGTCTGCAGCAATGGTGGGCGGTGAACAAGAACAGCGACTGTCCTGTTTGCAGAACAAACTCCCATGACCAACCTCCTGTCAACTTCTTAGAGGAGAGACGTCGCAGGTCTCTCAGAGATAATTCCAAAGTGAATACTCTATGTGATTACTTTGACTCACTTCAAATACTACCTGAGGTTAATACTTTGTGTGAGTACTTTAATGTACTACAAATACAAAGAGGAAACTTGTGTGATGAGTAATTTAGTACTGCATATACTACAAGACATAGTATTTAGTAGTGTGTTGTAGTAGTGTAGATCATTTGAATACTATATCAGTTTGTAACCACCTTTACACCTTGTTTGAGCTTGTATAGGTGTGCTATTTTTGATAGTGAAATATGTACTGTGTTATGATCAAGATTCCTATTTTTCTTCTTTTTCAAATAAAGATTTGACAGTTACAGTTCCTTTGTGTGTTCATTACAGAGAGGCCATCACATGATCACAACACTGTTCACGGTTTCACCTCATTTAATTATGGGCATCTTGTACTGTGAACAATACCGTGTTTTAATGACAATGGAACACCACTTTGACTGCATTACATGTGAATGGTAAAGCCATAGCAGACCAATCAATGTTTCACACCCACCCAACAAGTAATCAGGCACTTGTGAGGCCTCATTCACACATATCAAACGGATGTTCTGTCCCGTCTTAGCTGTCTCTGATTAATGGCTGCCACAATGCAATTCCAATGGGAGTCACATGGTTTGACCAAACATTTGTGTTTGATGAGGCTGCAATCAGCAATAAAACACAAATGTTTGGCCAAACCAAAAATATCGGACAGATCCGTCTTGAGCACATGACTATAGAGATACTGTGTAGCGATTTGCGGGATTTTTGGACAAAATCTGGAGGAGTAATATTAAAAGATGTGTTTTACAAAAGTCGACCTCCTGGTGGCGTTCTGAAAAACTGACGGACGGAGTGCAAAACATACTCTATCCCCTCCCCATGCTTTCGGCCTGGTGGAGACAATAAGGGATAGATTGATACCACATGGGCCAAAGTAGCACTAATTCCAGAGACCTTCCCTGATCCACTGCTTACAACAGGTGACAGTCAGTCTGTGTCCTATGAGACAGACTGAGTAGAAAATAATTGTGCCATTTTATCATGATTATTATTAGTGAGGATAGGTTGAAAAGTGAAGATTGAAGATAGGTTGAAAAGTGGTGAAGTGGTCCTTTACACATTGTGGTGCATTGAGCTTGTAGATCAGCTACAGTATGTTTGAATCAGAGTGTAGAGTAGGAGAGTAGCGACACACTTTGATCTCGCCACAAAGCGGGTGCCTATGGGCTATAGTTCCAAACATTGCTCCTATGGCTGGAACTATCCCTATCCCATTGAGATAAAACGAGCACTTCCGCCTTCCATTGTTACAATGGGAGTTAACGCTAGTGTCGCCACTCTGTTACTATTCCACTCAGGTTTGAATGGCCCAACAATGAAATGGGGTTAAAGTGGTTAAACTGATGTGTACGTAAGCCTTGCCGAGCCATGAGGCCCATATAGGGACAGGAGCCTATCTCCTGTTTCTGTAGGGTGAGGCAGCTTGATGTACAAGTACACCCCCTGGACATGACGCTATAGTATGTCGCAGGGACTTACCCCCAATCCCAACCCTTGATGCTGAGAGCCAAGCAGGGAGGCATTGGGTCCCGTTTCTGGTCTGGTATGACCCGGCTGGGGATCGAACCCCGACCGCAAGGCCACTGAGCTGATGTGTAAAGCGATATAAACTCATTTTGCTGGGAACACGTTGGAACCCCTTCGAGGATCCCACTTGGATCCAACCTGTACTTATCCAACCTGTACATATGTTATTTTTACCTTTTAGGATGATTAGAATTTTGTTGTTATTTTTCATGTCATGATTATGAATTGAATACCCAGGACCTGAATGGAAACAAGACCGCAAGGACTTTTTTCTGATTTAATTTCTGTTTGACCGTACCCTGTACTGATACATTTCTGCCAATAAAGTATTCAATCAATCAAACTTTGCACCCCACTTTGACGACCAATGACCTAAACAACTAGCTTTGTTAACACATGGCTACATTGCTTTGTCAAAGCTGAAAGTAGCAACAAAATGATGTGACATTTCCTCCAGAAAATCAAATTTGATTAATCAATCAAATGATTTGTTTTCACAACGGAGAACATATTACACAAAAGACAATGAGAGGGTTTAACAGTAGCAATCACATGACAACCATCATGGGAAGCATGTGTTCAGCATTTTGCTGTTGCATGTTTTGTGAAATCTTGCAACGAGCAAAAAAACATTGACAATAGAAGATCTACATCTTGCAATGTGTTGCGATGCAAGCTTGTAGATTCTACAAGCTTGCATCGCAACACATTGCAAATTTGTAGATTGTTGCTATTCGTCGTATGACGAAATACATTAGGGCTTAAGTGGCTAAAATAAAAACAAACAAGGGAAAGTCCCACATGGAGAGACTGATTCAGCTATAAGGCACAATATAGTGTTAGATCTGCTCCTCCCGTCACGTCCTCTGTCAGCTGGCCGTCCAACCTGGAGTCATACAGAGCAGTGGTTCTCAAGCACTTTCACGTCACAAGGACCCCCAGATCACACAAGGTCACAAGGACCCCCAGATCACACAAGGATGTGACCCCTGACATAGCCAACCTTGTCTACACCAGGGGTGCCCACACATTTATGACGTGAGATCTACTTTCAAAATGACCAGCTCAACAAGATCTACCCACTGAAAAAATAAATGTACCATTGCTGAAAATAGTTTAAATATATAATGTACCTGGGGGGGCTTTGGAATAGGCAGAGTTTCTGCTGTCAAAATATGTCCCCCCCGTATTTAACTTAAATGCCCAATGCATTCTCAATGGCAATAGCACAAACTTTGGCATGCTACTAGTCCTACATACTTATACCTAGAAACCCCATTCAAACCTATTTAGGTTCATCTTACGGTGGACATGTTTGCCTGAAAAGAAATCTTTGAAATGTTTCATAAAGAACTTTCACCTAGAAACTCCATTCACACTTTTTATAATTCAGCTTACTGTGGAGACACATGCTGGAACTTTTTACTTTGAAATGATTTGTAGTTATTTAACTTAAACGCCCAATGCATTCTCAATGACTACTACTCTATTTGTTGTATTTTATATTCAGCTCATCTAAATGATTCTCACTACTGTTAATAACAGCGACTACACTGAGTTTTCTATAGATCATAACATTATTTAGGTGGACCTGTTTTTTAAATATTTAATATTTCATTACATTTCTTCTCTTTTAAATAAAAATATAAAAAGTGAAAGGGGATGAGTAGAATTGTTTTAATTTCAATTAAGACACATTATTCGTTAGTGTTATTTATTAGGACTTACTTATATTATAGCGTTATATTATTGTGTTATTATTCATGTTCACACCAGAAAATGAAATGGATGTAGTGCTGACATTGTAAAGTGTAATGCGAATGTATTTCAGGGTGTTGGTGGATGTCATGTATTTATGTTATGTTGTATTTATAAAATATTCAAGCCTGCTAGCTTTTTAATATGCAATATTTATTTAATTATATATTTATCTTCCTAGATGGAAAGTCCCACAATTGTATGTTGTTGTGAAATGGATGGGAAAATGTTTCCCTTATGTTGTATTTTAATTAGTTAGGCCTACATTAGTTTGCCTGAATGTAGTAAACATTTTTAGTAATGTATATTTATTACTTCCTGCTTAGGTCTTCTTCACTTTTTAAAGTAGTGTTGAATACTGAACCTTGAGTGAGTTAGGTTGTGATTGGTGGACAGATGGTTCTATTGTTCTCCTCTTTGGCCAGTCATTGCAAGCCTCCACCTCAGGCTCTCTAGTATAAGAAGAGTGTAGTTGTAATGTCTCAGTCCACAACTCCTCTGGAACTCCTCCAGAATATCAATCATTTCGAACCAGAACTGACTGTGGACTCCAGACTTCAAGTGAAGATGAACAACAACAACAACAATTCTGCTCCTGAGGAGGGTGTGATGCTAGCAGACAGAATGGCTCGACAGGAAGAGGAGCTCACCTGTCCTGTTTGCTGCAACATCTTTACATATCCTGTTATCTGGCTGCCGTGTAGCCACAGCTTCTGCTGCGCCTGTCTGCAGCAATGGTGGGCGGTGAACAAGAACAGCGACTGTCCTGTTTGCAGAACAAACTCCCATGACCAACCTCCTGTCAACTTCTTAGAGGAGAGACGTCGCAGGTCTCTCAGAGATAATTCCAAAGTGAATACTCTATGTGATTCCTTTGACTCACTTCAAATACTACCTGAGGTTAATACTTTGTGTGAGTACTTTAATGTACTACAAATACAAAGAGGAAACTTTGTGTGAGTAATTTAGTACTGCATATAGTAGTGTAGTTTTTACAAGAGTGTAACCACCTTTACACCATGTTTTTTATTTTTTTTAAAGATATTTTTTTTGCGGCTTACGCCTTTTATTGGTTTTTTTGAAGGGACAGACAGGAAACGGGAGAGAGATGGGGGAAGACATGCAGTAAAGGCCGTGTCGGGCTCGGGAGTCGAACCCGCGGCACACTGCGACTGGATTACCAGTCGGGTGCCCAGACGGTTACGCCACCGCCTTGAGCACCCCAACCTTTATTTTTTTATTTTTTTATGTGAAGAAAGCTAGTGCTAAGCATTTTCAACTTGTATTATGAACTTCTGATGATACTGATATGACAATATGAGAATCAGTGTTTGTCCACATTCGTCAGGAATTAAAATGTCATATTCATTATATTAATGAATGAATATGCATGCACTATAGTGGTGCAATTGCAACTCGTCTCTGTGTGTTACCCTGTGTTGTTTGAACAGATTATCACATTATATTATTCATCATTTGTTTAGATCATCATAGAGTGCATTGCGAAGTGAAATATTTACTGTGTTATACCAGTCAAAACATTCATATTTTTTTATTTTTCAAATAAAGGTTTGACAGCTACAGTTCCTTTGTGTGTTCATTACAGAGAGGCCATCACATGATCACAACACATCTGTTCAAACATTTTTACATTTTTACAGAGAGAATCCGATACCACAATTTATGTGTTAGCCAATGATACCGATACCGAATACCGATACCAGTGTTGTGATCTCGTGTTCATAGCTATTTAGCTATATATCTTGTGTTGTGTTTATAGCAGACTCCTCACTCAAATGTGCACTTATTTACCTGCCATAGTGTTAACCCCTTACCCCTGTGTCGGATCGGTGGTTAGACTGGCATATTCGCCGATACCGATATGACCCGATATGACAAATAAGGGCCGATACGGATACAGTATCGGGACATCTCTAATTTAAATAAAGATAAAAAATAAAAAATCACCAGAGAATTCACACTGGAGAAGCCATACTGCTCTGACCAATATGGAAAAGGTAATTCAGAGAAACACTACAGGATTCACACGGGAAAGAAATAATTCAACTGAGTACTGTGTGGGAGGAGTTTTACTCAGTGTCATGGATACACACACATAGGCCTACATGCAGGAGTGAAAGCCTGCAGAGTTGCACTGTACCAAGTGTAGAAAAAGCTTTAGTAGGCCTATAACTCCAGGTTCTTTTAATATCCATCAGAGAAGTTACACTGGAGAGAAACACTACAAATGCAAGAGTGCCATATGTCTACATAAAATGCTATCTAGCCTATTCACACAAGCATGATTAAACTCACGACAGGGTTGAATAGAGTTTCTCTCCACACATATTTGCCTCTACTGCTGCCATGCACAGAAGATATTTCGAGAACCACCACTATAGACCAAGCAATGGTCAAACACCTCCTTCTAGTGACAAAACAGTGAGCATAGCATTGAATGATCCACCAGCATTATGCACTACTGAATGACAAAAGCGTAGATCAATTACTGACCGTCTAGCCATCATCATTACATACACTCTGTTCTTTTCAGACAAAACTAGGACAATTACTATGTTTTAATGACAATGGAACATCCTTATGCACCACTTTGACTGCATTACATGTGAATGGTAAAGCCATTCACACAGTATCACACGGTGTGATATATGGGTGGGGCAACAAGTAGGCCTAATCAGACTAACTTGTGAAAGAACACTGGCGAAACTACTGACATAGCCAACATTGTCTACACTCTACTACTCTATTGTATTTTTTATTCAGCTCATCTAAATGATTCTCACTACTGTTAATAACAGCGACTACACTGAGTTTTCTATAGATCATAACATTATTTAGGTTTTTTTAATATTTAATATTTCATTACATTTCTTCTCTTCTGAAAAATAAAAATATAAAAAGTGAAAGGGGATGAGTAGAATTGTTTTAATTTCAATTAAGACACATTATTCGTTAGTGTTATTTATTAGGACTTACTTAGTGTTATATTATTGTGTTACTTCATGTTCACACCAGAAAATGAAATGGATGTAGTGTTGACATTGTAAAGTGTAATGCGAATGTATTTCAGGGTGTTGGTGGATGTCATGTATAGTTTACCCACATTATTAGCTATTCACATTGCTTAATAACATATTCAAGCCTGCTAGCTTTTTAATATGCAATATTTATTTAATTATATATTTATCTTCCTAGATGGAAAGTCCCACAATTGTATGTTGTTGTGAAATGGATGGGAAAATGTTTCCCTTATGTTGTATTTTAATTAGTTAGGCCTACATTAGTTTGCCTGAATGTAGTAAACATTTTTAGTAATGTATATTTATTACTTCCTGCTTAGGTCTTCTTCACTTTTTAAAGTAGTGTTGAATACTGAACCTTGAGTGAGTTAGGTTGTTAGGTAGTTAGGCCTACATTAGTTTGCCTGAATGTAGTAAACATTTTTAGTAATGTATATTTATTACTTCCTGCTTAGGTCTTCTTCACTTTTTAAAGTAGTGTTGAATACTGAACCTTGAGTGAGTTAGGTTGTGATTGGTGGACAGATGGTTCTATTGTTCTCCTCTTTGGCCAGTCATTGCAAGCCTCCACCTCAGGCTCTCTAGTATAAGAAGAGTGTAGTTGTAATGTCTCAGTCCACAACTCCTCTGGAACTCCTCCAGAATATCAATCATTTCGAACCAGAACTGACTGTGGACTCCAGACTTCAAGTGAAGATGAACAACAACAACAACAATTCTGCTCCTGAGGAGGGTGTGATGCTAGCAGACAGAATGGCTCGACAGGAAGAGGAGCTCACCTGTCCTGTTTGCTGCAACATCTTTACATATCCTGTTATCTGGCTGCCGTGTAGCCACAGCTTCTGCTGCGCCTGTCTGCAGCAATGGTGGGCGGTGAACAAGAACAGCGACTGTCCTGTTTGCAGAACAAACTCCCATGACCA
Source organism: Electrona antarctica (assembly GCF_951216825.1). Lineage (NCBI taxonomy): Eukaryota > Metazoa > Chordata > Actinopteri > Myctophiformes > Myctophidae > Electrona > Electrona antarctica. The sequence continues at coordinate 40,686,915 of NC_136797.1, forward strand.
ACCTCCTGTCAACTTCTTAGAGGAGAGACGTCGCAGGTCTCTCAGAGATAATTCCAAAGTGAATACTCTATGTGATTCCTTTGACTCACTTCAAATACTACCTGAGGTTAATACTTTGTGTGAGTACTTTAATGTACTACAAATACAAAGAGGAAACTTTGTGTGAGTAATTTAGTACTGCATATAGTAGTGTAGTTTTTACAAGAGTGTAACCACCTTTACACCATGTTTTTTATTTTTTTTAAAGATATTTTTTTTGCGGCTTAAGCCTTTTATTGGTTTTTTTGAAGGGACAGACAGTAGGCTGACAGGAAACGGGAGAGAGATGGGGGAAGACATGCAGTAAAGGCCGTGTCGGGCTCGGGAGTCGAACCCGCGGCACACTGCGACTGGATTACCAGTCGGGTGCCCAGACGGTTACGCCACCGCCTTGAGCACCCCAACCTTTATTTTTTTATTTTTTTCTGTGAAGAAAGCTAGTGCTAAGCATTTTCAACTTGTATTATGAACTTCTGATGATACTGATATGACAATATGAGAATCAGTGTTTGTCCACATTCGTCAGGAATTAAAATGTCATATTCATTATATTAATGAATGAATATGCATGCACTATAGTGGTGCAATTGCAACTCGTCTCTGTGTGTTACCCTGTGTTGTTTGAACAGATTATCACATTATATTATTCATCATTTGTTTAGATCATCATAGAGTGCATTGCGAAGTGAAATATTTACTGTGTTATACCAGTCAAAACATTCATATTTTTTTCTTTTTCAAATAAAGGTTTGACAGCTACAGTTCCTTTGTGTGTTCATTACAGAGAGGCCATCACATGATCACAACACATCTGTTCAAACATTTTTACATTTTTACAGAGAGAATCCGATACCACAATTTATGTGTTAGCCAATGATACCGATACCGAATACCGATACCAGTGTTGTGATCTCGTGTTCATAGCTATTTAGCTATATATCTTGTGTTGTGTTTATAGCAGACTCCTCACTCAAATGTGCACTTATTTACCTGCCATAGTGTTAACCCCTTACCCCTGTGTACCGATATGACCCGATATGACAAATAAGGGCCGATACGGATACAGTATCGGGACATCTCTAATTTAAATAAAGATAAAAAATAAAAGATCACCAGAGAATTCACACTGGAGAAGCCATACTGCTCTGACCAATATGGAAAAGGTAATTCAGAGAAACACTACAGGATTCACACGGGAAAGAAATAATTCAACTGAGTACTGTGTGGGAGGAGTTTTACTCAGTGTCATGGATCCACACACATAGGCCTACATGCAGGAGTGAAAGCCTGCAGAGTTGCACTGTACCAAGTGTAGAAAAAGCTTTAGTAGGCCTATAACTCCAGGTTCTTTTAATATCCATCAGAGAAGTTACACTGGAGAGAAACACTACAAATGCAAGAGTGCCATATGTCTACATAAAATGCTATCTAGCCTATTCACACAAGCATGATTAAACTCACGACAGGGTTGAATAGAGTTTCTCTCCACACATATTTGCCTCTACTGCTGCCATGCACAGAAGATATTTCGAGAACCACCACTATAGACCAAGCAATGGTCAAACACCTCCTTCTAGTGACAAAACAGTGAGCATAGCATTGAATGATCCACCAGCATTATGCACTACTGAATGACAAAAGCGTAGATCAATTACTGACCGTCTAGCCATCATCATTACATACACTCTGTTCTTTTCAGACAAAACTAGGACAATTACTATGTTTTAATGACAATGGAACATCCTTATGCACCACTTTGACTGCATTACATGTGAATGGTAAAGCCATTCACACAGTATCACACGGTGTGATATATGGGTGGGGCAACAAGTAGGCCTAATCAGACTAACTTGTGAAAGAACACTGGCGAAACTACTGACATAGCCAACATTGTCTACACTCTACTACTCTATTGTATTTTTTATTCAGCTCATCTAAATGATTCTCACTACTGTTAATAACAGCGACTACACTGAGTTTTCTATAGATCATAACATTATTTAGGTTTTTTAAATATTTAATATTTCATTACATTTCTTCTCTTCTGAAAAATAAAAATATAAAAAGTGAAAGGGGATGAGTAGAATTGTTTTAATTTCAATTAAGACACATTATTCGTTAGTGTTATTTATTAGGACTTACTTAGTGTTATATTATTGTGTTACTTCATGTTCACACCAGAAAATGAAATGGATGTAGTGTTGACATTGTAAAGTGTAATGCGAATGTATTTCAGGGTGTTGGTGGATGTCATGTATAGTTTACCCACATTATTAGCTATTCACATTGCTTAATAACATATTCAAGCCTGCTAGCTTTTTAATATGCAATATTTATTTAATTATATATTTATCTTCCTAGATGGAAAGTCCCACAATTGTATGTTGTTGTGAAATGGATGGGAAAAATGTTTCCCTTATGTTGTATTTTAATTAGTTAGGCCTACATTAGTTTGCCTGAATGTAGTAAACATTTTTAGTAATGTATATTTATTACTTCCTGCTTAGGTCTACTTCACTTTTTAAAGTAGTGTTGAATACTGAACCTTGAGTGAGTTAGGTTGTGATTGGTGGACAGATGGTTCTATTGTTCTCCTCTTTGGCCAGTCATTGCAAGCCTCCACCTCAGGCTCTCTAGTATAAGAAGAGTGTAGTTGTAATGTCTCAGTCCACAACTCCTCTGGAACTCCTCCAGAATATCAATCATTTCGAACCAGAACTGACTGTGGACTCCAGACTTCAAGTGAAGATGAACAACAACAACAATTCTGCTCCTGAGGAGGGAGTGATGCTAGCAGACAGAATGGCTGTCCTGCTCACCTGTCCTGTTTGCTGCAACATCTTTAAACATCCTGTTATCCTGTCGTGTAGCCACAGCTTCTGCAGCGCCTGTCTGCAGCAATGGTGGACGGTGAACAAGAACAGGGACTGTCCTGTTTGCAGAACAAACTCCTCCCAGGACCAACCTCCTGTCAACTTGGCCTTGAAGAACCTCTCTGAGAAATTCTTAGAGGAGAGAAGTCGCAGGTCTGTGAATACTCTATGTGGTTACTTTGACTCACTTACTACCTGAGGTTAATACTTTGTGTGAGTACTTTAATGTACTACAAATACAAAGAGGAAACTTTGTGTGATGAGTAATTTAGTACTGCATATACTACAAGACATAGTATTTAGTAGTGTGTTGTAGTAGTGTAGATCATTTGAATACTATATCAGTATTGAGCTTGTATAGGTGTGCTATTTTTGATAGCATCCCTATTCCCCCAGAATAGGGATGCTGGTGTTCAAGGTGTTAATTTAGTAAAAAATACTAAGGCAGGATTGAATCAATTAACATGTTTTCCGTCAAAAAAATAAAAACACCACATAGACATCCATTGACATATGCATTACATGGCTTGTTAGTTAGTATTACAGTACACATGTCTGGGACACGTATACAAAAGGCTGATTATATGGCCAGGGAGTCATTTTTACTGAATCATTTGAACAGATTGAGCACCCCAACCTTTATGAACACATCTGTGAAGAAAGCTAGTTTCAACTTGTATTATGACCTTCTGATGATACTGATGACAATATGAGAATCAGTGTTTGTCCACATTCGTCAGGAATTAAAATGTCATATTCATTATATTAATGAATGAATATGCATACACTAGTGGTGCAATTGCAACTCGTCTCCGTGTGTTAACGTGTGTTGTTTGAACAGATTATCACATTATAGTATTCATCATTTGTTTAGATCATCATAGAGTGCATTGCAAAGTGAAATATGTACTGTGTTATGATCAAGATTCCTATTTTTCTTCTTTTTCAAATAAAGATTTGACAGCTACAGTTCCTTTGTGTGTTCATTACAGAGAGGCCATCACATGATCACAACACTGTTCACGGTTTCACCTCATTTAATTATGGGCATCTTGTACTGTGAACAATACCGTGTTTTAATGACAATGGAACACCACTTTGACTGCATTACATGTGAATGGTAAAGCCATAGCAGACCAATCAATGTATCACACCCACCCAACAAGTAATCAGGCACTTGTGAGGCCTCATTCACACATATCAAACGGATGTTCTGTGCCGTCTTAGCTGTCTCTGATTAATGGCTGCCACAATGCAATTCCAATGGGAGTCACATGGTTTGACCAAACATTTGTGTTTGATGAGGCTGCAATCAGCAATAAAACACAAATGTTTGGCCAAACCAAAAATATCGGACAGATCCGTCTTGAGCACATGACTATAGAGATACTGTGTAGCGATTTGCGGGATTTTTGGACAAAATCTGGAGGAGTAATATTAAAAGATGTGTTTTACAAAAGTCGACCTCCTGGTGGCGTTCTGAAAAACTGACGGACGGAGTGCAAAACATACTCTATCCCCTCCCCATGCCTTCGGCCTGGTGGAGACAATAAGGGATAGATTGATACCACATGGGCCAAAGTAGCACTAATTCCAGAGACCTTCCCTGATCCACTGCTTACAACAGGTGACAGTCAGTCTGTGTCCTATGAGACAGACTGAGTAGAAAATAATTGTGCCATTTTATCATGATTATTATTAGTGAGGATAGGTTGAAAAGTGAAGCTTGAAGATAGGTTGAAAAGTGGTGAAGTGGTCCTTTACACATTGTGGTGCATTGAGCTTGTAGATCAGCTACAGTATGTTTGAATCAGAGTGTAGAGTAGGAGAGTAGCGACACGCTTTGATCTCGCCACAAAGCGGGTGCCTATGGGCTATAGTTCCAAACATTGCTCCTATGGCTGGAACTATCCCTATCCCATTGAGATAAAACGAGCACTTCCGCATTCCATTGTTACAATGGGAGTTAACGCTAGTGTCGCCACTCTGTTACTATTCCACTCAGGTTTGAATGGCCCAACAATGAAATGGGGTTATAAAGTGGTTAAACTGATGTGTACGTAAGCCTTGCCGAGCCATGAGGCCCATATAGGGACAGGAGCCTATCTCCTGTTTCTGTAGGGTGAGGCAGCTTGATGTACAAGTACACCCCCTGGACATGACGCTATAGTATGTCGCAGGGACTTACCCCCAATCCCAACCCTTGATGCTGAGAGCCAAGCAGGGAGGCATTGGGTCCCGTTTCTGGTCTGGTATGACCCGGCTGGGGATCGAACCCCGACCGCAAGGCCACTGAGCTGATGTGTAAAGCGATATAAACTCATTTTGCTGGGAACACGTTGGAACCCCTTCGAGGATCCCACTTGGATCCAACCTGTACTTATCCAACCTGTACATATGTTATTTTTACCTTTTAGGATGATTAGAATTTTGTTGTTATTTTTCATGTCATGATTATGAATTGAATACCCAGGACCTGAATGGAAACAAGACCGCAAGGACTTTTTTCTGATTTAATTTCTGTTTGACCGTACCCTGTACTGATACATTTCTGCCAATAAAGTATTCAATCAATCAAACTTTGCACCCCACTTTGACGACCAATGACCTAAACAACTAGCTTTGTTAACACATGGCTACATTGCTTTGTCAAAGCTGAAAGTAGCAACAAAATGATGTGACATTTCCTCCAGAAAATCAAATTTGATTAATCAATCAAATGATTTGTTTTCACAACGGAGAACATATTACACAAAAGACAATGAGAGGGTTTAACAGTAGCAATCACATGACAACCATCATGGGAAGCATGTGTTCAGCATTTTGCTGTTGCATGTTTTGTGAAATCTTGCAACGAGCAAAAAAACATTGACAATAGAAGATCTACATCTTGCAATGTGTTGCGATGCAAGCTTGTAGATTCTACAAGCTTGCATCGCAACACATTGCAAATTTGTAGATTGTTGCTATTCGTCGTATGACGAAATACATTAGGGCTTAAGTGGCTAAAATAAAAACAAACAAGGGAAAGTCCCACATGGAGAGACTGATTCAGCTATAAGGCACAATATAGTGTTAGATCTGCTCCTCCCGTCACGTCCTCTGTCAGCTGGCCGTCCAACCTGGAGTCATACAGAGCAGTGGTTCTCAAGCACTTTCACGTCACAAGGACCCCCAGATCACACAAGGTCACAAGGACCCCCAGATCACACAAGGATGTGACCCCTGACATAGCCAACCTTGTCTACACCAGGGGTGCCCACACATTTATGACGTGAGATCTACTTTCAAAATGACCAGCTCAACAAGATCTACCCACTGAAAAAATAAATGTACCATTGCTGAAAATAGTTTAAATATATAATGTACCTGGGGGGGCTTTGGAATAGGCAGAGTTTCTGCTGTCAAAATATGTCCCCCCCGTATTTAACTTAAATGCCCAATGCATTCTCAATGGCAATAGCACAAACTTTGGCATGCTACTAGTCCTACATACTTATACCTAGAAACCCCATTCAAACCTATTTAGGTTCATCTTACGGTGGACATGTTTGCCTGAAAAGAAATCTTTGAAATGTTTCATAAAGAACTTTCACCTAGAAACTCCATTCACACTTTTTATAATTCAGCTTACTGTGGAGACACATGCTGGAACTTTTTACTTTGAAATGATTTGTAGTTATTTAACTTAAACGCCCAATGCATTCTCAATGACTACTACTCTATTTGTTGTATTTTATATTCAGCTCATCTAAATGATTCTCACTACTGTTAATAACAGCGACTACACTGAGTTTTCTATAGATCATAACATTATTTAGGTGGACCTGTTTTTTTAATATTTAATATTTCATTACATTTCTTCTCTTTTAAATAAAAATATAAAAAGTGAAAGGGGATGAGTAGAATTGTTTTAATTTCAATTAAGACACATTATTCGTTAGTGTTATTTATTAGGACTTACTTATATTATAGCGTTATATTATTGTGTTATTATTCATGTTCACACCAGAAAATGAAATGGATGTAGTGCTGACATTGTAAAGTGTAATGCGAATGTATTTCAGGGTGTTGGTGGATGTCATGTATTTATGTTATGTTGTATTTATAAAATATTCAAGCCTGCTAGCTTTTTAATATGCAATATTTATTTAATTATATATTTATCTTCCTAGATGGAAAGTCCCACAATTGTATGTTGTTGTGAAATGGATGGGAAAATGTTTCCCTTATGTTGTATTTTAATTAGTTAGGCCTACATTAGTTTGCCTGAATGTAGTAAACATTTTTAGTAATGTATATTTATTACTTCCTGCTTAGGTCTTCTTCACTTTTTAAAGTAGTGTTGAATACTGAACCTTGAGTGAGTTAGGTTGTGATTGGTGGACAGATGGTTCTATTGTTCTCCTCTTTGGCCAGTCATTGCAAGCCTCCACCTCAGGCTCTCTAGTATAAGAAGAGTGTAGTTGTAATGTCTCAGTCCACAACTCCTCTGGAACTCCTCCAGAATATCAATCATTTCGAACCAGAACTGACTGTGGACTCCAGACTTCAAGTGAAGATGAACAACAACAACAACAACAATTCTGCTCCTGAGGAGGGTGTGATGCTAGCAGACAGAATGGCTCGACAGGAAGAGGAGCTCACCTGTCCTGTTTGCTGCAACATCTTTACATATCCTGTTATCTGGCTGCCGTGTAGCCACAGCTTCTGCTGCGCCTGTCTGCAGCAATGGTGGGCGGTGAACAAGAACAGCGACTGTCCTGTTTGCAGAACAAACTCCCATGAACAACCTCCTGTCAACTTCTTAGAGGAGAGACGTCGCAGGTCTCTCAGAGATAATTCCAAAGTGAATACTCTATGTGATTCCTTTGACTCAAGTGAGTGCATTGCGAAGTGAAATATTTACTGTGTTATACCAGTCAAAACATTCATATTTTTTTCTTTTTCAAATAAAGGTTTGACAGCTACAGTTCCTTTGTGTGTTCATTACAGAGAGGCCATCACATGATCACAACACATCTGTTCAAACATTTTTACATTTTTACAGAGAGAATCCGATACCACAATTTATGTGTTAGCCAATGATACCGATACCGAATACCGATACCAGTGTTGTGATCTCGTGTTCATAGCTATTTAGCTATATATCTTGTGTTGTGTTTATAGCAGACTCCTCACTCAAATGTGCACTTATTTACCTGCCATAGTGTTAACCCCTTACCCCTGTGTCGGATCGGTGGTTAGACTGGCATATTCGCCGATACCGATATGACCCGATATGACAAATAAGGGCCGATACGGATACAGTATCGGGACATCTCTAATTTAAATAAAGATAAAAAATAAAAGATCACCAGAGAATTCACACTGGAGAAGCCATACTGCTCTGACCAATATGGAAAAGGTAATTCAGAGAAACACTACAGGATTCACACGGGAAAGAAATAATTCAACTGAGTACTGTGTGGGAGGAGTTTTACTCAGTGTCATGGATCCACACACATAGGCCTACATGCAGGAGTGAAAGCCTGCAGAGTTGCACTGTACCAAGTGTAGAAAAAGCTTTAGTAGGCCTATAACTCCAGGTTCTTTTAATATCCATCAGAGAAGTTACACTGGAGAGAAACACTACAAATGCAAGAGTGCCATATGTCTACATAAAATGCTATCTAGCCTATTCACACAAGCATGATTAAACTCACGACAGGGTTGAATAGAGTTTCTCTCCACACATATTTGCCTCTACTGCTGCCATGCACAGAAGATATTTCGAGAACCACCACTATAGACCAAGCAATGGTCAAACACCTCCTTCTAGTGACAAAACAGTGAGCATAGCATTGAATGATCCACCAGCATTATGCACTACTGAATGACAAAAGCGTAGATCAATTACTGACCGTCTAGCCATCATCATTACATACACTCTGTTCTTTTCAGACAAAACTAGGACAATTACTATGTTTTAATGACAATGGAACATCCTTATGCACCACTTTGACTGCATTACATGTGAATGGTAAAGCCATTCACACAGTATCACACGGTGTGATATATGGGTGGGGCAACAAGTAGGCCTAATCAGACTAACTTGTGAAAGAACACTGGCGAAACTACTGACATAGCCAACATTGTCTACACTCTACTACTCTATTGTATTTTTTATTCAGCTCATCTAAATGATTCTCACTACTGTTAATAACAGCGACTACACTGAGTTTTCTATAGATCATAACATTATTTAGGTTTTTTAAATATTTAATATTTCATTACATTTCTTCTCTTCTGAAAAATAAAAATATAAAAAGTGAAAGGGGATGAGTAGAATTGTTTTAATTTCAATTAAGACACATTATTCGTTAGTGTTATTTATTAGGACTTACTTAGTGTTATATTATTGTGTTACTTCATGTTCACACCAGAAAATGAAATGGATGTAGTGTTGACATTGTAAAGTGTAATGCGAATGTATTTCAGGGTGTTGGTGGATGTCATGTATAGTTTACCCACATTATTAGCTATTCACATTGCTTAATAACATATTCAAGCCTGCTAGCTTTTTAATATGCAATATTTATTTAATTATATATTTATCTTCCTAGATGGAAAGTCCCACAATTGTATGTTGTTGTGAAATGGATGGGAAAAATGTTTCCCTTATGTTGTATTTTAATTAGTTAGGCCTACATTAGTTTGCCTGAATGTAGTAAACATTTTTAGTAATGTATATTTATTACTTCCTGCTTAGGTCTACTTCACTTTTTAAAGTAGTGTTGAATACTGAACCTTGAGTGAGTTAGGTTGTGATTGGTGGACAGATGGTTCTATTGTTCTCCTCTTTGGCCAGTCATTGCAAGCCTCCACCTCAGGCTCTAAGAAGAGTGTAGTTGTAATGTCTCAGTCCACAACTCCTCTGGAACTCCTCCAGAATATCAATCATTTCGAACCAGAACTGACTGTGGACTCCAGACTTCAAGTGAAGATGAACAACAACAACAACAACAATTCTGCTCCTGAGGAGGGAGTGATGCTAGCAGACAGAATGGCTGTCCTGCTCACCTGTCCTGTTTGCTGCAACATCTTTAAACATCCTGTTATCCTGTCGTGTAGCCACAGCTTCTGCAGCGCCTGTCTGCAGCAATGGTGGACGGTGAACAAGAACAGGGACTGTCCTGTTTGCAGAACAAACTCCTCCCAGGACCAACCTCCTGTCAACTTGGCCTTGAAGAACCTCTCTGAGAAATTCTTAGAGGAGAGAAGTCGCAGGTCTGTGAATACTCTATGTGGTTACTTTGTCTCTGATTAATGGCTGCCACAATGCAATTCCAATGGGAGTCACATGGTTTGACCAAACATTTGTGTTTGATGAGGCTGCAATCAGCAATAAAACACAAATGTTTGGCCAAACCAAAAATATCGGACAGATCCGTCTTGAGCACATGACTATAGAGATACTGTGTAGCGATTTGCGGGATTTTTGGACAAAATCTGGAGGAGTAATATTAAAAGATGTGTTTTACAAAAGTCGACCTCCTGGTGGCGTTCTGAAAAACTGACGGACGGAGTGCAAAACATACTCTATCCCCTCCCCATGCCTTCGGCCTGGTGGAGACAATAAGGGATAGATTGATACCACATGGGCCAAAGTAGCACTAATTCCAGAGACCTTCCCTGATCCACTGCTTACAACAGGTGACAGTCAGTCTGTGTCCTATGAGACAGACTGAGTAGAAAATAATTGTGCCATTTTATCATGATTATTATTAGTGAGGATAGGTTGAAAAGTGAAGCTTGAAGATAGGTTGAAAAGTGGTGAAGTGGTCCTTTACACATTGTGGTGCATTGAGCTTGTAGATCAGCTACAGTATGTTTGAATCAGAGTGTAGAGTAGGAGAGTAGCGACACGCTTTGATCTCGCCACAAAGCGGGTGCCTATGGGCTATAGTTCCAAACATTGCTCCTATGGCTGGAACTATCCCTATCCCATTGAGATAAAACGAGCACTTCCGCATTCCATTGTTACAATGGGAGTTAACGCTAGTGTCGCCACTCTGTTACTATTCCACTCAGGTTTGAATGGCCCAACAATGAAATGGGGTTATAAAGTGGTTAAACTGATGTGTACGTAAGCCTTGCCGAGCCATGAGGCCCATATAGGGACAGGAGCCTATCTCCTGTTTCTGTAGGGTGAGGCAGCTTGATGTACAAGTACACCCCCTGGACATGACGCTATAGTATGTCGCAGGGACTTACCCCCAATCCCAACCCTTGATGCTGAGAGCCAAGCAGGGAGGCATTGGGTCCCGTTTCTGGTCTGGTATGACCCGGCTGGGGATCGAACCCCGACCGCAAGGCCACTGAGCTGATGTGTAAAGCGATATAAACTAATTTTGCTGGGAACACGTTGGAACCCCTTCGAGGATCCCACTTGGATCCAACCTGTACTTATCCAACCTGTACATATGTTATTTTTACCTTTTAGGATGATTAGAATTTTGTTGTTATTTTTCATGTCATGATTATGAATTGAATACCCAGGACCTGAATGGAAACAAGACCGCAAGGACTTTTTTCTGATTTAATTTCTGTTTGACCGTACCCTGTACTGATACATTTCTGCCAATAAAGTATTCAATCAATCAAACTTTGCACCCCACTTTGACGACCAATGACCTAAACAACTAGCTTTGTTAACACATGGCTACATTGCTTTGTCAAAGCTGAAAGTAGCAACAAAATGATGTGACATTTCCTCCAGAAAATCAAATTTGATTAATCAATCAAATGATTTGTTTTCACAACGGAGAACATATTACACAAAAGACAATGAGAGGGTTTAACAGTAGCAATCACATGACAACCATCATGGGAAGCATGTGTTCAGCATTTTGCTGTTGCATGTTTTGTGAAATCTTGCAACGAGCAAAAAAACATTGACAATAGAAGATCTACATCTTGCAATGTGTTGCGATGCAAGCTTGTAGATTCTACAAGCTTGCATCGCAACACATTGCAAATTTGTAGATTGTTGCTATTCGTCGTATGACGAAATACATTAGGGCTTAAGTGGCTAAAATAAAAACAAACAAGGGAAAGTCCCACATGGAGAGACTGATTCAGCTATAAGGCACAATATAGTGTTAGATCTGCTCCTCCCGTCACGTCCTCTGTCAGCTGGCCGTCCAACCTGGAGTCATACAGAGCAGTGGTTCTCAAGCACTTTCACGTCACAAGGACCCCCAGATCACACAAGGTCACAAGGACCCCCAGATCACACAAGGATGTGACCCCTGACATAGCCAACCTTGTCTACACCAGGGGTGCCCACACATTTATGACGTGAGATCTACTTTCAAAATGACCAGCTCAACAAGATCTACCCACTGAAAAAATAAATGTACCATTGCTGAAAATAGTTTAAATATATAATGTACCTGGGGGGGCTTTGGAATAGGCAGAGTTTCTGCTGTCAAAATATGTCCCCCCCGTATTTAACTTAAATGCCCAATGCATTCTCAATGGCAATAGCACAAACTTTGGCATGCTACTAGTCCTACATACTTATACCTAGAAACCCCATTCAAACCTATTTAGGTTCATCTTACGGTGGACATGTTTGCCTGAAAAGAAATCTTTGAAATGTTTCATAAAGAACTTTCACCTAGAAACTCCATTCACACTTTTTATAATTCAGCTTACTGTGGAGACACATGCTGGAACTTTTTACTTTGAAATGATTTGTAGTTATTTAACTTAAACGCCCAATGCATTCTCAATGACTACTACTCTATTTGTTGTATTTTATATTCAGCTCATCTAAATGATTCTCACTACTGTTAATAACAGCGACTACACTGAGTTTTCTATAGATCATAACATTATTTAGGTGGACCTGTTTTTTTAATATTTAATATTTCATTACATTTCTTCTCTTTTAAATAAAAATATAAAAAGTGAAAGGGGATGAGTAGAATTGTTTTAATTTCAATTAAGACACATTATTCGTTAGTGTTATTTATTAGGACTTACTTATATTATAGCGTTATATTATTGTGTTATTATTCATGTTCACACCAGAAAATGAAATGGATGTAGTGCTGACATTGTAAAGTGTAATGCGAATGTATTTCAGGGTGTTGGTGGATGTCATGTATTTATGTTATGTTGTATTTATAAAATATTCAAGCCTGCTAGCTTTTTAATATGCAATATTTATTTAATTATATATTTATCTTCCTAGATGGAAAGTCCCACAATTGTATGTTGTTGTGAAATGGATGGGAAAATGTTTCCCTTATGTTGTATTTTAATTAGTTAGGCCTACATTAGTTTGCCTGAATGTAGTAAACATTTTTAGTAATGTATATTTATTACTTCCTGCTTAGGTCTTCTTCACTTTTTAAAGTAGTGTTGAATACTGAACCTTGAGTGAGTTAGGTTGTGATTGGTGGACAGATGGTTCTATTGTTCTCCTCTTTGGCCAGTCATTGCAAGCCTCCACCTCAGGCTCTCTAGTATAAGAAGAGTGTAGTTGTAATGTCTCAGTCCACAACTCCTCTGGAACTCCTCCAGAATATCAATCATTTCGAACCAGAACTGACTGTGGACTCCAGACTTCAAGTGAAGATGAACAACAACAACAACAATTCTGCTCCTGAGGAGGGTGTGATGCTAGCAGACAGAATGGCTCGACAGGAAGAGGAGCTCACCTGTCCTGTTTGCTGCAACATCTTTACATATCCTGTTATCTGGCTGCCGTGTAGCCACAGCTTCTGCTGCGCCTGTCTGCAGCAATGGTGGGCGGTGAACAAGAACAGCGACTGTCCTGTTTGCAGAACAAACTCCCATGACCAACCTCCTGTCAACTTCTTAGAGGAGAGACGTCGCAGGTCTCTCAGAGATAATTCCAAAGTGAATACTCTATGTGATTCCTTTGACTCACTTCAAATACTACCTGAGGTTAATACTTTGTGTGAGTACTTTAATGTACTACAAATACAAAGAGGAAACTTTGTGTGAGTAATTTAGTACTGCATATAGTAGTGTAGTTTTTACAAGAGTGTAACCACCTTTACACCATGTTTTTTATTTTTTTTAAAGATATTTTTTTTGCGGCTTACGCCTTTTATTGGTTTTTTTGAAGGGACAGACAGTAGGCTGACAGGAAACGGGAGAGAGATGGGGGAAGACATGCAGTAAAGGCCGTGTCGGGCTCGGGAGTCGAACCCGCGGCACACTGCGACTGGATTACCAGTCGGGTGCCCAGACGGTTACGCCACCGCCTTGAGCACCCCAACCTTTATTTTTTTATTTTTTTCTGTGAAGAAAGCTAGTGCTAAGCATTTTCAACTTGTATTATGAACTTCTGATGATACTGATATGACAATATGAGAATCAGTGTTTGTCCACATTCGTCAGGAATTAAAATGTCATATTCATTATATTAATGAATGAATATGCATGCACTATAGTGGTGCAATTGCAACTCGTCTCTGTGTGTTACCCTGTGTTGTTTGAACAGATTATCACATTATATTATTCATCATTTGTTTAGATCATCATAGAGTGCATTGCGAAGTGAAATATTTACTGTGTTATACCAGTCAAAACATTCATATTTTTTTATTTTTCAAATAAAGGTTTGACAGCTACAGTTCCTTTGTGTGTTCATTACAGAGAGGCCATCACATGATCACAACACATCTGTTCAAACATTTTTACATTTTTACAGAGAGAATCCGATACCACAATTTATGTGTTAGCCAATGATACCGATACCGAATACCGATACCAGTGTTGTGATCTCGTGTTCATAGCTATTTAGCTATATATCTTGTGTTGTGTTTATAGCAGACTCCTCACTCAAATGTGCACTTATTTACCTGCCATAGTGTTAACCCCTTACCCCTGTGTCGGATCGGTGGTTAGACTGGCATATTCGCCGATACCGATATGACCCGATATGACAAATAAGGGCCGATACGGATACAGTATCGGGACATCTCTAATTTAAATAAAGATACAAAATAAAAAATCACCAGAGAATTCACACTGGAGAAGCCATACTGCTCTGACCAATATGGAAAAGGTAATTCAGAGAAACACTACAGGATTCACACGGGAAAGAAATAATTCAACTGAGTACTGTGTGGGAGGAGTTTTACTCAGTGTCATGGATACACACACATAGGCCTACATGCAGGAGTGAAAGCCTGCAGAGTTGCACTGTACCAAGTGTAGAAAAAGCTTTAGTAGGCCTATAACTCCAGGTTCTTTTAATATCCATCAGAGAAGTTACACTGGAGAGAAACACTACAAATGCAAGAGTGCCATATGTCTACATAAAATGCTATCTAGCCTATTCACACAAGCATGATTAAACTCACGACAGGGTTGAATAGAGTTTCTCTCCACACATATTTGCCTCTACTGCTGCCATGCACAGAAGATATTTCGAGAACCACCACTATAGACCAAGCAATGGTCAAACACCTCCTTCTAGTGACAAAACAGTGAGCATAGCATTGAATGATCCACCAGCATTATGCACTACTGAATGACAAAAGCGTAGATCAATTACTGACCGTCTAGCCATCATCATTACATACACTCTGTTCTTTTCAGACAAAACTAGGACAATTACTATGTTTTAATGACAATGGAACATCCTTATGCACCACTTTGACTGCATTACATGTGAATGGTAAAGCCATTCACACAGTATCACACGGTGTGATATATGGGTGGGGCAACAAGTAGGCCTAATCAGACTAACTTGTGAAAGAACACTGGCGAAACTACTGACATAGCCAACATTGTCTACACTCTACTACTCTATTGTATTTTTTATTCAGCTCATCTAAATGATTCTCACTACTGTTAATAACAGCGACTACACTGAGTTTTCTATAGATCATAACATTATTTAGGTTTTTTTAATATTTAATATTTCATTACATTTCTTCTCTTCTGAAAAATAAATATATAAAAAGTGAAAGGGGATGAGTAGAATTGTTTTAATTTCAATTAAGACACATTATTCGTTAGTGTTATTTATTAGGACTTACTTAGTGTTATATTATTGTGTTACTTCATGTTCACACCAGAAAATGAAATGGATGTAGTGTTGACATTGTAAAGTGTAATGCGAATGTATTTCAGGGTGTTGGTGGATGTCATGTATAGTTTACCCACATTATTAGCTATTCACATTGCTTAATAACATATTCAAGCCTGCTAGCTTTTTAATATGCAATATTTATTTAATTATATATTTATCTTCCTAGATGGAAAGTCCCACAATTGTATGTTGTTGTGAAATGGATGGGAAAAATGTTTCCCTTATGTTGTATTTTAATTAGTTAGGCCTACATTAGTTTGCCTGAATGTAGTAAACATTTTTAGTAATGTATATTTATTACTTCCTGCTTAGGTCTACTTCACTTTTTAAAGTAGTGTTGAATACTGAACCTTGAGTGAGTTAGGTTGTGATTGGTGGACAGATGGTTCTATTGTTCTCCTCTTTGGCCAGTCATTGCAAGCCTCCACCTCAGGCTCTCTAGTATAAGAAGAGTGTAGTTGTAATGTCTCAGTCCACAACTCCTCTGGAACTCCTCCAGAATATCAATCATTTCGAACCAGAACTGACTGTGGACTCCAGACTTCAAGTGAAGATGAACAACAACAACAACAATTCTGCTCCTGAGGAGGGTGTGATGCTAGCAGACAGAATGGCTCGACAGGAAGAGGAGCTCACCTGTCCTGTTTGCTGCAACATCTTTACATATCCTGTTATCTGGCTGCCGTGTAGCCACAGCTTCTGCTGCGCCTGTCTGCAGCAATGGTGGGCGGTGAACAAGAACAGCGACTGTCCTGTTTGCAGAACAAACTCCCATGACCAACCTCCTGTCAACTTCTTAGAGGAGAGACGTCGCAGGTCTCTCAGAGATAATTCCAAAGTGAATACTCTATGTGATTCCTTTGACTCACTTCAAATACTACCTGAGGTTAATACTTTGTGTGAGTACTTTAATGTACTACAAATACAAAGAGGAAACTTTGTGTGAGTAATTTAGTACTGCATATAGTAGTGTAGTTTTTACAAGAGTGTAACCACCTTTACACCATGTTTTTTATTTTTTTTAAAGATATTTTTTTTGCGGCTTACGCCTTTTATTGGTTTTTTTGAAGGGACAGACAGGAAACGGGAGAGAGATGGGGGAAGACATGCAGTAAAGGCCGTGTCGGGCTCGGGAGTCGAACCCGCGGCACACTGCGACTGGATTACCAGTCGGGTGCCCAGACGGTTACGCCACCGCCTTGAGCACCCCAACCTTTATTTTTTTATTTTTTTCTGTGAAGAAAGCTAGTGCTAAGCATTTTCAACTTGTATTATGAACTTCTGATGATACTGATATGACAATATGAGAATCAGTGTTTGTCCACATTCGTCAGGAATTAAAATGTCATATTCATTATATTAATGAATGAATATGCATGCACTATAGTGGTGCAATTGCAACTCGTCTCTGTGTGTTACCCTGTGTTGTTTGAACAGATTATCACATTATATTATTCATCATTTGTTTAGATCATCATAGAGTGCATTGCGAAGTGAAATATTTACTGTGTTATACCAGTCAAAACATTCATATTTTTTTATTTTTCAAATAAAGGTTTGACAGCTACAGTTCCTTTGTGTGTTCATTACAGAGAGGCCATCACATGATCACAACACATCTGTTCAAACATTTTTACATTTTTACAGAGAGAATCCGATACCACAATTTATGTGTTAGCCAATGATACCGATACCGAATACCGATACCAGTGTTGTGATCTCGTGTTCATAGCTATTTAGCTATATATCTTGTGTTGTGTTTATAGCAGACTCCTCACTCAAATGTGCACTTATTTACCTGCCATAGTGTTAACCCCTTACCCCTGTGTCGGATCGGTGGTTAGACTGGCATATTCGCCGATACCGATATGACCCGATATGACAAATAAGGGCCGATACGGATACAGTATCGGGACATCTCTAATTTAAATAAAGATAAAAAATAAAAAATCACCAGAGAATTCACACTGGAGAAGCCATACTGCTCTGACCAATATGGAAAAGGTAATTCAGAGAAACACTACAGGATTCACACGGGAAAGAAATAATTCAACTGAGTACTGTGTGGGAGGAGTTTTACTCAGTGTCATGGATACACACACATAGGCCTACATGCAGGAGTGAAAGCCTGCAGAGTTGCACTGTACCAAGTGTAGAAAAAGCTTTAGTAGGCCTATAACTCCAGGTTCTTTTAATATCCATCAGAGAAGTTACACTGGAGAGAAACACTACAAATGCAAGAGTGCCATATGTCTACATAAAATGCTATCTAGCCTATTCACACAAGCATGATTAAACTCACGACAGGGTTGAATAGAGTTTCTCTCCACACATATTTGCCTCTACTGCTGCCATGCACAGAAGATATTTCGAGAACCACCACTATAGACCAAGCAATGGTCAAACACCTCCTTCTAGTGACAAAACAGTGAGCATAGCATTGAATGATCCACCAGCATTATGCACTACTGAATGACAAAAGCGTAGATCAATTACTGACCGTCTAGCCATCATCATTACATACACTCTGTTCTTTTCAGACAAAACTAGGACAATTACTATGTTTTAATGACAATGGAACATCCTTATGCACCACTTTGACTGCATTACATGTGAATGGTAAAGCCATTCACACAGTATCACACGGTGTGATATATGGGTGGGGCAACAAGTAGGCCTAATCAGACTAACTTGTGAAAGAACACTGGCGAAACTACTGACATAGCCAACATTGTCTACACTCTACTACTCTATTGTATTTTTTATTCAGCTCATCTAAATGATTCTCACTACTGTTAATAACAGCGACTACACTGAGTTTTCTATAGATCATAACATTATTTAGGTTTTTTTAATATTTAATATTTCATTACATTTCTTCTCTTCTGAAAAATAAAAATATAAAAAGTGAAAGGGGATGAGTAGAATTGTTTTAATTTCAATTAAGACACATTATTCGTTAGTGTTATTTATTAGGACTTACTTAGTGTTATATTATTGTGTTACTTCATGTTCACACCAGAAAATGAAATGGATGTAGTGTTGACATTGTAAAGTGTAATGCGAATGTATTTCAGGGTGTTGGTGGATGTCATGTATAGTTTACCAACATTATTAGCTATTCACATTGCTTAATAACATATTCAAGCCTGCTAGCTTTTTAATATGCAATATTTATTTAATTATATATTTATCTTCCTAGATGGAAAGTCCCACAATTGTATGTTGTTGTGAAATGGATGGGAAAATGTTTCCCTTATGTTGTATTTTAATTAGTTAGGCCTACATTAGTTTGCCTGAATGTAGTAAACATTTTTAGTAATGTATATTTATTACTTCCTGCTTAGGTCTTCTTCACTTTTTAAAGTAGTGTTGAATACTGAACCTTGAGTGAGTTAGGTTGTGATTGGTGGACAGATGGTTCTATTGTTCTCCTCTTTGGCCAGTCATTGCAAGCCTCCACCTCAGGCTCTCTAGTATAAGAAGAGTGTAGTTGTAATGTCTCAGTCCACAACTCCTCTGGAACTCCTCCAGAATATCAATCATTTCGAACCAGAACTGACTGTGGACTCCAGACTTCAAGTGAAGATGAACAACAACAACAACAATTCTGCTCCTGAGGAGGGTGTGATGCTAGCAGACAGAATGGCTCGACAGGAAGAGGAGCTCACCTGTCCTGTTTGCTGCAACATCTTTACATATCCTGTTATCTGGCTGCCGTGTAGCCACAGCTTCTGCTGCGCCTGTCTGCAGCAATGGTGGGCGGTGAACAAGAACAGCGACTGTCCTGTTTGCAGAACAAACTCCCATGACCAACCTCCTGTCAACTTCTTAGAGGAGAGACGTCGCAGGTCTCTCAGAGATAATTCCAAAGTGAATACTCTATGTGATTCCTTTGACTCACTTCAAATACTACCTGAGGTTAATACTTTGTGTGAGTACTTTAATGTACTACAAATACAAAGAGGAAACTTTGTGTGAGTAATTTAGTACTGCATATAGTAGTGTAGTTTTTACAAGAGTGTAACCACCTTTACACCATGTTTTTTATTTTTTTTAAAGATATTTTTTTTGCGGCTTACGCCTTTTATTGTTTTTTTTGAAGGGACAGACAGTAGGCTGACAGGAAACGGGAGAGAGATGGGGGAAGACATGCAGTAAAGGCCGTGTCGGGCTCGGGAGTCGAACCCGCGGCACACTGCGACTGGATTACCAGTCGGGTGCCCAGACGGTTACGCCACCGCCTTGAGCACCCCAACCTTTATTTTTTTATTTTTTTCTGTGAAGAAAGCTAGTGCTAAGCATTTTCAACTTGTATTATGAACTTCTGATGATACTGATATGACAATATGAGAATCAGTGTTTGTCCACATTCGTCAGGAATTAAAATGTCATATTCATTATATTAATGAATGAATATGCATGCACTATAGTGGTGCAATTGCAACTCGTCTCTGTGTGTTACCCTGTGTTGTTTGAACAGATTATCACATTATATTATTCATCATTTGTTTAGATCATCATAGAGTGCATTGCGAAGTGAAATATTTACTGTGTTATACCAGTCAAAACATTCATATTTTTTTCTTTTTCAAATAAAGGTTTGACAGCTACAGTTCCTTTGTGTGTTCATTACAGAGAGGCCATCACATGATCACAACACATCTGTTCAAACATTTTTACATTTTTACAGAGAGAATCCGATACCACAATTTATGTGTTAGCCAATGATACCGATACCGAATACCGATACCAGTGTTGTGATCTCGTGTTCATAGCTATTTAGCTATATATCTTGTGTTGTGTTTATAGCAGACTCCTCACTCAAATGTGCACTTATTTACCTGCCATAGTGTTAACCCCTTACCCCTGTGTACCGATATGACCCGATATGACAAATAAGGGCCGATACGGATACAGTATCGGGACATCTCTAATTTAAATAAAGATAAAAAATAAAAGATCACCAGAGAATTCACACTGGAGAAGCCATACTGCTCTGACCAATATGGAAAAGGTAATTCAGAGAAACACTACAGGATTCACACGGGAAAGAAATAATTCAACTGAGTACTGTGTGGGAGGAGTTTTACTCAGTGTCATGGATCCACACACATAGGCCTACATGCAGGAGTGAAAGCCTGCAGAGTTGCACTGTACCAAGTGTAGAAAAAGCTTTAGTAGGCCTATAACTCCAGGTTCTTTTAATATCCATCAGAGAAGTTACACTGGAGAGAAACACTACAAATGCAAGAGTGCCATATGTCTACATAAAATGCTATCTAGCCTATTCACACAAGCATGATTAAACTCACGACAGGGTTGAATAGAGTTTCTCTCCACACATATTTGCCTCTACTGCTGCCATGCACAGAAGATATTTCGAGAACCACCACTATAGACCAAGCAATGGTCAAACACCTCCTTCTAGTGACAAAACAGTGAGCATAGCATTGAATGATCCACCAGCATTATGCACTACTGAATGACAAAAGCGTAGATCAATTACTGACCGTCTAGCCATCATCATTACATACACTCTGTTCTTTTCAGACAAAACTAGGACAATTACTATGTTTTAATGACAATGGAACATCCTTATGCACCACTTTGACTGCATTACATGTGAATGGTAAAGCCATTCACACAGTATCACACGGTGTGATATATGGGTGGGGCAACAAGTAGGCCTAATCAGACTAACTTGTGAAAGAACACTGGCGAAACTACTGACATAGCCAACATTGTCTACACTCTACTACTCTATTGTATTTTTTATTCAGCTCATCTAAATGATTCTCACTACTGTTAATAACAGCGACTACACTGAGTTTTCTATAGATCATAACATTATTTAGGTTTTTTAAATATTTAATATTTCATTACATTTCTTCTCTTCTGAAAAATAAAAATATAAAAAGTGAAAGGGGATGAGTAGAATTGTTTTAATTTCAATTAAGACACATTATTCGTTAGTGTTATTTATTAGGACTTACTTAGTGTTATATTATTGTGTTACTTCATGTTCACACCAGAAAATGAAATGGATGTAGTGTTGACATTGTAAAGTGTAATGCGAATGTATTTCAGGGTGTTGGTGGATGTCATGTATAGTTTACCCACATTATTAGCTATTCACATTGCTTAATAACATATTCAAGCCTGCTAGCTTTTTAATATGCAATATTTATTTAATTATATATTTATCTTCCTAGATGGAAAGTCCCACAATTGTATGTTGTTGTGAAATGGATGGGAAAAATGTTTCCCTTATGTTGTATTTTAATTAGTTAGGCCTACATTAGTTTGCCTGAATGTAGTAAACATTTTTAGTAATGTATATTTATTACTTCCTGCTTAGGTCTACTTCACTTTTTAAAGTAGTGTTGAATACTGAACCTTGAGTGAGTTAGGTTGTGATTGGTGGACAGATGGTTCTATTGTTCTCCTCTTTGGCCAGTCATTGCAAGCCTCCACCTCAGGCTCTCTAGTATAAGAAGAGTGTAGTTGTAATGTCTCAGTCCACAACTCCTCTGGAACTCCTCCAGAATATCAATCATTTCGAACCAGAACTGACTGTGGACTCCAGACTTCAAGTGAAGATGAACAACAACAACAACAATTCTGCTCCTGAGGAGGGTGTGATGCTAGCAGACAGAATGGCTCGACAGGAAGAGGAGCTCACCTGTCCTGTTTGCTGCAACATCTTTACATATCCTGTTATCTGGCTGCCGTGTAGCCACAGCTTCTGCTGCGCCTGTCTGCAGCAATGGTGGGCGGTGAACAAGAACAGCGACTGTCCTGTTTGCAGAACAAACTCCCATGACCAACCTCCTGTCAACTTCTTAGAGGAGAGACGTCGCAGGTCTCTCAGAGATAATTCCAAAGTGAATACTCTATGTGATTCCTTTGACTCACTTCAAATACTACCTGAGGTTAATACTTTGTGTGAGTACTTTAATGTACTACAAATACAAAGAGGAAACTTTGTGTGAGTAATTTAGTACTGCATATAGTAGTGTAGTTTTTACAAGAGTGTAACCACCTTTACACCATGTTTTTTATTTTTTTTAAAGATATTTTTTTTGCGGCTTACGCCTTTTATTGGTTTTTTTGAAGGGACAGACAGTAGGCTGACAGGAAACGGGAGAGAGATGGGGGAAGACATGCAGTAAAGGCCGTGTCGGGCTCGGGAGTCGAACCCGCGGCACACTGCGACTGGATTACCAGTCGGGTGCCCAGACGGTTACGCCACCGCCTTGAGCACCCCAACCTTTATTTTTTTATTTTTTTATGTGAAGAAAGCTAGTGCTAAGCATTTTCAACTTGTATTATGAACTTCTGATGATACTGATATGACAATATGAGAATCAGTGTTTGTCCACATTCGTCAGGAATTAAAATGTCATATTCATTATATTAATGAATGAATATGCATGCACTATAGTGGTGCAATTGCAACTCGTCTCTGTGTGTTACCCTGTGTTGTTTGAACAGATTATCACATTATATTATTCATCATTTGTTTAGATCATCATAGAGTGCATTGCGAAGTGAAATATTTACTGTGTTATACCAGTCAAAACATTCATATTTTTTTCTTTTTCAAATAAAGGTTTGACAGCTACAGTTCCTTTGTGTGTTCATTACAGAGAGGCCATCACATGATCACAACACATCTGTTCAAACATTTTTACATTTTTACAGAGAGAATCCGATACCACAATTTATGTGTTAGCCAATGATACCGATACCGAATACCGATACCAGTGTTGTGATCTCGTGTTCATAGCTATTTAGCTATATATCTTGTGTTGTGTTTATAGCAGACTCCTCACTCAAATGTGCACTTATTTACCTGCCATAGTGTTAACCCCTTACCCCTGTGTACCGATATGACCCGATATGACAAATAAGGGCCGATACGGATACAGTATCGGGACATCTCTAATTTAAATAAAGATAAAAAATAAAAGATCACCAGAGAATTCACACTGGAGAAGCCATACTGCTCTGACCAATATGGAAAAGGTAATTCAGAGAAACACTACAGGATTCACACGGGAAAGAAATAATTCAACTGAGTACTGTGTGGGAGGAGTTTTACTCAGTGTCATGGATCCACACACATAGGCCTACATGCAGGAGTGAAAGCCTGCAGAGTTGCACTGTACCAAGTGTAGAAAAAGCTTTAGTAGGCCTATAACTCCAGGTTCTTTTAATATCCATCAGAGAAGTTACACTGGAGAGAAACACTACAAATGCAAGAGTGCCATATGTCTACATAAAATGCTATCTAGCCTATTCACACAAGCATGATTAAACTCACGACAGGGTTGAATAGAGTTTCTCTCCACACATATTTGCCTCTACTGCTGCCATGCACAGAAGATATTTCGAGAACCACCACTATAGACCAAGCAATGGTCAAACACCTCCTTCTAGTGACAAAACAGTGAGCATAGCATTGAATGATCCACCAGCATTATGCACTACTGAATGACAAAAGCGTAGATCAATTACTGACCGTCTAGCCATCATCATTACATACACTCTGTTCTTTTCAGACAAAACTAGGACAATTACTATGTTTTAATGACAATGGAACATCCTTATGCACCACTTTGACTGCATTACATGTGAATGGTAAAGCCATTCACACAGTATCACACGGTGTGATATATGGGTGGGGCAACAAGTAGGCCTAATCAGACTAACTTGTGAAAGAACACTGGCGAAACTACTGACATAGCCAACATTGTCTACACTCTACTACTCTATTGTATTTTTTATTCAGCTCATCTAAATGATTCTCACTACTGTTAATAACAGCGACTACACTGAGTTTTCTATAGATCATAACATTATTTAGGTTTTTTAAATATTTAATATTTCATTACATTTCTTCTCTTCTGAAAAATAAAAATATAAAAAGTGAAAGGGGATGAGTAGAATTGTTTTAATTTCAATTAAGACACATTATTCGTTAGTGTTATTTATTAGGACTTACTTAGTGTTATATTATTGTGTTACTTCATGTTCACACCAGAAAATGAAATGGATGTAGTGTTGACATTGTAAAGTGTAATGCGAATGTATTTCAGGGTGTTGGTGGATGTCATGTATAGTTTACCCACATTATTAGCTATTCACATTGCTTAATAACATATTCAAGCCTGCTAGCTTTTTAATATGCAATATTTATTTAATTATATATTTATCTTCCTAGATGGAAAGTCCCACAATTGTATGTTGTTGTGAAATGGATGGGAAAAATGTTTCCCTTATGTTGTATTTTAATTAGTTAGGCCTACATTAGTTTGCCTGAATGTAGTAAACATTTTTAGTAATGTATATTTATTACTTCCTGCTTAGGTCTACTTCACTTTTTAAAGTAGTGTTGAATACTGAACCTTGAGTGAGTTAGGTTGTGATTGGTGGACAGATGGTTCTATTGTTCTCCTCTTTGGCCAGTCATTGCAAGCCTCCACCTCAGGCTCTCTAGTATAAGAAGAGTGTAGTTGTAATGTCTCAGTCCACAACTCCTCTGGAACTCCTCCAGAATATCAATCATTTCGAACCAGAACTGACTGTGGACTCCAGACTTCAAGTGAAGATGAACAACAACAACAACAACAATTCTGCTCCTGAGGAGGGAGTGATGCTAGCAGACAGAATGGCTGTCCTGCTCACCTGTCCTGTTTGCTGCAACATCTTTAAACATCCTGTTATCCTGTCGTGTAGCCACAGCTTCTGCAGCGCCTGTCTGCAGCAATGGTGGACGGTGAACAAGAACAGGGACTGTCCTGTTTGCAGAACAAACTCCTCCCAGGACCAACCTCCTGTCAACTTGGCCTTGAAGAACCTCTCTGAGAAATTCTTAGAGGAGAGAAGTCGCAGGTCTGTGAATACTCTATGTGGTTACTTTGACTCACTTACTACCTGAGGTTAATACTTTGTGTGAGTACTTTAATGTACTACAAATACAAAGAGGAAACTTTGTGTGATGAGTAATTTAGTACTGCATATACTACAAGACATAGTATTTAGTAGTGTGTTGTAGTAGTGTAGATCATTTGAATACTATATCAGTATTGAGCTTGTATAGGTGTGCTATTTTTGATAGCATCCCTATTCCCCCAGAATAGGGATGCTGGTGTTCAAGGTGTTAATTTAGTAAAAAATACTAAGGCAGGATTGAATCAATTAACATGTTTTCCGTCAAAAAAATAAAAACACCACATAGACATCCATTGACATATGCATTACATGGCTTGTTAGTTAGTATTACAGTACACATGTATGGGACACGTATACAAAAGGCTGATTATATGGCCAGGGAGTCATTTTTACTGAATCATTTGAACAGATTGAGCACCCCAACCTTTATGAACACATCTGTGAAGAAAGCTAGTTTCAACTTGTATTATGACCTTCTGATGATACTGATGACAATATGAGAATCAGTGTTTGTCCACATTCGTCAGGAATTAAAATGTCATATTCATTATATTAATGAATGAATATGCATACACTAGTGGTGCAATTGCAACTCGTCTCCGTGTGTTAACGTGTGTTGTTTGAACAGATTATCACATTATAGTATTCATCATTTGTTTAGATCATCATAGAGTGCATTGCAAAGTGAAATATGTACTGTGTTATGATCAAGATTCCTATTTTTCTTCTTTTTCAAATAAAGATTTGACAGCTACAGTTCCTTTGTGTGTTCATTACAGAGAGGCCATCACATGATCACAACACTGTTCACGGTTTCACCTCATTTAATTATGGGCATCTTGTACTGTGAACAATACCGTGTTTTAATGACAATGGAACACCACTTTGACTGCATTACATGTGAATGGTAAAGCCATAGCAGACCAATCAATGTATCACACCCACCCAACAAGTAATCAGGCACTTGTGAGGCCTCATTCACACATATCAAACGGATGTTCTGTGCCGTCTTAGCTGTCTCTGATTAATGGCTGCCACAATGCAATTCCAATGGGAGTCACATGGTTTGACCAAACATTTGTGTTTGATGAGGCTGCAATCAGCAATAAAACACAAATGTTTGGCCAAACCAAAAATATCGGACAGATCCGTCTTGAGCACATGACTATAGAGATACTGTGTAGCGATTTGCGGGATTTTTGGACAAAATCTGGAGGAGTAATATTAAAAGATGTGTTTTACAAAAGTCGACCTCCTGGTGGCGTTCTGAAAAACTGACGGACGGAGTGCAAAACATACTCTATCCCCTCCCCATGCCTTCGGCCTGGTGGAGACAATAAGGGATAGATTGATACCACATGGGCCAAAGTAGCACTAATTCCAGAGACCTTCCCTGATCCACTGCTTACAACAGGTGACAGTCAGTCTGTGTCCTATGAGACAGACTGAGTAGAAAATAATTGTGCCATTTTATCATGATTATTATTAGTGAGGATAGGTTGAAAAGTGAAGCTTGAAGATAGGTTGAAAAGTGGTGAAGTGGTCCTTTACACATTGTGGTGCATTGAGCTTGTAGATCAGCTACAGTATGTTTGAATCAGAGTGTAGAGTAGGAGAGTAGCGACACGCTTTGATCTCGCCACAAAGCGGGTGCCTATGGGCTATAGTTCCAAACATTGCTCCTATGGCTGGAACTATCCCTATCCCATTGAGATAAAACGAGCACTTCCGCATTCCATTGTTACAATGGGAGTTAACGCTAGTGTCGCCACTCTGTTACTATTCCACTCAGGTTTGAATGGCCCAACAATGAAATGGGGTTATAAAGTGGTTAAACTGATGTGTACGTAAGCCTTGCCGAGCCATGAGGCCCATATAGGGACAGGAGCCTATCTCCTGTTTCTGTAGGGTGAGGCAGCTTGATGTACAAGTACACCCCCTGGACATGGCGCTATAGTATGTCGCAGGGACTTACCCCCAATCCCAACCCTTGATGCTGAGAGCCAAGCAGGGAGGCATTGGGTCCCGTTTCTGGTCTGGTATGACCCGGCTGGGGATCGAACCCCGACCGCAAGGCCACTGAGCTGATGTGTAAAGCGATATAAACTCATTTTGCTGGGAACACGTTGGAACCCCTTCGAGGATCCCACTTGGATCCAACCTGTACTTATCCAACCTGTACATATGTTATTTTTACCTTTTAGGATGATTAGAATTTTGTTGTTATTTTTCATGTCATGATTATGAATTGAATACCCAGGACCTGAATGGAAAGACCGCAAGGACTTTTTTCTGATTTAATTTCTGTTTGACCGTACCCTGTACTGATACATTTCTGCCAATAAAGTATTCAATCAATCAAACTTTGCACCCCACTTTGACGACCAATGACCTAAACAACTAGCTTTGTTAACACATGGCTACATTGCTTTGTCAAAGCTGAAAGTAGCAACAAAATGATGTGACATTTCCTCCAGAAAATCAAATTTGATTAATCAATCAAATGATTTGTTTTCACAACGGAGAACATATTACACAAAAGACAATGAGAGGGTTTAACAGTAGCAATCACATGACAACCATCATGGGAAGCATGTGTTCAGCATTTTGCTGTTGCATGTTTTGTGAAATCTTGCAACGAGCAAAAAAACATTGACAATAGAAGATCTACATCTTGCAATGTGTTGCGATGCAAGCTTGTAGATTCTACAAGCTTGCATCGCAACACATTGCAAATTTGTAGATTGTTGCTATTCGTCGTATGACGAAATACATTAGGGCTTAAGTGGCTAAAATAAAAACAAACAAGGGAAAGTCCCACATGGAGAGACTGATTCAGCTATAAGGCACAATATAGTGTTAGATCTGCTCCTCCCGTCACGTCCTCTGTCAGCTGGCCGTCCAACCTGGAGTCATACAGAGCAGTGGTTCTCAAGCACTTTCACGTCACAAGGACCCCCAGATCACACAAGGTCACAAGGACCCCCAGATCACACAAGGATGTGACCCCTGACATAGCCAACCTTGTCTACACCAGGGGTGCCCACACATTTATGACGTGAGATCTACTTTCAAAATGACCAGCTCAACAAGATCTACCCACTGAAAAAATAAATGTACCATTGCTGAAAATAGTTTAAATATATAATGTACCTGGGGGGGCTTTGGAATAGGCAGAGTTTCTGCTGTCAAAATATGTCCCCCCCGTATTTAACTTAAATGCCCAATGCATTCTCAATGGCAATAGCACAAACTTTGGCATGCTACTAGTCCTACATACTTATACCTAGAAACCCCATTCAAACCTATTTAGGTTCATCTTACGGTGGACATGTTTGCCTGAAAAGAAATCTTTGAAATGTTTCATAAAGAACTTTCACCTAGAAACTCCATTCACACTTTTTATAATTCAGCTTACTGTGGAGACACATGCTGGAACTTTTTACTTTGAAATGATTTGTAGTTATTTAACTTAAACGCCCAATGCATTCTCAATGACTACTACTCTATTTGTTGTATTTTATATTCAGCTCATCTAAATGATTCTCACTACTGTTAATAACAGCGACTACACTGAGTTTTCTATAGATCATAACATTATTTAGGTGGACCTGTTTTTTTAATATTTAATATTTCATTACATTTCTTCTCTTTTAAATAAAAATATAAAAAGTGAAAGGGGATGAGTAGAATTGTTTTAATTTCAATTAAGACACATTATTCGTTAGTGTTATTTATTAGGACTTACTTATATTATAGCGTTATATTATTGTGTTATTATTCATGTTCACACCAGAAAATGAAATGGATGTAGTGCTGACATTGTAAAGTGTAATGCGAATGTATTTCAGGGTGTTGGTGGATGTCATGTATTTATGTTATGTTGTATTTATAAAATATTCAAGCCTGCTAGCTTTTTAATATGCAATATTTATTTAATTATATATTTATCTTCCTAGATGGAAAGTCCCACAATTGTATGTTGTTGTGAAATGGATGGGAAAATGTTTCCCTTATGTTGTATTTTAATTAGTTAGGCCTACATTAGTTTGCCTGAATGTAGTAAACATTTTTAGTAATGTATATTTATTACTTCCTGCTTAGGTCTTCTTCACTTTTTAAAGTAGTGTTGAATACTGAACCTTGAGTGAGTTAGGTTGTGATTGGTGGACAGATGGTTCTATTGTTCTCCTCTTTGGCCAGTCATTGCAAGCCTCCACCTCAGGCTCTCTAGTATAAGAAGAGTGTAGTTGTAATGTCTCAGTCCACAACTCCTCTGGAACTCCTCCAGAATATCAATCATTTCGAACCAGAACTGACTGTGGACTCCAGACTTCAAGTGAAGATGAACAACAACAACAACAACAATTCTGCTCCTGAGGAGGGTGTGATGCTAGCAGACAGAATGGCTCGACAGGAAGAGGAGCTCACCTGTCCTGTTTGCTGCAACATCTTTACATATCCTGTTATCTGGCTGCCGTGTAGCCACAGCTTCTGCTGCGCCTGTCTGCAGCAATGGTGGGCGGTGAACAAGAACAGCGACTGTCCTGTTTGCAGAACAAACTCCCATGAACAACCTCCTGTCAACTTCTTAGAGGAGAGACGTCGCAGGTCTCTCAGAGATAATTCCAAAGTGAATACTCTATGTGATTCCTTTGACTCAAGTGAGTGCATTGCGAAGTGAAATATTTACTGTGTTATACCAGTCAAAACATTCATATTTTTTTCTTTTTCAAATAAAGGTTTGACAGCTACAGTTCCTTTGTGTGTTCATTACAGAGAGGCCATCACATGATCACAACACATCTGTTCAAACATTTTTACATTTTTACAGAGAGAATCCGATACCACAATTTATGTGTTAGCCAATGATACCGATACCGAATACCGATACCAGTGTTGTGATCTCGTGTTCATAGCTATTTAGCTATATATCTTGTGTTGTGTTTATAGCAGACTCCTCACTCAAATGTGCACTTATTTACCTGCCATAGTGTTAACCCCTTACCCCTGTGTCGGATCGGTGGTTAGACTGGCATATTCGCCGATACCGATATGACCCGATATGACAAATAAGGGCCGATACGGATACAGTATCGGGACATCTCTAATTTAAATAAAGATAAAAAATAAAAGATCACCAGAGAATTCACACTGGAGAAGCCATACTGCTCTGACCAATATGGAAAAGGTAATTCAGAGAAACACTACAGGATTCACACGGGAAAGAAATAATTCAACTGAGTACTGTGTGGGAGGAGTTTTACTCAGTGTCATGGATCCACACACATAGGCCTACATGCAGGAGTGAAAGCCTGCAGAGTTGCACTGTACCAAGTGTAGAAAAAGCTTTAGTAGGCCTATAACTCCAGGTTCTTTTAATATCCATCAGAGAAGTTACACTGGAGAGAAACACTACAAATGCAAGAGTGCCATATGTCTACATAAAATGCTATCTAGCCTATTCACACAAGCATGATTAAACTCACGACAGGGTTGAATAGAGTTTCTCTCCACACATATTTGCCTCTACTGCTGCCATGCACAGAAGATATTTCGAGAACCACCACTATAGACCAAGCAATGGTCAAACACCTCCTTCTAGTGACAAAACAGTGAGCATAGCATTGAATGATCCACCAGCATTATGCACTACTGAATGACAAAAGCGTAGATCAATTACTGACCGTCTAGCCATCATCATTACATACACTCTGTTCTTTTCAGACAAAACTAGGACAATTACTATGTTTTAATGACAATGGAACATCCTTATGCACCACTTTGACTGCATTACATGTGAATGGTAAAGCCATTCACACAGTATCACACGGTGTGATATATGGGTGGGGCAACAAGTAGGCCTAATCAGACTAACTTGTGAAAGAACACTGGCGAAACTACTGACATAGCCAACATTGTCTACACTCTACTACTCTATTGTATTTTTTATTCAGCTCATCTAAATGATTCTCACTACTGTTAATAACAGCGACTACACTGAGTTTTCTATAGATCATAACATTATTTAGGTTTTTTAAATATTTAATATTTCATTACATTTCTTCTCTTCTGAAAAATAAAAATATAAAAAGTGAAAGGGGATGAGTAGAATTGTTTTAATTTCAATTAAGACACATTATTCGTTAGTGTTATTTATTAGGACTTACTTAGTGTTATATTATTGTGTTACTTCATGTTCACACCAGAAAATGAAATGGATGTAGTGTTGACATTGTAAAGTGTAATGCGAATGTATTTCAGGGTGTTGGTGGATGTCATGTATAGTTTACCCACATTATTAGCTATTCACATTGCTTAATAACATATTCAAGCCTGCTAGCTTTTTAATATGCAATATTTATTTAATTATATATTTATCTTCCTAGATGGAAAGTCCCACAATTGTATGTTGTTGTGAAATGGATGGGAAAAATGTTTCCCTTATGTTGTATTTTAATTAGTTAGGCCTACATTAGTTTGCCTGAATGTAGTAAACATTTTTAGTAATGTATATTTATTACTTCCTGCTTAGGTCTACTTCACTTTTTAAAGTAGTGTTGAATACTGAACCTTGAGTGAGTTAGGTTGTGATTGGTGGACAGATGGTTCTATTGTTCTCCTCTTTGGCCAGTCATTGCAAGCCTCCACCTCAGGCTCTAAGAAGAGTGTAGTTGTAATGTCTCAGTCCACAACTCCTCTGGAACTCCTCCAGAATATCAATCATTTCGAACCAGAACTGACTGTGGACTCCAGACTTCAAGTGAAGATGAACAACAACAACAACAACAATTCTGCTCCTGAGGAGGGAGTGATGCTAGCAGACAGAATGGCTGTCCTGCTCACCTGTCCTGTTTGCTGCAACATCTTTAAACATCCTGTTATCCTGTCGTGTAGCCACAGCTTCTGCAGCGCCTGTCTGCAGCAATGGTGGACGGTGAACAAGAACAGGGACTGTCCTGTTTGCAGAACAAACTCCTCCCAGGACCAACCTCCTGTCAACTTGGCCTTGAAGAACCTCTCTGAGAAATTCTTAGAGGAGAGAAGTCGCAGGTCTGTGAATACTCTATGTGGTTACTTTGTCTCTGATTAATGGCTGCCACAATGCAATTCCAATGGGAGTCACATGGTTTGACCAAACATTTGTGTTTGATGAGGCTGCAATCAGCAATAAAACACAAATGTTTGGCCAAACCAAAAATATCGGACAGATCCGTCTTGAGCACATGACTATAGAGATACTGTGTAGCGATTTGCGGGATTTTTGGACAAAATCTGGAGGAGTAATATTAAAAGATGTGTTTTACAAAAGTCGACCTCCTGGTGGCGTTCTGAAAAACTGACGGACGGAGTGCAAAACATACTCTATCCCCTCCCCATGCCTTCGGCCTGGTGGAGACAATAAGGGATAGATTGATACCACATGGGCCAAAGTAGCACTAATTCCAGAGACCTTCCCTGATCCACTGCTTACAACAGGTGACAGTCAGTCTGTGTCCTATGAGACAGACTGAGTAGAAAATAATTGTGCCATTTTATCATGATTATTATTAGTGAGGATAGGTTGAAAAGTGAAGCTTGAAGATGAAAAGTGGTGAAGTGGTCCTTTACACATTGTGGTGCATTGAGCTTGTAGATCAGCTACAGTATGTTTGAATCAGAGTGTAGAGTAGGAGAGTAGCGACACGCTTTGATCTCGCCACAAAGCGGGTGCCTATGGGCTATAGTTCCAAACATTGCTCCTATGGCTGGAACTATCCCTATCCCATTGAGATAAAACGAGCACTTCCGCATTCCATTGTTACAATGGGAGTTAACGCTAGTGTCGCCACTCTGTTACTATTCCACTCAGGTTTGAATGGCCCAACAATGAAATGGGGTTATAAAGTGGTTAAACTGATGTGTACGTAAGCCTTGCCGAGCCATGAGGCCCATATAGGGACAGGAGCCTATCTCCTGTTTCTGTAGGGTGAGGCAGCTTGATGTACAAGTACACCCCCTGGACATGACGCTATAGTATGTCGCAGGGACTTACCCCCAATCCCAACCCTTGATGCTGAGAGCCAAGCAGGGAGGCATTGGGTCCCGTTTCTGGTCTGGTATGACCCGGCTGGGGATCGAACCCCGACCGCAAGGCCACTGAGCTGATGTGTAAAGCGATATAAACTAATTTTGCTGGGAACACGTTGGAACCTCTTCGAGGATCCCACTTGGATCCAACCTGTACTTATCCAACCTGTACATATGTTATTTTTACCTTTTAGGATGATTAGAATTTTGTTGTTATTTTTCATGTCATGATTATGAATTGAATACCCAGGACCTGAATGGAAACAAGACCGCAAGGACTTTTTTCTGATTTAATTTCTGTTTGACCGTACCCTGTACTGATACATTTCTGCCAATAAAGTATTCAATCAATCAAACTTTGCACCCCACTTTGACGACCAATGACCTAAACAACTAGCTTTGTTAACACATGGCTACATTGCTTTGTCAAAGCTGAAAGTAGCAACAAAATGATGTGACATTTCCTCCAGAAAATCAAATTTGATTAATCAATCAAATGATTTGTTTTCACAACGGAGAACATATTACACAAAAGACAATGAGAGGGTTTAACAGTAGCAATCACATGACAACCATCATGGGAAGCATGTGTTCAGCATTTTGCTGTTGCATGTTTTGTGAAATCTTGCAACGAGCAAAAAAACATTGACAATAGAAGATCTACATCTTGCAATGTGTTGCGATGCAAGCTTGTAGATTCTACAAGCTTGCATCGCAACACATTGCAAATTTGTAGATTGTTGCTATTCGTCGTATGACGAAATACATTAGGGCTTAAGTGGCTAAAATAAAAACAAACAAGGGAAAGTCCCACATGGAGAGACTGATTCAGCTATAAGGCACAATATAGTGTTAGATCTGCTCCTCCCGTCACGTCCTCTGTCAGCTGGCCGTCCAACCTGGAGTCATACAGAGCAGTGGTTCTCAAGCACTTTCACGTCACAAGGACCCCCAGATCACACAAGGTCACAAGGACCCCCAGATCACACAAGGATGTGACCCCTGACATAGCCAACCTTGTCTACACCAGGGGTGCCCACACATTTATGACGTGAGATCTACTTTCAAAATGACCAGCTCAACAAGATCTACCCACTGAAAAAATAAATGTACCATTGCTGAAAATAGTTTAAATATATAATGTACCTGGGGGGGCTTTGGAATAGGCAGAGTTTCTGCTGTCAAAATATGTCCCCCCCGTATTTAACTTAAATGCCCAATGCATTCTCAATGGCAATAGCACAAACTTTGGCATGCTACTAGTCCTACATACTTATACCTAGAAACCCCATTCAAACCTATTTAGGTTCATCTTACGGTGGACATGTTTGCCTGAAAAGAAATCTTTGAAATGTTTCATAAAGAACTTTCACCTAGAAACTCCATTCACACTTTTTATAATTCAGCTTACTGTGGAGACACATGCTGGAACTTTTTACTTTGAAATGATTTGTAGTTATTTAACTTAAACGCCCAATGCATTCTCAATGACTACTACTCTATTTGTTGTATTTTATATTCAGCTCATCTAAATGATTCTCACTACTGTTAATAACAGCGACTACACTGAGTTTTCTATAGATCATAACATTATTTAGGTGGACCTGTTTTTTTAATATTTAATATTTCATTACATTTCTTCTCTTTTAAATAAAAATATAAAAAGTGAAAGGGGATGAGTAGAATTGTTTTAATTTCAATTAAGACACATTATTCGTTAGTGTTATTTATTAGGACTTACTTATATTATAGCGTTATATTATTGTGTTATTATTCATGTTCACACCAGAAAATGAAATGGATGTAGTGCTGACATTGTAAAGTGTAATGCGAATGTATTTCAGGGTGTTGGTGGATGTCATGTATTTATGTTATGTTGTATTTATAAAATATTCAAGCCTGCTAGCTTTTTAATATGCAATATTTATTTAATTATATATTTATCTTCCTAGATGGAAAGTCCCACAATTGTATGTTGTTGTGAAATGGATGGGAAAATGTTTCCCTTATGTTGTATTTTAATTAGTTAGGCCTACATTAGTTTGCCTGAATGTAGTAAACATTTTTAGTAATGTATATTTATTACTTCCTGCTTAGGTCTTCTTCACTTTTTAAAGTAGTGTTGAATACTGAACCTTGAGTGAGTTAGGTTGTGATTGGTGGACAGATGGTTCTATTGTTCTCCTCTTTGGCCAGTCATTGCAAGCCTCCACCTCAGGCTCTCTAGTATAAGAAGAGTGTAGTTGTAATGTCTCAGTCCACAACTCCTCTGGAACTCCTCCAGAATATCAATCATTTCGAACCAGAACTGACTGTGGACTCCAGACTTCAAGTGAAGATCAACAACAACAACAATTCTGCTCCTGAGGAGGGTGTGATGCTAGCAGACAGAATGGCTCGACAGGAAGAGGAGCTCACCTGTCCTGTTTGCTGCAACATCTTTACATATCCTGTTATCTGGCTGCCGTGTAGCCACAGCTTCTGCTGCGCCTGTCTGCAGCAATGGTGGGCGGTGAACAAGAACAGCGACTGTCCTGTTTGCAGAACAAACTCCCATGACCAACCTCCTGTCAACTTCTTAGAGGAGAGACGTCGCAGGTCTCTCAGAGATAATTCCAAAGTGAATACTCTATGTGATTCCTTTGACTCACTTCAAATACTACCTGAGGTTAATACTTTGTGTGAGTACTTTAATGTACTACAAATACAAAGAGGAAACTTTGTGTGAGTAATTTAGTACTGCATATAGTAGTGTAGTTTTTACAAGAGTGTAACCACCTTTACACCATGTTTTTTATTTTTTTTAAAGATATTTTTTTTGCGGCTTACGCCTTTTATTGGTTTTTTTGAAGGGACAGACAGTAGGCTGACAGGAAACGGGAGAGAGATGGGGGAAGACATGCAGTAAAGGCTGTGTCGGGCTCGGGAGTCGAACCCGCGGCACACTGTGCCCAGACGGTTACGCCACCGCCTTGAGCACCCCAACCTTTATTTTTTTATTTTTTTCTGTGAAGAAAGCTAGTGCTAAGCATTTTCAACTTGTATTATGAACTTCTGATGATACTGATATGACAATATGAGAATCAGTGTTTGTCCACATTCGTCAGGAATTAAAATGTCATATTCATTATATTAATGAATGAATATGCATGCACTATAGTGGTGCAATTGCAACTCGTCTCTGTGTGTTACCCTGTGTTGTTTGAACAGATTATCACATTATATTATTCATCATTTGTTTAGATCATCATAGAGTGCATTGCGAAGTGAAATATTTACTGTGTTATACCAGTCAAAACATTCATATTTTTTTATTTTTCAAATAAAGGTTTGACAGCTACAGTTCCTTTGTGTGTTCATTACAGAGAGGCCATCACATGATCACAACACATCTGTTCAAACATTTTTACATTTTTACAGAGAGAATCCGATACCACAATTTATGTGTTAGCCAATGATACCGATACCGAATACCGATACCAGTGTTGTGATCTCGTGTTCATAGCTATTTAGCTATATATCTTGTGTTGTGTTTATAGCAGACTCCTCACTCAAATGTGCACTTATTTACCTGCCATAGTGTTAACCCCTTACCCCTGTGTCGGATCGGTGGTTAGACTGGCATATTCGCCGATACCGATATGACCCGATATGACAAATAAGGGCCGATACGGATACAGTATCGGGACATCTCTAATTTAAATAAAGATACAAAATAAAAAATCACCAGAGAATTCACACTGGAGAAGCCATACTGCTCTGACCAATATGGAAAAGGTAATTCAGAGAAACACTACAGGATTCACACGGGAAAGAAATAATTCAACTGAGTACTGTGTGGGAGGAGTTTTACTCAGTGTCATGGATACACACACATAGGCCTACATGCAGGAGTGAAAGCCTGCAGAGTTGCACTGTACCAAGTGTAGAAAAAGCTTTAGTAGGCCTATAACTCCAGGTTCTTTTAATATCCATCAGAGAAGTTACACTGGAGAGAAACACTACAAATGCAAGAGTGCCATATGTCTACATAAAATGCTATCTAGCCTATTCACACAAGCATGATTAAACTCACGACAGGGTTGAATAGAGTTTCTCTCCACACATATTTGCCTCTACTGCTGCCATGCACAGAAGATATTTCGAGAACCACCACTATAGACCAAGCAATGGTCAAACACCTCCTTCTAGTGACAAAACAGTGAGCATAGCATTGAATGATCCACCAGCATTATGCACTACTGAATGACAAAAGCGTAGATCAATTACTGACCGTCTAGCCATCATCATTACATACACTCTGTTCTTTTCAGACAAAACTAGGACAATTACTATGTTTTAATGACAATGGAACATCCTTATGCACCACTTTGACTGCATTACATGTGAATGGTAAAGCCATTCACACAGTATCACACGGTGTGATATATGGGTGGGGCAACAAGTAGGCCTAATCAGACTAACTTGTGAAAGAACACTGGCGAAACTACTGACATAGCCAACATTGTCTACACTCTACTACTCTATTGTATTTTTTATTCAGCTCATCTAAATGATTCTCACTACTGTTAATAACAGCGACTACACTGAGTTTTCTATAGATCATAACATTATTTAGGTTTTTTTAATATTTAATATTTCATTACATTTCTTCTCTTCTGAAAAATAAATATATAAAAAGTGAAAGGGGATGAGTAGAATTGTTTTAATTTCAATTAAGACACATTATTCGTTAGTGTTATTTATTAGGACTTACTTAGTGTTATATTATTGTGTTACTTCATGTTCACACCAGAAAATGAAATGGATGTAGTGTTGACATTGTAAAGTGTAATGCGAATGTATTTCAGGGTGTTGGTGGATGTCATGTATAGTTTACCCACATTATTAGCTATTCACATTGCTTAATAACATATTCAAGCCTGCTAGCTTTTTAATATGCAATATTTATTTAATTATATATTTATCTTCCTAGATGGAAAGTCCCACAATTGTATGTTGTTGTGAAATGGATGGGAAAATGTTTCCCTTATGTTGTATTTTAATTAGTTAGGCCTACATTAGTTTGCCTGAATGTAGTAAACATTTTTAGTAATGTATATTTATTACTTCCTGCTTAGGTCTTCTTCACTTTTTAAAGTAGTGTTGAATACTGAACCTTGAGTGAGTTAGGTTGTGATTGGTGGACAGATGGTTCTATTGTTCTCCTCTTTGGCCAGTCATTGCAAGCCTCCACCTCAGGCTCTCTAGTATAAGAAGAGTGTAGTTGTAATGTCTCAGTCCACAACTCCTCTGGAACTCCTCCAGAATATCAATCATTTCGAACCAGAACTGACTGTGGACTCCAGACTTCAAGTGAAGATGAACAACAACAACAACAATTCTGCTCCTGAGGAGGGTGTGATGCTAGCAGACAGAATGGCTCGACAGGAAGAGGAGCTCACCTGTCCTGTTTGCTGCAACATCTTTACATATCCTGTTATCTGGCTGCCGTGTAGCCACAGCTTCTGCTGCGCCTGTCTGCAGCAATGGTGGGCGGTGAACAAGAACAGCGACTGTCCTGTTTGCAGAACAAACTCCCATGACCAACCTCCTGTCAACTTCTTAGAGGAGAGACGTCGCAGGTCTCTCAGAGATAATTCCAAAGTGAATACTCTATGTGATTCCTTTGACTCACTTCAAATACTACCTGAGGTTAATACTTTGTGTGAGTACTTTAATGTACTACAAATACAAAGAGGAAACTTTGTGTGAGTAATTTAGTACTGCATATAGTAGTGTAGTTTTTACAAGAGTGTAACCACCTTTACACCATGTTTTTTATTTTTTTTAAAGATATTTTTTTTGCGGCTTACGCCTTTTATTGGTTTTTTTGAAGGGACAGACAGTAGGCTGACAGGAAACGGGAGAGAGATGGGGGAAGACATGCAGTAAAGGCCGTGTCGGGCTCGGGAGTCGAACCCGCGGCACACTGCGACTGGATTACCAGTCGGGTGCCCAGACGGTTACGCCACCGCCTTGAGCACCCCAACCTTTATTTTTTTATTTTTTTCTGTGAAGAAAGCTAGTGCTAAGCATTTTCAACTTGTATTATGAACTTCTGATGATACTGATATGACAATATGAGAATCAGTGTTTGTCCACATTCGTCAGGAATTAAAATGTCATATTCATTATATTAATGAATGAATATGCATGCACTATAGTGGTGCAATTGCAACTCGTCTCTGTGTGTTACCCTGTGTTGTTTGAACAGATTATC
Source organism: Electrona antarctica (assembly GCF_951216825.1). NCBI lineage: Eukaryota > Metazoa > Chordata > Actinopteri > Myctophiformes > Myctophidae > Electrona > Electrona antarctica. Next base: position 40,727,242 of record NC_136797.1, read on the forward strand.
ACATTATATTATTCATCATTTGTTTAGATCATCATAGAGTGCATTGCGAAGTGAAATATTTACTGTGTTATACCAGTCAAAACATTCATATTTTTTTCTTTTTCAAATAAAGGTTTGACAGCTACAGTTCCTTTGTGTGTTAATTACAGAGAGGCCATCACATGATCACAACACATCTGTTCAAACATTTTTACATTTTTACAGAGAGAATCCGATACCACAATTTATGTGTTAGCCAATGATACCGATACCGAATACCGATACCAGTGTTGTGATCTCGTGTTCATAGCTATTTAGCTATATATCTTGTGTTGTGTTTATAGCAGACTCCTCACTCAAATGTGCACTTATTTACCTGCCATAGTGTTAACCCCTTACCCCTGTGTCGGATCGGTGGTTAGACTGGCATATTCGCCGATACCGATATGACCCGATATGACAAATAAGGGCCGATACGGATACAGTATCGGGACATCTCTAATTTAAATAAAGATAAAAAATAAAAGATCACCAGAGAATTCACACTGGAGAAGCCATACTGCTCTGACCAATATGGAAAAGGTAATTCAGAGAAACACTACAGGATTCACACGGGAAAGAAATAATTCAACTGAGTACTGTGTGGGAGGAGTTTTACTCAGTGTCATGGATCCACACACATAGGCCTACATGCAGGAGTGAAAGCCTGCAGAGTTGCACTGTACCAAGTGTAGAAAAAGCTTTAGTAGGCCTATAACTCCAGGTTCTTTTAATATCCATCAGAGAAGTTACACTGGAGAGAAACACTACAAATGCAAGAGTGCCATATGTCTACATAAAATGCTATCTAGCCTATTCACACAAGCATGATTAAACTCACGACAGGGTTGAATAGAGTTTCTCTCCACACATATTTGCCTCTACTGCTGCCATGCACAGAAGATATTTCGAGAACCACCACTATAGACCAAGCAATGGTCAAACACCTCCTTCTAGTGACAAAACAGTGAGCATAGCATTGAATGATCCACCAGCATTATGCACTACTGAATGACAAAAGCGTAGATCAATTACTGACCGTCTAGCCATCATCATTACATACACTCTGTTCTTTTCAGACAAAACTAGGACAATTACTATGTTTTAATGACAATGGAACATCCTTATGCACCACTTTGACTGCATTACATGTGAATGGTAAAGCCATTCACACAGTATCACACGGTGTGATATATGGGTGGGGCAACAAGTAGGCCTAATCAGACTAACTTGTGAAAGAACACTGGCGAAACTACTGACATAGCCAACATTGTCTACACTCTACTACTCTATTGTATTTTTTATTCAGCTCATCTAAATGATTCTCACTACTGTTAATAACAGCGACTACACTGAGTTTTCTATAGATCATAACATTATTTAGGTTTTTTAAATATTTAATATTTCATTACATTTCTTCTCTTCTGAAAAATAAAAATATAAAAAGTGAAAGGGGATGAGTAGAATTGTTTTAATTTCAATTAAGACACATTATTCGTTAGTGTTATTTATTAGGACTTACTTAGTGTTATATTATTGTGTTACTTCATGTTCACACCAGAAAATGAAATGGATGTAGTGTTGACATTGTAAAGTGTAATGCGAATGTATTTCAGGGTGTTGGTGGATGTCATGTATAGTTTACCCACATTATTAGCTATTCACATTGCTTAATAACATATTCAAGCCTGCTAGCTTTTTAATATGCAATATTTATTTAATTATATATTTATCTTCCTAGATGGAAAGTCCCACAATTGTATGTTGTTGTGAAATGGATGGGAAAAATGTTTCCCTTATGTTGTATTTTAATTAGTTAGGCCTACATTAGTTTGCCTGAATGTAGTAAACATTTTTAGTAATGTATATTTATTACTTCCTGCTTAGGTCTACTTCACTTTTTAAAGTAGTGTTGAATACTGAACCTTGAGTGAGTTAGGTTGTGATTGGTGGACAGATGGTTCTATTGTTCTCCTCTTTGGCCAGTCATTGCAAGCCTCCACCTCAGGCTCTCTAGTATAAGAAGAGTGTAGTTGTAATGTCTCAGTCCACAACTCCTCTGGAACTCCTCCAGAATATCAATCATTTCGAACCAGAACTGACTGTGGACTCCAGACTTCAAGTGAAGATGAACAACAACAACAACAACAATTCTGCTCCTGAGGAGGGAGTGATGCTAGCAGACAGAATGGCTGTCCTGCTCACCTGTCCTGTTTGCTGCAACATCTTTAAACATCCTGTTATCCTGTCGTGTAGCCACAGCTTCTGCAGCGCCTGTCTGCAGCAATGGTGGACGGTGAACAAGAACAGGGACTGTCCTGTTTGCAGAACAAACTCCTCCCAGGACCAACCTCCTGTCAACTTGGCCTTGAAGAACCTCTCTGAGAAATTCTTAGAGGAGAGAAGTCGCAGGTCTGTGAATACTCTATGTGGTTACTTTGACTCACTTACTACCTGAGGTTAATACTTTGTGTGAGTACTTTAATGTACTACAAATACAAAGAGGAAACTTTGTGTGATGAGTAATTTAGTACTGCATATACTACAAGACATAGTATTTAGTAGTGTGTTGTAGTAGTGTAGATCATTTGAATACTATATCAGTATTGAGCTTGTATAGGTGTGCTATTTTTGATAGCATCCCTATTCCCCCAGAATAGGGATGCTGGTGTTCAAGGTGTTAATTTAGTAAAAAATACTAAGGCAGGATTGAATCAATTAACATGTTTTCCGTCAAAAAAATAAAAACACCACATAGACATCCATTGACATATGCATTACATGGCTTGTTAGTTAGTATTACAGTACACATGTCTGGGACACGTATACAAAAGGCTGATTATATGGCCAGGGAGTCATTTTTACTGAATCATTTGAACAGATTGAGCACCCCAACCTTTATGAACACATCTGTGAAGAAAGCTAGTTTCAACTTGTATTATGACCTTCTGATGATACTGATGACAATATGAGAATCAGTGTTTGTCCACATTCGTCAGGAATTAAAATGTCATATTCATTATATTAATGAATGAATATGCATACACTAGTGGTGCAATTGCAACTCGTCTCCGTGTGTTAACGTGTGTTGTTTGAACAGATTATCACATTATAGTATTCATCATTTGTTTAGATCATCATAGAGTGCATTGCAAAGTGAAATATGTACTGTGTTATGATCAAGATTCCTATTTTTCTTCTTTTTCAAATAAAGATTTGACAGCTACAGTTCCTTTGTGTGTTCATTACAGAGAGGCCATCACATGATCACAACACTGTTCACGGTTTCACCTCATTTAATTATGGGCATCTTGTACTGTGAACAATACCGTGTTTTAATGACAATGGAACACCACTTTGACTGCATTACATGTGAATGGTAAAGCCATAGCAGACCAATCAATGTATCACACCCACCCAACAAGTAATCAGGCACTTGTGAGGCCTCATTCACACATATCAAACGGATGTTCTGTGCCGTCTTAGCTGTCTCTGATTAATGGCTGCCACAATGCAATTCCAATGGGAGTCACATGGTTTGACCAAACATTTGTGTTTGATGAGGCTGCAATCAGCAATAAAACACAAATGTTTGGCCAAACCAAAAATATCGGACAGATCCGTCTTGAGCACATGACTATAGAGATACTGTGTAGCGATTTGCGGGATTTTTGGACAAAATCTGGAGGAGTAATATTAAAAGATGTGTTTTACAAAAGTCGACCTCCTGGTGGCGTTCTGAAAAACTGACGGACGGAGTGCAAAACATACTCTATCCCCTCCCCATGCCTTCGGCCTGGTGGAGACAATAAGGGATAGATTGATACCACATGGGCCAAAGTAGCACTAATTCCAGAGACCTTCCCTGATCCACTGCTTACAACAGGTGACAGACTGAGTAGAAAATAATTGTGCCATTTTATCATGATTATTATTAGTGAGGATAGGTTGAAAAGTGAAGCTTGAAGATAGGTTGAAAAGTGGTGAAGTGGTCCTTTACACATTGTGGTGCATTGAGCTTGTAGATCAGCTACAGTATGTTTGAATCAGAGTGTAGAGTAGGAGAGTAGCGACACGCTTTGATCTCGCCACAAAGCGGGTGCCTATGGGCTATAGTTCCAAACATTGCTCCTATGGCTGGAACTATCCCTATCCCATTGAGATAAAACGAGCACTTCCGCATTCCATTGTTACAATGGGAGTTAACGCTAGTGTCGCCACTCTGTTACTATTCCACTCAGGTTTGAATGGCCCAACAATGAAATGGGGTTATAAAGTGGTTAAACTGATGTGTACGTAAGCCTTGCCGAGCCATGAGGCCCATATAGGGACAGGAGCCTATCTCCTGTTTCTGTAGGGTGAGGCAGCTTGATGTACAAGTACACCCCCTGGACATGACGCTATAGTATGTCGCAGGGACTTACCCCCAATCCCAACCCTTGATGCTGAGAGCCAAGCAGGGAGGCATTGGGTCCCGTTTCTGGTCTGGTATGACCCGGCTGGGGATCGAACCCCGACCGCAAGGCCACTGAGCTGATGTGTAAAGCGATATAAACTCATTTTGCTGGGAACACGTTGGAACCCCTTCGAGGATCCCACTTGGATCCAACCTGTACTTATCCAACCTGTACATATGTTATTTTTACCTTTTAGGATGATTAGAATTTTGTTGTTATTTTTCATGTCATGATTATGAATTGAATACCCAGGACCTGAATGGAAACAAGACCGCAAGGACTTTTTTCTGATTTAATTTCTGTTTGACCGTACCCTGTACTGATACATTTCTGCCAATAAAGTATTCAATCAATCAAACTTTGCACCCCACTTTGACGACCAATGACCTAAACAACTAGCTTTGTTAACACATGGCTACATTGCTTTGTCAAAGCTGAAAGTAGCAACAAAATGATGTGACATTTCCTCCAGAAAATCAAATTTGATTAATCAATCAAATGATTTGTTTTCACAACGGAGAACATATTACACAAAAGACAATGAGAGGGTTTAACAGTAGCAATCACATGACAACCATCATGGGAAGCATGTGTTCAGCATTTTGCTGTTGCATGTTTTGTGAAATCTTGCAACGAGCAAAAAAACATTGACAATAGAAGATCTACATCTTGCAATGTGTTGCGATGCAAGCTTGTAGATTCTACAAGCTTGCATCGCAACACATTGCAAATTTGTAGATTGTTGCTATTCGTCGTATGACGAAATACATTAGGGCTTAAGTGGCTAAAATAAAAACAAACAAGGGAAAGTCCCACATGGAGAGACTGATTCAGCTATAAGGCACAATATAGTGTTAGATCTGCTCCTCCCGTCACGTCCTCTGTCAGCTGGCCGTCCAACCTGGAGTCATACAGAGCAGTGGTTCTCAAGCACTTTCACGTCACAAGGACCCCCAGATCACACAAGGTCACAAGGACCCCCAGATCACACAAGGATGTGACCCCTGACATAGCCAACCTTGTCTACACCAGGGGTGCCCACACATTTATGACGTGAGATCTACTTTCAAAATGACCAGCTCAACAAGATCTACCCACTGAAAAAATAAATGTACCATTGCTGAAAATAGTTTAAATATATAATGTACCTGGGGGGGCTTTGGAATAGGCAGAGTTTCTGCTGTCAAAATATGTCCCCCCCGTATTTAACTTAAATGCCCAATGCATTCTCAATGGCAATAGCACAAACTTTGGCATGCTACTAGTCCTACATACTTATACCTAGAAACGTTAAAGGTTACTTTAGTAACCACGGTTGTATATATAAATTGAACGAAATACCTTTCGTTTATGGGTAGGTTTCCTTCAAAACCTAGCTGCAGAACATTATTTTATGTACTCCCAGGACAGAAAATTCTAGAATTTTCGCTGTCCTGGGCTCTAAGGGTGACGTAGGAAGCCACGCCTATCCCGTATAGATACCTGCGTGGCTACGTCAGCCCTCATTCGGAACTTTTCTTCTGCTTTAGAGAACAGAAGGGCGTTCCACGAAAGGTATTTCGTTCAATTTATATATACAACCGTGGTTACTAAAGTAACCTTTAACGTTGTATTATATAGAAATTTCACGAAATACCTTTCGTTTATGGGACTTTATGAACTCCCGTGACCTGAACTTCCAGTGGGTCCCAGGTAAACCTTTTGGGAGGGGCTCGGACCCTTTTGGGTCCAGAACCTAGTCCTTGTGGAGAGCAGGAGGCAGCGCTATGCTGCCCTGATGCTTTACTGAGCAGCGGCCCCCAAGACCGCGTGCGCTAGCGAAGGCGCTGCCACATCTAGGTTATAGTATGTGGCGAAAGTCGAGGGTGTAGACCAGCTTGCTGCTGTGCAGACTTCCTGAATGGAGACACCCTTGTAGAGTGCCCAGGAAGCTGCCACACCTCTTGTGGAGTGGGCCCTCAGGGCTTGAGGGGAATCCACGCCTTGGCTAGTGTAGGCCAGACGGATGGCTTCCACTATCCAGTTAGAGATAGTGACCTTCGTGACGGGCTTTCCTTTGGTCCTGGCACCCCAGGACACAAAGAGTTGGCTTCCTTGTCTGAAGGGAGCCAGTCTATCCGCGTATATGCGTAAAGCTCTGACTGGGCAGAGGCAATTAAGCCTGCTGTCTTCGTCAGAGGAGAACGGCGGGGGATGGAAAGCCTGTAGGTTCACTGGCACACACACTGAGAGAGCATTTTTGGGAATGAAGGCGGGGTTTGCCTTTAGGGTGACCTTGGTCGACCCCTCATCGAACCTCATGCAGTCTGGAGAGATCGAGAGCGCATGTAGGTCGCTGACCCTTTTTGCTGTCGTGAGTGCGATCAGGAGAGCCACCTTCAGGGTTAGGAGCTTGAGGCTCACGGTTTGTAGTGGTTCAAAGGGTGCTGTAGCCAGAGCCTTTAGAACCAGGGACAAATCCCACGAGGGAACGAGGGATCTGCATGTCCTATGTTCCCTGCGTACACCCTTCATGAATTGTTTTACCAGCGGGTGCTTCCACACCGTCTGGTTATCAAAGCCTGGGTGGCAGGCAGAGATTGCCGCCAAATGGACCTTGACTGAGGAGAGGCCTAGACCGCTGTCTAGAAGCTCCTGCAGGAATGACAGGACGTCGATCACTGAGGCCTGGTAGGGGACTGTTTGGTCTGGTCTTCGTGAGCACCAATGCTCGAAGACGCGCCAGGCTGTGTCGTAACGGTCCCTTGTTGACTGGGCTCTGCCTTTCTGAATCGTTTCGATTACGTTCGGAGGTAGACCCACGGCAGTCAACATCACCCTTTGACGGGCCAGACCCATAGGTCTAGGTCCTGGGGGTGAGGGTGGAAGATCTCCCCCCTCGCTTGAGAGAGGAGATCCGCTCGAAGGGGAATTCTCCACGGCTGGTCGTAGAGGAGAGGGGTTATTTCCGACCTCCAGACCCCCCACGACGGGGCTATTAGGAGCACCTTCAGACCCTGAGTCCTCACTCTGTCCAGAGTGGGGCTGATGAGGGATAGCGGGGGAAAGGCGTAGAGAAGGGTTTTGGGCCATTGGTGTGACAGAGCGTCTAGCCCCAACGTTGATGGTCCCCTGATTGCGAAGAAGAGGGGACACTTCGTGTTCTCCTCTGTGGCAAAGAGATCCACCTTGGATTTCCCAAACCTGCTCCAGACCTGGGCCACTGCATGAGGGTGTAGTGACCAGTCTGAGTAGCGGAGAGGTCCTCTGGACAGCAGGTCTGCCCCTGTGTTCAGAAGACCTGGGACGTGACACGCTACTATTGAGAGGACGCGTGTGTTGCACCACAGGATCAGTTTCTGAGCCAGTTGATGAAGACGAGGGGACCTGAGTCCACCTTGTCTGTTGATGTAGCACATGGCCGTGGTGTTGTCTGTCCTGACTAGGACATGGCAACCCAGGATGCGCTGCTCGAAGTGTTTCAGGGCGAGGAAGACTGCCATGAGCTCTAAGTAATTTATGTGAAGGGCACGTAGTGGCCCCAACCATAAACCTCTGGCTGTGAGTCCTTCCATCGTGGCTCCCCAGCCTGTCATGCTGGCGTCTGTAGTGATGACTTTCCTGATCAGAGGCTTTCCCATGGGGACGCCCTCTGAGAGGGTTTTCCTGTCTGAAGGCCATTAACCCCGCCATCCGGAGGCATGCATGAAAAGGAATCGAGCGTCCCCTTTTGAATGACGCCACGCACTGCAGTGTTGCGTCTATTCTCTCTTGGCTCAGGCGGGCCGTGTAAGAGATTGAGTTCAGTGTTATGCCTATAAAGTCTATTGACTGTGTTGGCATAAGCATGCTCTTCTCGTGGTTTATTATAAACCCAAGCGAGTCGAGGTGGCTGAGCACACGATGTGTGTGCGACAGTGCTTCTCGTGGAGAGTCTGCAAGTAGGATCCAGTCGTCTACGTATGTAGCGAGACGGATCCCTTGCTGTCGGAGCGGAGCGATAGCTGCCGCGGTGCACTTTATGAAGACTCTGGGACTCAGTGACATTCCGAAGGGAAGGACTGTGTACTCGTACACTTTTCCTCTGAACCCGAAGCGCAGAAATTTTCTGTGCGGCGGGTAAATCGGAATGTGGAAATATGCGTCTTGCAGGTCTATTGATGTAAACCAGTCCCCTTCGCGAATTAGGCGTAGGAGGACTGGTGGAGTAAGCATTTTGAATCGCAGCTTTTTTAAGTGACGATTCAATGCCCTCAGGTCTAGAATGGGACGGAGTCCGCCCCCCTTTTTCTTTACCAAGAAATAGCGGGAGTAAAAACCGTTCATTGATTGGTCGAGGGCCACCTCTGTGATGGCGCCTTTCTGCATTAATGAATTGATTTCCTCTTGCAGAATGGCGGCCTTTTGCCCGCTCGCTTCTGAGAAAATAATTTTCCTGGAAGTGGGCGGTCTCGAGGCGAACTGTAGCCTGTATCCTGTCTGAATTGTACGGATTATCCACGGGGAAGCCCCGGATATCCGCCATTGTGACAGATGACGTGACAAAGGGTTCCCTGTGCTTGTCAGCGTGGTGCATGGCCTGCCTATGGGAAGACTTACTTTGTGTGAAATGTCTCCCTCTAGTGAATTTTTTCGGTATTGAGTTTGGAAAAAATTGGCGTGGAGTTTTTTGCCTGTGACAGCTAAAGCTGTCACAGTGTGGGTTATCTTTCCCACTGGGCCTATGCCCTTCAGAGTTGGTTTTATTGTTTTTTGTGTTTTTTGTTTTTTTGTTTTCTTTATTGAACAACGTGGAAAAACATACACATGTGAATTGCACATAACAATTTTCGGGGTCTGTACAACGGTGCTCACAGCACTGTGTACAGGCCCCCTTAAGCGCTTCAGCGCAGGCTCTGAGGTGAGATCTGTGATCCCCACCTCTGGCCTTGAACTCTGAGTGTGGTGGGGAAGATGACCCGGCCCGGGCAGGTCATTTGCGCTTCCCCTGGCCTCGGCCTCTGGGAGCGCTCCTGGCCTTGTAGGGCGGCGGAGAGGTGCGGCGGTCTGCTCTGCCTCGGCCTGCAGGCTGTCGCTGTCTATCTCCGCTCCGGTCCTGGGACCTGGGTTTGTCATCGGTCTTGGCCTTCCAGGGTGCCTTCTTAGCCTTGGGGCGGCCTACCGGGGCGGCCTGGTTGGCCAGCGGTTCGAGCGCCTTCATCGTCTTGGTGGAGGACTCGAGCTGTTGGATGGTCTCTGACATCTTGGCCAGAGCGTCCTTAAACATACTGTCTGGGTGGATATTTCCAGCCACAAACTCTTTCTTTGTCTCCAGGGAGATGGCGCTGGTCTGATCGACCCAACGCCATCTCTCCTGGAGGATGGAACATGCCATTGCCTTGGCGTTGTGGAGAGTGGAGTCCCTCTGGAGGGTGGCCATCTCGTGATTCAGGCGGCGTAACTCGGCCAGGTCTTCTGGCAGTTCCGCTAGCTGGACTTTAATGGACTTCTGTCCCATCTCAATGAGGAGGCTCTTCATGGAACCCTGGAGAAGTGCTCCTGCATTGAGGGCCTTCGCCACGAAGGACATGTGTGCATACTGCCACTTGTTCAGTTTTGAGGCTTCCCTCACGCTGCTGGACAGGAGCTGCGGTTCCTTTACGTGGTGATCCACTCTAGGAGCTGCAGGGTTGGCCAGGTAGGCCGCTATAGCCTTGTCCATAGCTGGCATGAAGTCTATGGCGAGGGTTTGTTTATCTGGTATGTCGTTGGGCCCCTTGGCGCTGGCCTTGGGAAAATCCACCTTCAGGAGGGGTTCGTCCCAGGCGTGCATCATGGCCTCCTCGAAGCCCTGTGCCATAGGGAGCTTCTGTCTTCTAGGTGCAGGGGGGGGGGCGGACTCATCAGTCCTGCCTTCCCATGGTAGTACCTTGACAGTTGACTTAGGCCATGTGTGGTTACAACGTGCACTAGCCTTCCTGTATATCTCGTAAATATTGGAGTCATCCATGGGGGGTACAGGAGGCGGGGGGACAGGAGCCCTGGCTTGCTGGTGCTCCTGTATGTCCATGGCATCCAGGTCGTCGAAGGGGCGACGAGTGGTGCTGACGTAGTCCCCGGGGGAGAGGTCATCATGGCCATCTCGCTCGTCCGCGTAGGCCTCGTCCAGGACGTGGTAGTCCTGGAGTTGCTCCTGGAAGGAAGGGAGCTCGTCATCACGAAGCTCCCCTTCCTCCCTGGTAGTCCAATGCTCCGCACCGGGAGACATTGCGCAGTCTGGGGAAGGGTCCAGGCGGTCCACCATATAGCTGGGTGCAACGGCAGGCTGTCTGCGTCTAGCTGTATGTCTGGGCGGGCACTCAATGGTGGCCTGCACGACGTGTTGTCGAGCACGTGGAGCTGGGGAAGAGCGGCGCGGTGCGAAGGTATCCCTTGGCCTCGCGCCATGAGCCTCGTAATCAGTGGCCTCGTGAGCCCTGGTTGCAGAGGCTGAAGTAGCGTACCTGTCTCGGCTAGCGCCGGCAGGTGCTGCTCTTGAAGAAGAGGCTCCGGTTGGGGCTCTGTTGCCCGAGTAGTCGAGCCTCTGTCTCGGGGTAGCTCGTTGTCCCTCTCCGGTGACGCGGGGCCAAAGCCCCTTTGGCGGGACTTGTATGCGAGCTCGTCGCGGGGGAGGAGTGGGGCTCCTCTCTCGGAGTCCGTGGGCGGCAAAGTTGTCATAATACCTTTGGACACGTCCGAGCCTGTTGTTTAGGACGTCGTCGTCCATTTTCTCACAATGGAGGCAAACGGGACCGATTTCCTCCATGGACTCACGGGTGTGGGTGAGGCCGAGACAATACATGCACTCGTCATGCCCGTCTTTGCCCGACATCGTGTTCCCGCATCCCCAGGTGGAGCACGTCTTTTGTTTGGGGCCTTCTTGACAGTCGGCGGGCACCGGCTGTCCTCGATGGCGTCTTTCCCCGGGCTGGGTCTCCCTCGTCAGCGACATGGTTGCTTGTAGAGAGAGGAGTCCGAGTGCTTAACAGCCACAGGTTTATCTTCCTCGTGGCGTGTAATAGTAGACCACAGGCGTATCTGCCTAGTAGCGCTAAGCTAACTATCGATAGCTTTAAGCTAACAAACGCTAGCTTTAGCGAGAGAGAAAAAGAGGCGCGAGCTGTTTTTTCGACAAGCTAGCGTAGCAACAAGTTGCCTAGAACTCACTTGTGTCGAAGTTCGGCTTTTTTTCTCGAGAAGTATCCTTCTGTTTGCTTCGAGAGTGTGCCAGAGATCTCACGGTCCTAAAGAATTAATCTCTCGGCCGAGTTTGCGAGATATATTACCCTGCACACACTGGAATGTTAAAGTTCGTTCTCGCAGCTTAGCAGAAGAAAAGTTGAATGAGGGCTGACGTAGCCACGCAGGTATCTATACGGGATAGGCGTGGCTTCCTACGTCACCCTTAGAGCCCAGGACAGCGAAAATTCTAGAATTTTCTGTCCTGGGAGTACATAAAATAATGTTCTGCAGCTAGGTTTTGAAGGAAACCTACCCATAAACGAAAGGTATTTCGTGAAATTTCTATATAATACAACCCCATTCAAACCTATTTAGGTTCATCTTACGGTGGACATGTTTGCCTGAAAAGAAATCTTTGAAATGTTTCATAAAGAACTTTCACCTAGAAACTCCATTCACACTTTTTATAATTCAGCTTACTGTGGAGACACATGCTGGAACTTTTTACTTTGAAATGATTTGTAGTTATTTAACTTAAACGCCCAATGCATTCTCAATGACTACTACTCTATTTGTTGTATTTTATATTCAGCTCATCTAAATGATTCTCACTACTGTTAATAACAGCGACTACACTGAGTTTTCTATAGATCATAACATTATTTAGGTGGACCTGTTTTTTTAATATTTAATATTTCATTACATTTCTTCTCTTTTAAATAAAAATATAAAAAGTGAAAGGGGATGAGTAGAATTGTTTTAATTTCAATTAAGACACATTATTCGTTAGTGTTATTTATTAGGACTTACTTATATTATAGCGTTATATTATTGTGTTATTATTCATGTTCACACCAGAAAATGAAATGGATGTAGTGCTGACATTGTAAAGTGTAATGCGAATGTATTTCAGGGTGTTGGTGGATGTCATGTATTTATGTTATGTTGTATTTATAAAATATTCAAGCCTGCTAGCTTTTTAATATGCAATATTTATTTAATTATATATTTATCTTCCTAGATGGAAAGTCCCACAATTGTATGTTGTTGTGAAATGGATGGGAAAATGTTTCCCTTATGTTGTATTTTAATTAGTTAGGCCTACATTAGTTTGCCTGAATGTAGTAAACATTTTTAGTAATGTATATTTATTACTTCCTGCTTAGGTCTTCTTCACTTTTTAAAGTAGTGTTGAATACTGAACCTTGAGTGAGTTAGGTTGTGATTGGTGGACAGATGGTTCTATTGTTCTCCTCTTTGGCCAGTCATTGCAAGCCTCCACCTCAGGCTCTCTAGTATAAGAAGAGTGTAGTTGTAATGTCTCAGTCCACAACTCCTCTGGAACTCCTCCAGAATATCAATCATTTCGAACCAGAACTGACTGTGGACTCCAGACTTCAAGTGAAGATGAACAACAACAACAACAACAATTCTGCTCCTGAGGAGGGTGTGATGCTAGCAGACAGAATGGCTCGACAGGAAGAGGAGCTCACCTGTCCTGTTTGCTGCAACATCTTTACATATCCTGTTATCTGGCTGCCGTGTAGCCACAGCTTCTGCTGCGCCTGTCTGCAGCAATGGTGGGCGGTGAACAAGAACAGCGACTGTCCTGTTTGCAGAACAAACTCCCATGAACAACCTCCTGTCAACTTCTTAGAGGAGAGACGTCGCAGGTCTCTCAGAGATAATTCCAAAGTGAATACTCTATGTGATTCCTTTGACTCAAGTGAGTGCATTGCGAAGTGAAATATTTACTGTGTTATACCAGTCAAAACATTCATATTTTTTTCTTTTTCAAATAAAGGTTTGACAGCTACAGTTCCTTTGTGTGTTCATTACAGAGAGGCCATCACATGATCACAACACATCTGTTCAAACATTTTTACATTTTTACAGAGAGAATCCGATACCACAATTTATGTGTTAGCCAATGATACCGATACCGAATACCGATACCAGTGTTGTGATCTCGTGTTCATAGCTATTTAGCTATATATCTTGTGTTGTGTTTATAGCAGACTCCTCACTCAAATGTGCACTTATTTACCTGCCATAGTGTTAACCCCTTACCCCTGTGTCGGATCGGTGGTTAGACTGGCATATTCGCCGATACCGATATGACCCGATATGACAAATAAGGGCCGATACGGATACAGTATCGGGACATCTCTAATTTAAATAAAGATAAAAAATAAAAGATCACCAGAGAATTCACACTGGAGAAGCCATACTGCTCTGACCAATATGGAAAAGGTAATTCAGAGAAACACTACAGGATTCACACGGGAAAGAAATAATTCAACTGAGTACTGTGTGGGAGGAGTTTTACTCAGTGTCATGGATCCACACACATAGGCCTACATGCAGGAGTGAAAGCCTGCAGAGTTGCACTGTACCAAGTGTAGAAAAAGCTTTAGTAGGCCTATAACTCCAGGTTCTTTTAATATCCATCAGAGAAGTTACACTGGAGAGAAACACTACAAATGCAAGAGTGCCATATGTCTACATAAAATGCTATCTAGCCTATTCACACAAGCATGATTAAACTCACGACAGGGTTGAATAGAGTTTCTCTCCACACATATTTGCCTCTACTGCTGCCATGCACAGAAGATATTTCGAGAACCACCACTATAGACCAAGCAATGGTCAAACACCTCCTTCTAGTGACAAAACAGTGAGCATAGCATTGAATGATCCACCAGCATTATGCACTACTGAATGACAAAAGCGTAGATCAATTACTGACCGTCTAGCCATCATCATTACATACACTCTGTTCTTTTCAGACAAAACTAGGACAATTACTATGTTTTAATGACAATGGAACATCCTTATGCACCACTTTGACTGCATTACATGTGAATGGTAAAGCCATTCACACAGTATCACACGGTGTGATATATGGGTGGGGCAACAAGTAGGCCTAATCAGACTAACTTGTGAAAGAACACTGGCGAAACTACTGACATAGCCAACATTGTCTACACTCTACTACTCTATTGTATTTTTTATTCAGCTCATCTAAATGATTCTCACTACTGTTAATAACAGCGACTACACTGAGTTTTCTATAGATCATAACATTATTTAGGTTTTTTAAATATTTAATATTTCATTACATTTCTTCTCTTCTGAAAAATAAAAATATAAAAAGTGAAAGGGGATGAGTAGAATTGTTTTAATTTCAATTAAGACACATTATTCGTTAGTGTTATTTATTAGGACTTACTTAGTGTTATATTATTGTGTTACTTCATGTTCACACCAGAAAATGAAATGGATGTAGTGTTGACATTGTAAAGTGTAATGCGAATGTATTTCAGGGTGTTGGTGGATGTCATGTATAGTTTACCCACATTATTAGCTATTCACATTGCTTAATAACATATTCAAGCCTGCTAGCTTTTTAATATGCAATATTTATTTAATTATATATTTATCTTCCTAGATGGAAAGTCCCACAATTGTATGTTGTTGTGAAATGGATGGGAAAAATGTTTCCCTTATGTTGTATTTTAATTAGTTAGGCCTACATTAGTTTGCCTGAATGTAGTAAACATTTTTAGTAATGTATATTTATTACTTCCTGCTTAGGTCTACTTCACTTTTTAAAGTAGTGTTGAATACTGAACCTTGAGTGAGTTAGGTTGTGATTGGTGGACAGATGGTTCTATTGTTCTCCTCTTTGGCCAGTCATTGCAAGCCTCCACCTCAGGCTCTAAGAAGAGTGTAGTTGTAATGTCTCAGTCCACAACTCCTCTGGAACTCCTCCAGAATATCAATCATTTCGAACCAGAACTGACTGTGGACTCCAGACTTCAAGTGAAGATGAACAACAACAACAACAACAATTCTGCTCCTGAGGAGGGAGTGATGCTAGCAGACAGAATGGCTGTCCTGCTCACCTGTCCTGTTTGCTGCAACATCTTTAAACATCCTGTTATCCTGTCGTGTAGCCACAGCTTCTGCAGCGCCTGTCTGCAGCAATGGTGGACGGTGAACAAGAACAGGGACTGTCCTGTTTGCAGAACAAACTCCTCCCAGGACCAACCTCCTGTCAACTTGGCCTTGAAGAACCTCTCTGAGAAATTCTTAGAGGAGAGAAGTCGCAGGTCTGTGAATACTCTATGTGGTTACTTTGTCTCTGATTAATGGCTGCCACAATGCAATTCCAATGGGAGTCACATGGTTTGACCAAACATTTGTGTTTGATGAGGCTGCAATCAGCAATAAAACACAAATGTTTGGCCAAACCAAAAATATCGGACAGATCCGTCTTGAGCACATGACTATAGAGATACTGTGTAGCGATTTGCGGGATTTTTGGACAAAATCTGGAGGAGTAATATTAAAAGATGTGTTTTACAAAAGTCGACCTCCTGGTGGCGTTCTGAAAAACTGACGGACGGAGTGCAAAACATACTCTATCCCCTCCCCATGCCTTCGGCCTGGTGGAGACAATAAGGGATAGATTGATACCACATGGGCCAAAGTAGCACTAATTCCAGAGACCTTCCCTGATCCACTGCTTACAACAGGTGACAGTCAGTCTGTGTCCTATGAGACAGACTGAGTAGAAAATAATTGTGCCATTTTATCATGATTATTATTAGTGAGGATAGGTTGAAAAGTGAAGCTTGAAGATAGGTTGAAAAGTGGTGAAGTGGTCCTTTACACATTGTGGTGCATTGAGCTTGTAGATCAGCTACAGTATGTTTGAATCAGAGTGTAGAGTAGGAGAGTAGCGACACGCTTTGATCTCGCCACAAAGCGGGTGCCTATGGGCTATAGTTCCAAACATTGCTCCTATGGCTGGAACTATCCCTATCCCATTGAGATAAAACGAGCACTTCCGCATTCCATTGTTACAATGGGAGTTAACGCTAGTGTCGCCACTCTGTTACTATTCCACTCAGGTTTGAATGGCCCAACAATGAAATGGGGTTATAAAGTGGTTAAACTGATGTGTACGTAAGCCTTGCCGAGCCATGAGGCCCATATAGGGACAGGAGCCTATCTCCTGTTTCTGTAGGGTGAGGCAGCTTGATGTACAAGTACACCCCCTGGACATGACGCTATAGTATGTCGCAGGGACTTACCCCCAATCCCAACCCTTGATGCTGAGAGCCAAGCAGGGAGGCATTGGGTCCCGTTTCTGGTCTGGTATGACCCGGCTGGGGATCGAACCCCGACCGCAAGGCCACTGAGCTGATGTGTAAAGCGATATAAACTAATTTTGCTGGGAACACGTTGGAACCCCTTCGAGGATCCCACTTGGATCCAACCTGTACTTATCCAACCTGTACATATGTTATTTTTACCTTTTAGGATGATTAGAATTTTGTTGTTATTTTTCATGTCATGATTATGAATTGAATACCCAGGACCTGAATGGAAACAAGACCGCAAGGACTTTTTTCTGATTTAATTTCTGTTTGACCGTACCCTGTACTGATACATTTCTGCCAATAAAGTATTCAATCAATCAAACTTTGCACCCCACTTTGACGACCAATGACCTAAACAACTAGCTTTGTTAACACATGGCTACATTGCTTTGTCAAAGCTGAAAGTAGCAACAAAATGATGTGACATTTCCTCCAGAAAATCAAATTTGATTAATCAATCAAATGATTTGTTTTCACAACGGAGAACATATTACACAAAAGACAATGAGAGGGTTTAACAGTAGCAATCACATGACAACCATCATGGGAAGCATGTGTTCAGCATTTTGCTGTTGCATGTTTTGTGAAATCTTGCAACGAGCAAAAAAACATTGACAATAGAAGATCTACATCTTGCAATGTGTTGCGATGCAAGCTTGTAGATTCTACAAGCTTGCATCGCAACACATTGCAAATTTGTAGATTGTTGCTATTCGTCGTATGACGAAATACATTAGGGCTTAAGTGGCTAAAATAAAAACAAACAAGGGAAAGTCCCACATGGAGAGACTGATTCAGCTATAAGGCACAATATAGTGTTAGATCTGCTCCTCCCGTCACGTCCTCTGTCAGCTGGCCGTCCAACCTGGAGTCATACAGAGCAGTGGTTCTCAAGCACTTTCACGTCACAAGGACCCCCAGATCACACAAGGTCACAAGGACCCCCAGATCACACAAGGATGTGACCCCTGACATAGCCAACCTTGTCTACACCAGGGGTGCCCACACATTTATGACGTGAGATCTACTTTCAAAATGACCAGCTCAACAAGATCTACCCACTGAAAAAATAAATGTACCATTGCTGAAAATAGTTTAAATATATAATGTACCTGGGGGGGCTTTGGAATAGGCAGAGTTTCTGCTGTCAAAATATGTCCCCCCCGTATTTAACTTAAATGCCCAATGCATTCTCAATGGCAATAGCACAAACTTTGGCATGCTACTAGTCCTACATACTTATACCTAGAAACCCCATTCAAACCTATTTAGGTTCATCTTACGGTGGACATGTTTGCCTGAAAAGAAATCTTTGAAATGTTTCATAAAGAACTTTCACCTAGAAACTCCATTCACACTTTTTATAATTCAGCTTACTGTGGAGACACATGCTGGAACTTTTTACTTTGAAATGATTTGTAGTTATTTAACTTAAACGCCCAATGCATTCTCAATGACTACTACTCTATTTGTTGTATTTTATATTCAGCTCATCTAAATGATTCTCACTACTGTTAATAACAGCGACTACACTGAGTTTTCTATAGATCATAACATTATTTAGGTGGACCTGTTTTTTTAATATTTAATATTTCATTACATTTCTTCTCTTTTAAATAAAAATATAAAAAGTGAAAGGGGATGAGTAGAATTGTTTTAATTTCAATTAAGACACATTATTCGTTAGTGTTATTTATTAGGACTTACTTATATTATAGCGTTATATTATTGTGTTATTATTCATGTTCACACCAGAAAATGAAATGGATGTAGTGCTGACATTGTAAAGTGTAATGCGAATGTATTTCAGGGTGTTGGTGGATGTC
The DNA here is from genome assembly GCF_951216825.1 of Electrona antarctica. Classification (NCBI taxonomy): domain Eukaryota; kingdom Metazoa; phylum Chordata; class Actinopteri; order Myctophiformes; family Myctophidae; genus Electrona; species Electrona antarctica. Next base: position 40,745,893 of record NC_136797.1, read on the forward strand.
ATGTATTTATGTTATGTTGTATTTATAAAATATTCAAGCCTGCTAGCTTTTTAATATGCAATATTTATTTAATTATATATTTATCTTCCTAGATGGAAAGTCCCACAATTGTATGTTGTTGTGAAATGGATGGGAAAATGTTTCCCTTATGTTGTATTTTAATTAGTTAGGCCTACATTAGTTTGCCTGAATGTAGTAAACATTTTTAGTAATGTATATTTATTACTTCCTGCTTAGGTCTTCTTCACTTTTTAAAGTAGTGTTGAATACTGAACCTTGAGTGAGTTAGGTTGTGATTGGTGGACAGATGGTTCTATTGTTCTCCTCTTTGGCCAGTCATTGCAAGCCTCCACCTCAGGCTCTCTAGTATAAGAAGAGTGTAGTTGTAATGTCTCAGTCCACAACTCCTCTGGAACTCCTCCAGAATATCAATCATTTCGAACCAGAACTGACTGTGGACTCCAGACTTCAAGTGAAGATGAACAACAACAACAACAATTCTGCTCCTGAGGAGGGTGTGATGCTAGCAGACAGAATGGCTCGACAGGAAGAGGAGCTCACCTGTCCTGTTTGCTGCAACATCTTTACATATCCTGTTATCTGGCTGCCGTGTAGCCACAGCTTCTGCTGCGCCTGTCTGCAGCAATGGTGGGCGGTGAACAAGAACAGCGACTGTCCTGTTTGCAGAACAAACTCCCATGACCAACCTCCTGTCAACTTCTTAGAGGAGAGACGTCGCAGGTCTCTCAGAGATAATTCCAAAGTGAATACTCTATGTGATTCCTTTGACTCACTTCAAATACTACCTGAGGTTAATACTTTGTGTGAGTACTTTAATGTACTACAAATACAAAGAGGAAACTTTGTGTGAGTAATTTAGTACTGCATATAGTAGTGTAGTTTTTACAAGAGTGTAACCACCTTTACACCATGTTTTTTATTTTTTTTAAAGATATTTTTTTTGCGGCTTACGCCTTTTATTGGTTTTTTTGAAGGGACAGACAGTAGGCTGACAGGAAACGGGAGAGAGATGGGGGAAGACATGCAGTAAAGGCCGTGTCGGGCTCGGGAGTCGAACCCGCGGCACACTGCGACTGGATTACCAGTCGGGTGCCCAGACGGTTACGCCACCGCCTTGAGCACCCCAACCTTTATTTTTTTATTTTTTTCTGTGAAGAAAGCTAGTGCTAAGCATTTTCAACTTGTATTATGAACTTCTGATGATACTGATATGACAATATGAGAATCAGTGTTTGTCCACATTCGTCAGGAATTAAAATGTCATATTCATTATATTAATGAATGAATATGCATGCACTATAGTGGTGCAATTGCAACTCGTCTCTGTGTGTTACCCTGTGTTGTTTGAACAGATTATCACATTATATTATTCATCATTTGTTTAGATCATCATAGAGTGCATTGCGAAGTGAAATATTTACTGTGTTATACCAGTCAAAACATTCATATTTTTTTATTTTTCAAATAAAGGTTTGACAGCTACAGTTCCTTTGTGTGTTCATTACAGAGAGGCCATCACATGATCACAACACATCTGTTCAAACATTTTTACATTTTTACAGAGAGAATCCGATACCACAATTTATGTGTTAGCCAATGATACCGATACCGAATACCGATACCAGTGTTGTGATCTCGTGTTCATAGCTATTTAGCTATATATCTTGTGTTGTGTTTATAGCAGACTCCTCACTCAAATGTGCACTTATTTACCTGCCATAGTGTTAACCCCTTACCCCTGTGTCGGATCGGTGGTTAGACTGGCATATTCGCCGATACCGATATGACCCGATATGACAAATAAGGGCCGATACGGATACAGTATCGGGACATCTCTAATTTAAATAAAGATACAAAATAAAAAATCACCAGAGAATTCACACTGGAGAAGCCATACTGCTCTGACCAATATGGAAAAGGTAATTCAGAGAAACACTACAGGATTCACACGGGAAAGAAATAATTCAACTGAGTACTGTGTGGGAGGAGTTTTACTCAGTGTCATGGATACACACACATAGGCCTACATGCAGGAGTGAAAGCCTGCAGAGTTGCACTGTACCAAGTGTAGAAAAAGCTTTAGTAGGCCTATAACTCCAGGTTCTTTTAATATCCATCAGAGAAGTTACACTGGAGAGAAACACTACAAATGCAAGAGTGCCATATGTCTACATAAAATGCTATCTAGCCTATTCACACAAGCATGATTAAACTCACGACAGGGTTGAATAGAGTTTCTCTCCACACATATTTGCCTCTACTGCTGCCATGCACAGAAGATATTTCGAGAACCACCACTATAGACCAAGCAATGGTCAAACACCTCCTTCTAGTGACAAAACAGTGAGCATAGCATTGAATGATCCACCAGCATTATGCACTACTGAATGACAAAAGCGTAGATCAATTACTGACCGTCTAGCCATCATCATTACATACACTCTGTTCTTTTCAGACAAAACTAGGACAATTACTATGTTTTAATGACAATGGAACATCCTTATGCACCACTTTGACTGCATTACATGTGAATGGTAAAGCCATTCACACAGTATCACACGGTGTGATATATGGGTGGGGCAACAAGTAGGCCTAATCAGACTAACTTGTGAAAGAACACTGGCGAAACTACTGACATAGCCAACATTGTCTACACTCTACTACTCTATTGTATTTTTTATTCAGCTCATCTAAATGATTCTCACTACTGTTAATAACAGCGACTACACTGAGTTTTCTATAGATCATAACATTATTTAGGTTTTTTTAATATTTAATATTTCATTACATTTCTTCTCTTCTGAAAAATAAATATATAAAAAGTGAAAGGGGATGAGTAGAATTGTTTTAATTTCAATTAAGACACATTATTCGTTAGTGTTATTTATTAGGACTTACTTAGTGTTATATTATTGTGTTACTTCATGTTCACACCAGAAAATGAAATGGATGTAGTGTTGACATTGTAAAGTGTAATGCGAATGTATTTCAGGGTGTTGGTGGATGTCATGTATAGTTTACCCACATTATTAGCTATTCACATTGCTTAATAACATATTCAAGCCTGCTAGCTTTTTAATATGCAATATTTATTTAATTATATATTTATCTTCCTAGATGGAAAGTCCCACAATTGTATGTTGTTGTGAAATGGATGGGAAAAATGTTTCCCTTATGTTGTATTTTAATTAGTTAGGCCTACATTAGTTTGCCTGAATGTAGTAAACATTTTTAGTAATGTATATTTATTACTTCCTGCTTAGGTCTACTTCACTTTTTAAAGTAGTGTTGAATACTGAACCTTGAGTGAGTTAGGTTGTGATTGGTGGACAGATGGTTCTATTGTTCTCCTCTTTGGCCAGTCATTGCAAGCCTCCACCTCAGGCTCTCTAGTATAAGAAGAGTGTAGTTGTAATGTCTCAGTCCACAACTCCTCTGGAACTCCTCCAGAATATCAATCATTTCGAACCAGAACTGACTGTGGACTCCAGACTTCAAGTGAAGATGAACAACAACAACAACAACAATTCTGCTCCTGAGGAGGGAGTGATGCTAGCAGACAGAATGGCTGTCCTGCTCACCTGTCCTGTTTGCTGCAACATCTTTAAACATCCTGTTATCCTGTCGTGTAGCCACAGCTTCTGCAGCGCCTGTCTGCAGCAATGGTGGACGGTGAACAAGAACAGGGACTGTCCTGTTTGCAGAACAAACTCCTCCCAGGACCAACCTCCTGTCAACTTGGCCTTGAAGAACCTCTCTGAGAAATTCTTAGAGGAGAGAAGTCGCAGGTCTGTGAATACTCTATGTGGTTACTTTGACTCACTTACTACCTGAGGTTAATACTTTGTGTGAGTACTTTAATGTACTACAAATACAAAGAGGAAACTTTGTGTGATGAGTAATTTAGTACTGCATATACTACAAGACATAGTATTTAGTAGTGTGTTGTAGTAGTGTAGATCATTTGAATACTATATCAGTATTGAGCTTGTATAGGTGTGCTATTTTTGATAGCATCCCTATTCCCCCAGAATAGGGATGCTGGTGTTCAAGGTGTTAATTTAGTAAAAAATACTAAGGCAGGATTGAATCAATTAACATGTTTTCCGTCAAAAAAATAAAAACACCACATAGACATCCATTGACATATGCATTACATGGCTTGTTAGTTAGTATTACAGTACACATGTCTGGGACACGTATACAAAAGGCTGATTATATGGCCAGGGAGTCATTTTTACTGAATCATTTGAACAGATTGAGCACCCCAACCTTTATGAACACATCTGTGAAGAAAGCTAGTTTCAACTTGTATTATGACCTTCTGATGATACTGATGACAATATGAGAATCAGTGTTTGTCCACATTCGTCAGGAATTAAAATGTCATATTCATTATATTAATGAATGAATATGCATACACTAGTGGTGCAATTGCAACTCGTCTCCGTGTGTTAACGTGTGTTGTTTGAACAGATTATCACATTATAGTATTCATCATTTGTTTAGATCATCATAGAGTGCATTGCAAAGTGAAATATGTACTGTGTTATGATCAAGATTCCTATTTTTCTTCTTTTTCAAATAAAGATTTGACAGCTACAGTTCCTTTGTGTGTTCATTACAGAGAGGCCATCACATGATCACAACACTGTTCACGGTTTCACCTCATTTAATTATGGGCATCTTGTACTGTGAACAATACCGTGTTTTAATGACAATGGAACACCACTTTGACTGCATTACATGTGAATGGTAAAGCCATAGCAGACCAATCAATGTATCACACCCACCCAACAAGTAATCAGGCACTTGTGAGGCCTCATTCACACATATCAAACGGATGTTCTGTGCCGTCTTAGCTGTCTCTGATTAATGGCTGCCACAATGCAATTCCAATGGGAGTCACATGGTTTGACCAAACATTTGTGTTTGATGAGGCTGCAATCAGCAATAAAACACAAATGTTTGGCCAAACCAAAAATATCGGACAGATCCGTCTTGAGCACATGACTATAGAGATACTGTGTAGCGATTTGCGGGATTTTTGGACAAAATCTGGAGGAGTAATATTAAAAGATGTGTTTTACAAAAGTCGACCTCCTGGTGGCGTTCTGAAAAACTGACGGACGGAGTGCAAAACATACTCTATCCCCTCCCCATGCCTTCGGCCTGGTGGAGACAATAAGGGATAGATTGATACCACATGGGCCAAAGTAGCACTAATTCCAGAGACCTTCCCTGATCCACTGCTTACAACAGGTGACAGTCAGTCTGTGTCCTATGAGACAGACTGAGTAGAAAATAATTGTGCCATTTTATCATGATTATTATTAGTGAGGATAGGTTGAAAAGTGAAGCTTGAAGATAGGTTGAAAAGTGGTGAAGTGGTCCTTTACACATTGTGGTGCATTGAGCTTGTAGATCAGCTACAGTATGTTTGAATCAGAGTGTAGAGTAGGAGAGTAGCGACACGCTTTGATCTCGCCACAAAGCGGGTGCCTATGGGCTATAGTTCCAAACATTGCTCCTATGGCTGGAACTATCCCTATCCCATTGAGATAAAACGAGCACTTCCGCATTCCATTGTTACAATGGGAGTTAACGCTAGTGTCGCCACTCTGTTACTATTCCACTCAGGTTTGAATGGCCCAACAATGAAATGGGGTTATAAAGTGGTTAAACTGATGTGTACGTAAGCCTTGCCGAGCCATGAGGCCCATATAGGGACAGGAGCCTATCTCCTGTTTCTGTAGGGTGAGGCAGCTTGATGTACAAGTACACCCCCTGGACATGACGCTATAGTATGTCGCAGGGACTTACCCCCAATCCCAACCCTTGATGCTGAGAGCCAAGCAGGGAGGCATTGGGTCCCGTTTCTGGTCTGGTATGACCCGGCTGGGGATCGAACCCCGACCGCAAGGCCACTGAGCTGATGTGTAAAGCGATATAAACTCATTTTGCTGGGAACACGTTGGAACCCCTTCGAGGATCCCACTTGGATCCAACCTGTACTTATCCAACCTGTACATATGTTATTTTTACCTTTTAGGATGATTAGAATTTTGTTGTTATTTTTCATGTCATGATTATGAATTGAATACCCAGGACCTGAATGGAAACAAGACCGCAAGGACTTTTTTCTGATTTAATTTCTGTTTGACCGTACCCTGTACTGATACATTTCTGCCAATAAAGTATTCAATCAATCAAACTTTGCACCCCACTTTGACGACCAATGACCTAAACAACTAGCTTTGTTAACACATGGCTACATTGCTTTGTCAAAGCTGAAAGTAGCAACAAAATGATGTGACATTTCCTCCAGAAAATCAAATTTGATTAATCAATCAAATGATTTGTTTTCACAACGGAGAACATATTACACAAAAGACAATGAGAGGGTTTAACAGTAGCAATCACATGACAACCATCATGGGAAGCATGTGTTCAGCATTTTGCTGTTGCATGTTTTGTGAAATCTTGCAACGAGCAAAAAAACATTGACAATAGAAGATCTACATCTTGCAATGTGTTGCGATGCAAGCTTGTAGATTCTACAAGCTTGCATCGCAACACATTGCAAATTTGTAGATTGTTGCTATTCGTCGTATGACGAAATACATTAGGGCTTAAGTGGCTAAAATAAAAACAAACAAGGGAAAGTCCCACATGGAGAGACTGATTCAGCTATAAGGCACAATATAGTGTTAGATCTGCTCCTCCCGTCACGTCCTCTGTCAGCTGGCCGTCCAACCTGGAGTCATACAGAGCAGTGGTTCTCAAGCACTTTCACGTCACAAGGACCCCCAGATCACACAAGGTCACAAGGACCCCCAGATCACACAAGGATGTGACCCCTGACATAGCCAACCTTGTCTACACCAGGGGTGCCCACACATTTATGACGTGAGATCTACTTTCAAAATGACCAGCTCAACAAGATCTACCCACTGAAAAAATAAATGTACCATTGCTGAAAATAGTTTAAATATATAATGTACCTGGGGGGGCTTTGGAATAGGCAGAGTTTCTGCTGTCAAAATATGTCCCCCCCGTATTTAACTTAAATGCCCAATGCATTCTCAATGGCAATAGCACAAACTTTGGCATGCTACTAGTCCTACATACTTATACCTAGAAACCCCATTCAAACCTATTTAGGTTCATCTTACGGTGGACATGTTTGCCTGAAAAGAAATCTTTGAAATGTTTCATAAAGAACTTTCACCTAGAAACTCCATTCACACTTTTTATAATTCAGCTTACTGTGGAGACACATGCTGGAACTTTTTACTTTGAAATGATTTGTAGTTATTTAACTTAAACGCCCAATGCATTCTCAATGACTACTACTCTATTTGTTGTATTTTATATTCAGCTCATCTAAATGATTCTCACTACTGTTAATAACAGCGACTACACTGAGTTTTCTATAGATCATAACATTATTTAGGTGGACCTGTTTTTTAAATATTTAATATTTCATTACATTTCTTCTCTTTTAAATAAAAATATAAAAAGTGAAAGGGGATGAGTAGAATTGTTTTAATTTCAATTAAGACACATTATTCGTTAGTGTTATTTATTAGGACTTACTTATATTATAGCGTTATATTATTGTGTTATTATTCATGTTCACACCAGAAAATGAAATGGATGTAGTGCTGACATTGTAAAGTGTAATGCGAATGTATTTCAGGGTGTTGGTGGATGTCATGTATTTATGTTATGTTGTATTTATAAAATATTCAAGCCTGCTAGCTTTTTAATATGCAATATTTATTTAATTATATATTTATCTTCCTAGATGGAAAGTCCCACAATTGTATGTTGTTGTGAAATGGATGGGAAAATGTTTCCCTTATGTTGTATTTTAATTAGTTAGGCCTACATTAGTTTGCCTGAATGTAGTAAACATTTTTAGTAATGTATATTTATTACTTCCTGCTTAGGTCTTCTTCACTTTTTAAAGTAGTGTTGAATACTGAACCTTGAGTGAGTTAGGTTGTGATTGGTGGACAGATGGTTCTATTGTTCTCCTCTTTGGCCAGTCATTGCAAGCCTCCACCTCAGGCTCTCTAGTATAAGAAGAGTGTAGTTGTAATGTCTCAGTCCACAACTCCTCTGGAACTCCTCCAGAATATCAATCATTTCGAACCAGAACTGACTGTGGACTCCAGACTTCAAGTGAAGATGAACAACAACAACAACAATTCTGCTCCTGAGGAGGGTGTGATGCTAGCAGACAGAATGGCTCGACAGGAAGAGGAGCTCACCTGTCCTGTTTGCTGCAACATCTTTACATATCCTGTTATCTGGCTGCCGTGTAGCCACAGCTTCTGCTGCGCCTGTCTGCAGCAATGGTGGGCGGTGAACAAGAACAGCGACTGTCCTGTTTGCAGAACAAACTCCCATGACCAACCTCTTGTCAACTTCTTAGAGGAGAGACGTCGCAGGTCTCTCAGAGATAATTCCAAAGTGAATACTCTATGTGATTCCTTTGACTCACTTCAAATACTACCTGAGGTTAATACTTTGTGTGAGTACTTTAATGTACTACAAATACAAAGAGGAAACTTTGTGTGAGTAATTTAGTACTGCATATAGTAGTGTAGTTTTTACAAGAGTGTAACCACCTTTACACCATGTTTTTTATTTTTTTTAAAGATATTTTTTTTGCGGCTTACGCCTTTTATTGGTTTTTTTGAAGGGACAGACAGTAGGCTGACAGGAAACGGGAGAGAGATGGGGGAAGACATGCAGTAAAGGCCGTGTCGGGCTCGGGAGTCGAACCCGCGGCACACTGCGACTGGATTACCAGTCGGGTGCCCAGACGGTTACGCCACCGCCTTGAGCACCCCAACCTTTATTTTTTTATTTTTTTCTGTGAAGAAAGCTAGTGCTAAGCATTTTCAACTTGTATTATGAACTTCTGATGATACTGATATGACAATATGAGAATCAGTGTTTGTCCACATTCGTCAGGAATTAAAATGTCATATTCATTATATTAATGAATGAATATGCATGCACTATAGTGGTGCAATTGCAACTCGTCTCTGTGTGTTACCCTGTGTTGTTTGAACAGATTATCACATTATATTATTCATCATTTGTTTAGATCATCATAGAGTGCATTGCGAAGTGAAATATTTACTGTGTTATACCAGTCAAAACATTCATATTTTTTTCTTTTTCAAATAAAGGTTTGACAGCTACAGTTCCTTAGTGTTCATTACAGAGAGGCCATCACATGATCACAACACATCTGTTCAAACATTTTTACATTTTTACAGAGAGAATCCGATACCACAATTTATGTGTTAGCCAATGATACCGATACCGAATACCGATACCAGTGTTGTGATCTCGTGTTCATAGCTATTTAGCTATATATCTTGTGTTGTGTTTATAGCAGACTCCTCACTCAAATGTGCACTTATTTACCTGCCATAGTGTTAACCCCTTACCCCTGTGTCGGATCGGTGGTTAGACTGGCATATTCGCCGATACCGATATGACCCGATATGACAAATAAGGGCCGATACGGATACAGTATCGGGACATCTCTAATTTAAATAAAGATAAAAAATAAAAAATCACCAGAGAATTCACACTGGAGAAGCCATACTGCTCTGACCAATATGGAAAAGGTAATTCAGAGAAACACTACAGGATTCACACGGGAAAGAAATAATTCAACTGAGTACTGTGTGGGAGGAGTTTTACTCAGTGTCATGGATACACACACATAGGCCTACATGCAGGAGTGAAAGCCTGCAGAGTTGCACTGTACCAAGTGTAGAAAAAGCTTTAGTAGGCCTATAACTCCAGGTTCTTTTAATATCCATCAGAGAAGTCACACTGGAGAGAAACACTACAAATGCAAGAGTGCCATATGTCTACATAAAATGCTATCTAGCCTATTCACACAAGCATGATTAAACTCACGACAGGGTTGAATAGAGTTTCTCTCCACACATATTTGCCTCTACTGCTGCCATGCACAGAAGATATTTCGAGAACCACCACTATAGACCAAGCAATGGTCAAACACCCCCTTCTAGTGACAAAACAGTGAGCATAGCATTGAATGATCCACCAGCATTATGCACTACTGAATGACAAAAGCGTAGATCAATTACTGACCGTCTAGCCATCATCATTACATACACTCTGTTCTTTTCAGACAAAACTAGGACAATTACTATGTTTTAATGACAATGGAACATCCTTATGCACCACTTTGACTGCATTACATGTGAATGGTAAAGCCATAGAAGACCAATCAATGTATCACACGGTGTGATATATGGGTGGGGCAACAAGTAGGCCTAATCAAACTTGTGAAAGAACACTGGCGAAACTACTGACATAGCCAACATTGTCTACACTCTACTACTCTATTGTATTTTTTATTCAGCTCATCTAAATGATTCTCACTACTGTTAATAACAGCGACTACACTGAGTTTTCTATAGATCATAACATTATTTAGGTTTTTTAAATATTTAATATTTCATTACATTTCTTCTCTTCTGAAAAATAAAAATATAAAAAGTGAAAGGGGATGAGTAGAATTGTTTTAATTTCAATTAAGACACATTATTCGTTAGTGTTATTTATTAGGACTTACTTAGTGTTATATTATTGTGTTACTTCATGTTCACACCAGAAAATGGAATGGATGTAGTGTTGACATTGTAAAGTGTAATGCGAATGTATTTCAGGGTGTTGGTGGATGTCATGTATAGTTTACCCACATTATTAGCTATTCACATTGCTTAATAAAATATTCAAGCCTGCTAGCTTTTTTTTTTTCTCCAACAATGTATTTATTTTCCTTTTTTACACACAAATGACAATACAAATATACAAAAAAACAACAACAATGAACAGTACAAGACAATTACTGATATAAAGAAAGCAGAACAACAATAACCAAAAACAACAACAAAACAAAACAAAAACAACTAGGTCTCCACCAGGAGGATAGGACTGTGTGAGATGTTTGGCAAAATGTTTAGGATTAATATAAACGTTTTTGAGGCATTTTGTTACAAAAATGTGTTTTGCAAAAATCAACCTGTTGGTGGCGCTATAACAGGCCAATGTGAAAAGGGTGGGATATATTCCTCAGCCTAGTAAGAAAATGTGTGAAAGATTTCACTTAAATTGCATGCTGCGTTCATGATTTGAGGCTTTTTGTTCAAAACGGGGCAATCTTGCAAACTGTGAAAGCCAATTAGGATAGAATATGAAATATCGGACAGATCCGACTTGAGCACATGATCATAGAGATACTGTGTAACGATTTGTGAGATTTTTGGACAGAATCTGGAGGAGTAATATCAAAAAATGTGTTCAACCTCCTGGTGGCGCTATAAAAGGCAGATGCGGGAAATACAGGTCAAAGGTTTGTCCTTGGCCTCTAGGGAGTGTGCATGCAACGTTTCACGCAGATCGGTGCAGTTCCAGGTAAAAAAATGTGAAAAGCTGCCTCATGGTGGAGCTATAACAGGCCGTTCTGGAAAATGTGGGGTTGGCATCCAGGGAGTGTGTGTGCAAAGTTTGGCATCGACCGGGTTAACGGTGCCGGAGATTAGCTGGTAACAGACGGACGGAAGGACGGACGGACACACACACGGACACACACACGGACGGAGTGCAAAACATACTCTCTCCCCATGCCTTCGGCCTGGTGGAGACAAATATATGGTGAAATCAATGTAATATATGCTGCGAATACGGCGGAACAGCACGGCCTGGTATTCCTAAAGTAATCTAAGTAAATTATGCTTAAACGGTTAAACCTAACCTTATTCCTAACCTCAACCTCAGTAAAACAATGCCTAAACCTAACCCTATTCCTAAACTTAATCCCAGTAAAACTATGCCTAACCCTAAATTTATTTCTAACCTTATTCTCAGTAAAACAAAATAAAGAATACAAGAACCGCCGCACCGAGCTGTCGGCGTGAGGTCGGCGGAAAAAAGCTGGGGCGAGATGGAATTGGGGCGACCTGACCTGTTACCATATGCTGCATATGAGCATTTTTGCGTAGGCCTACAGGAATTGTACTACTAGTACACATTTTTCTACTTCTACCACTGAATGTACATACCGGTTATATCCAGGTTATATCATGTTGTATTACGTGCTCTATATATAATTTATTCATATCCGTTGTGTTGCGTCATGGACGTAACGCTCTGTTGTCATCACGCAAGGGGTCGCGACGTGGAAAATATGGCGGAAAGGAAAGGAGGCTAACTGGAGTGAAGTTGTGTTCCTCCACAAATTCACCAACAATATCTTATCAGTTATCATTTAAGAGCAATAATAACACGGCTTTTATAGCGCGTTGTTATGAACCCTTGACTCGCACGAACACGATATTAGTTGAAATATGTAAATGTGATATTAAATAACTGAAGAGGAGCAGCTAGCACACATCAGTTTGACAGGTAAGAGCTGTTATATACTGGTCAGCTGATCGAGCACTTGTATCGAACCCGCGGCACACTGCGACTGGATTACCAGTCGGGTGCCCAGACGGTTACGCCACCGCCTTGAGCACCCCAACCTTTATTTTTTTATTTTTTTCTGTGAAGAAAGCTAGTGCTAAGCATTTTCAACTTGTATTATGAACTTCTGATGATACTGATATGACAATATGAGAATCAGTGTTTGTTCACATTCGTCAGGAATTAAAATGTCATATTCATTATATTAATGAATGAATATGCATGCACTATAGTGGTGCAATTGCAACTCGTCTCTGTGTGTTACCCTGTGTTGTTTGAACAGATTATCACATTATATTATTCATCATTTGTTTAGATCATCATAGAGTGCATTGCGAAGTGAAATATTTACTGTGTTATACCAGTCAAAACATTCATATTTTTTTCTTTTTCAAATAAAGGTTTGACAGCTACAGTTCCTTTGTGTGTTCATTACAGAGAGGCCATCACATGATCACAACACATCTGTTCAAACATTTTTACATTTTTACAGAGAGAATCCGATACCACAATTTATGTGTTAGCCAATGATACCGATACCGAATACCGATACCAGTGTTGTGATCTCGTGTTCATAGCTATTTAGCTATATATCTTGTGTTGTGTTTATAGCAGACTCCTCACTCAAATGTGCACTTATTTACCTGCCATAGTGTTAACCCCTTACCCCTGTGTCGGATCGGTGGTTAGACTGGCATATTCGCCGATACCGATATGACCCGATATGACAAATAAGGGCCGATACGGATACAGTATCGGGACATCTCTAATTTAAATAAAGATAAAAAATAAAAAATCACCAGAGAATTCACACTGGAGAAGCCATACTGCTCTGACCAATATGGAAAAGGTAATTCAGAGAAACACTACAGGATTCACACGGGAAAGAAATAATTCAACTGAGTACTGTGTGGGAGGAGTTTTACTCAGTGTCATGGATACACACACATAGGCCTACATGCAGGAGTGAAAGCCTGCAGAGTTGCACTGTACCAAGTGTAGAAAAAGCTTTAGTAGGCCTATAACTCCAGGTTCTTTTAATATCCATCAGAGAAGTCACACTGGAGAGAAACACTACAAATGCAAGAGTGCCATATGTCTACATAAAATGCTATCTAGCCTATTCACACAAGCATGATTAAACTCACGACAGGGTTGAATAGAGTTTCTCTCCACACATATTTGCCTCTACTGCTGCCATGCACAGAAGATATTTCGAGAACCACCACTATAGACCAAGCAATGGTCAAACACCTCCTTCTAGTGACAAAACAGTGAGCATAGCATTGAATGATCCACCAGCATTATGCACTACTGAATGACAAAAGCGTAGATCAATTACTGACCGTCTAGCCATCATCATTACATACACTCTGTTCTTTTCAGACAAAACTAGGACAATTACTATGTTTTAATGACAATGGAACATCCTTATGCACCACTTTGACTGCATTACATGTGAATGGTAAAGCCATTCACACAGTATCACACGGTGTGATATATGGGTGGGGCAACAAGTAGGCCTAATCAGACTAACTTGTGAAAGAACACTGGCGAAACTACTGACATAGCCAACATTGTCTACACTCTACTACTCTATTGTATTTTTTATTCAGCTCATCTAAATGATTCTCACTACTGTTAATAACAGCGACTACACTGAGTTTTCTATAGATCATAACATTATTTAGGTTTTTTAAATATTTAATATTTCATTACATTTCTTCTCTTCTGAAAAATAAAAATATAAAAAGTGAAAGGGGATGAGTAGAATTGTTTTAATTTCAATTAAGACACATTATTCGTTAGTGTTATTTATTAGGACTTACTTAGTGTTATATTATTGTGTTACTTCATGTTCACACCAGAAAATGAAATGGATGTAGTGTTGACATTGTAAAGTGTAATGCGAATGTATTTCAGGGTGTTGGTGGATGTCATGTATAGTTTACCCACATTATTAGCTATTCACATTGCTTAATAACATATTCAAGCCTGCTAGCTTTTTAATATGCAATATTTATTTAATTATATATTTATCTTCCTAGATGGAAAGTCCCACAATTGTATGTTGTTGTGAAATGGATGGGAAAAATGTTTCCCTTATGTTGTATTTTAATTAGTTAGGCCTACATTAGTTTGCCTGAATGTAGTAAACATTTTTAGTAATGTATATTTATTACTTCCTGCTTAGGTCTACTTCACTTTTTAAAGTAGTGTTGAATACTGAACCTTGAGTGAGTTAGGTTGTGATTGGTGGACAGATGGTTCTATTGTTCTCCTCTTTGGCCAGTCATTGCAAGCCTCCACCTCAGGCTCTCTAGTATAAGAAGAGTGTAGTTGTAATGTCTCAGTCCACAACTCCTCTGGAACTCCTCCAGAATATCAATCATTTCGAACCAGAACTGACTGTGGACTCCAGACTTCAAGTGAAGATGAACAACAACAACAACAACAATTCTGCTCCTGAGGAGGGAGTGATGCTAGCAGACAGAATGGCTGTCCTGCTCACCTGTCCTGTTTGCTGCAACATCTTTAAACATCCTGTTATCCTGTCGTGTAGCCACAGCTTCTGCAGCGCCTGTCTGCAGCAATGGTGGACGGTGAACAAGAACAGGGACTGTCCTGTTTGCAGAACAAACTCCTCCCAGGACCAACCTCCTGTCAACTTGGCCTTGAAGAACCTCTCTGAGAAATTCTTAGAGGAGAGAAGTCGCAGGTCTGTGAATACTCTATGTGGTTACTTTGACTCACTTACTACCTGAGGTTAATACTTTGTGTGAGTACTTTAATGTACTACAAATACAAAGAGGAAACTTTGTGTGATGAGTAATTTAGTACTGCATATACTACAAGACATAGTATTTAGTAGTGTGTTGTAGTAGTGTAGATCATTTGAATACTATATCAGTATTGAGCTTGTATAGGTGTGCTATTTTTTATAGCATCCCTATTCCCCCAGAATAGGGATGCTGGTGTTCAAGGTGTTAATTTAGTAAAAAATACTAAGGCAGGATTGAATCAATTAACATGTTTTCCGTCAAAAAAATAAAAACACCACATAGACATCCATTGACATATGCATTACATGGCTTGTTAGTTAGTATTACAGTACACATGTCTGGGACACGTATACAAAAGGCTGATTATATGGCCAGGGAGTCATTTTTACTGAATCATTTGAACAGATTGAGCACCCCAACCTTTATGAACACATCTGTGAAGAAAGCTAGTTTCAACTTGTATTATGACCTTCTGATGATACTGATGACAATATGAGAATCAGTGTTTGTCCACATTCGTCAGGAATTAAAATGTCATATTCATTATATTAATGAATGAATATGCATACACTAGTGGTGCAATTGCAACTCGTCTCCGTGTGTTAACGTGTGTTGTTTGAACAGATTATCACATTATAGTATTCATCATTTGTTTAGATCATCATAGAGTGCATTGCAAAGTGAAATATGTACTGTGTTATGATCAAGATTCCTATTTTTCTTCTTTTTCAAATAAAGATTTGACAGCTACAGTTCCTTTGTGTGTTCATTACAGAGAGGCCATCACATGATCACAACACTGTTCACGGTTTCACCTCATTTAATTATGGGCATCTTGTACTGTGAACAATACCGTGTTTTAATGACAATGGAACACCACTTTGACTGCATTACATGTGAATGGTAAAGCCATAGCAGACCAATCAATGTATCACACCCACCCAACAAGTAATCAGGCACTTGTGAGGCCTCATTCACACATATCAAACGGATGTTCTGTGCCGTCTTAGCTGTCTCTGATTAATGGCTGCCACAATGCAATTCCAATGGGAGTCACATGGTTTGACCAAACATTTGTGTTTGATGAGGCTGCAATCAGCAATAAAACACAAATGTTTGGCCAAACCAAAAATATCGGACAGATCCGTCTTGAGCACATGACTATAGAGATACTGTGTAGCGATTTGCGGGATTTTTGGACAAAATCTGGAGGAGTAATATTAAAAGATGTGTTTTACAAAAGTCGACCTCCTGGTGGCGTTCTGAAAAACTGACGGACGGAGTGCAAAACATCTATCAAACTCTATCCCCTCCCCATGCCTTCGGCCTGGTGGAGACAATAAGGGATAGATTGATACCACATGGGCCAAAGTAGCACTAATTCCAGAGACCTTCCCTGATCCACTGCTTACAACAGGTGACAGTCAGTCTGTGTCCTATGAGACAGACTGAGTAGAAAATAATTGTGCCATTTTATCATGATTATTATTAGTGAGGATAGGTTGAAAAGTGAAGCTTGAAGATAGGTTGAAAAGTGGTGAAGTGGTCCTTTACACATTGTGGTGCATTGAGCTTGTAGATCAGCTACAGTATGTTTGAATCAGAGTGTAGAGTAGGAGAGTAGCGACACGCTTTGATCTCGCCACAAAGCGGGTGCCTATGGGCTATAGTTCCAAACATTGCTCCTATGGCTGGAACTATCCCTATCCCATTGAGATAAAACGAGCACTTCCGCATTCCATTGTTACAATGGGAGTTAACGCTAGTGTCGCCACTCTGTTACTATTCCACTCAGGTTTGAATGGCCCAACAATGAAATGGGGTTATAAAGTGGTTAAACTGATGTGTACGTAAGCCTTGCCGAGCCATGAGGCCCATATAGGGACAGGAGCCTATCTCCTGTTTCTGTAGGGTGAGGCAGCTTGATGTACAAGTACACCCCCTGGACATGACGCTATAGTATGTCGCAGGGACTTACCCCCAATCCCAACCCTTGATGCTGAGAGCCAAGCAGGGAGGCATTGGGTCCCGTTTCTGGTCTGGTATGACCCGGCTGGGGATCGAACCCCGACCGCAAGGCCACTGAGCTGATGTGTAAAGCGATATAAACTCATTTTGCTGGGAACACGTTGGAACCCCTTCGAGGATCCCACTTGGATCCAACCTGTACTTATCCAACCTGTACATATGTTATTTTTACCTTTTAGGATGATTAGAATTTTGTTGTTATTTTTCATGTCATGATTATGAATTGAATACCCAGGACCTGAATGGAAACAAGACCGCAAGGACTTTTTTCTGATTTAATTTCTGTTTGACCGTACCCTGTACTGATACATTTCTGCCAATAAAGTATTCAATCAATCAAACTTTGCACCCCACTTTGACGACCAATGACCTAAACAACTAGCTTTGTTAACACATGGCTACATTGCTTTGTCAAAGCTGAAAGTAGCAACAAAATGATGTGACATTTCCTCCAGAAAATCAAATTTGATTAATCAATCAAATGATTTGTTTTCACAACGGAGAACATATTACACAAAAGACAATGAGAGGGTTTAACAGTAGCAATCACATGACAACCATCATGGGAAGCATGTGTTCAGCATTTTGCTGTTGCATGTTTTGTGAAATCTTGCAACGAGCAAAAAAACATTGACAATAGAAGATCTACATCTTGCAATGTGTTGCGATGCAAGCTTGTAGATTCTACAAGCTTGCATCGCAACACATTGCAAATTTGTAGATTGTTGCTATTCGTCGTATGACGAAATACATTAGGGCTTAAGTGGCTAAAATAAAAACAAACAAGGGAAAGTCCCACATGGAGAGACTGATTCAGCTATAAGGCACAATATAGTGTTAGATCTGCTCCTCCCGTCACGTCCTCTGTCAGCTGGCCGTCCAACCTGGAGTCATACAGAGCAGTGGTTCTCAAGCACTTTCACGTCACAAGGACCCCCAGATCACACAAGGTCACAAGGACCCCCAGATCACACAAGGATGTGACCCCTGACATAGCCAACCTTGTCTACACCAGGGGTGCCCACACATTTATGACGTGAGATCTACTTTCAAAATGACCAGCTCAACAAGATCTACCCACTGAAAAAATAAATGTACCATTGCTGAAAATAGTTTAAATATATAATGTACCTGGGGGGGCTTTGGAATAGGCAGAGTTTCTGCTGTCATATTTAACTTAAATGTCCAATGCATTCTCAATGGCAATAGCACAAACTTTGGCATGCTACTAGTCCTACATACTTATACCTAGAAACCCCATTCAAACCTATTTAGGTTCATCTTACGGTGGACATGTTTGCCTGAAAAGAAATCTTTGAAATGTTTCATAAAGAACTTTCACCTAGAAACTCCATTCACACTTTTTATAATTCAGCTTACTGTGGAGACACATGCTGGAACTTTTTACTTTGAAATGATTTGTAGTTATTTAACTTAAACGCCCAATGCATTCTCAATGACTACTACTCTATT
This sequence comes from Electrona antarctica, assembly GCF_951216825.1. NCBI lineage: Eukaryota > Metazoa > Chordata > Actinopteri > Myctophiformes > Myctophidae > Electrona > Electrona antarctica. Next base: position 40,764,729 of record NC_136797.1, read on the forward strand.
TGTTGTATTTTATATTCAGCTCATCTAAATGATTCTCACTACTGTTAATAACAGCGACTACACTGAGTTTTCTATAGATCATAACATTATTTAGGTGGACCTGTTTTTTAAATATTTAATATTTCATTACATTTCTTCTCTTTTAAATAAAAATATAAAAAGTGAAAGGGGATGAGTAGAATTGTTTTAATTTCAATTAAGACACATTATTCGTTAGTGTTATTTATTAGGACTTACTTATATTATAGCGTTATATTATTGTGTTATTATTCATGTTCACACCAGAAAATGAAATGGATGTAGTGCTGACATTGTAAAGTGTAATGCGAATGTATTTCAGGGTGTTGGTGGATGTCATGTATTTATGTTATGTTGTATTTATAAAATATTCAAGCCTGCTAGCTTTTTAATATGCAATATTTATTTAATTATATATTTATCTTCCTAGATGGAAAGTCCCACAATTGTATGTTGTTGTGAAATGGATGGGAAAATGTTTCCCTTATGTTGTATTTTAATTAGTTAGGCCTACATTAGTTTGCCTGAATGTAGTAAACATTTTTAGTAATGTATATTTATTACTTCCTGCTTAGGTCTTCTTCACTTTTTAAAGTAGTGTTGAATACTGAACCTTGAGTGAGTTAGGTTGTGATTGGTGGACAGATGGTTCTATTGTTCTCCTCTTTGGCCAGTCATTGCAAGCCTCCACCTCAGGCTCTCTAGTATAAGAAGAGTGTAGTTGTAATGTCTCAGTCCACAACTCCTCTGGAACTCCTCCAGAATATCAATCATTTCGAACCAGAACTGACTGTGGACTCCAGACTTCAAGTGAAGATGAACAACAACAACAACAATTCTGCTCCTGAGGAGGGTGTGATGCTAGCAGACAGAATGGCTCGACAGGAAGAGGAGCTCACCTGTCCTGTTTGCTGCAACATCTTTACATATCCTGTTATCTGGCTGCCGTGTAGCCACAGCTTCTGCTGCGCCTGTCTGCAGCAATGGTGGGCGGTGAACAAGAACAGCGACTGTCCTGTTTGCAGAACAAACTCCCATGACCAACCTCCTGTCAACTTCTTAGAGGAGAGACGTCGCAGGTCTCTCAGAGATAATTCCAAAGTGAATACTCTATGTGATTCCTTTGACTCACTTCAAATACTACCTGAGGTTAATACTTTGTGTGAGTACTTTAATGTACTACAAATACAAAGAGGAAACTTTGTGTGAGTAATTTAGTACTGCATATAGTAGTGTAGTTTTTACAAGAGTGTAACCACCTTTACACCATGTTTTTTATTTTTTTTAAAGATATTTTTTTTGCGGCTTACGCCTTTTATTGGTTTTTTTGAAGGGACAGACAGTAGGCTGACAGGAAACGGGAGAGAGATGGGGGAAGACATGCAGTAAAGGCCGTGTCGGGCTCGGGAGTCGAACCCGCGGCACACTGCGACTGGATTACCAGTCGGGTGCCCAGACGGTTACGCCACCGCCTTGAGCACCCCAACCTTTATTTTTTTATTTTTTTCTGTGAAGAAAGCTAGTGCTAAGCATTTTCAACTTGTATTATGAACTTCTGATGATACTGATATGACAATATGAGAATCAGTGTTTGTCCACATTCGTCAGGAATTAAAATGTCATATTCATTATATTAATGAATGAATATGCATGCACTATAGTGGTGCAATTGCAACTCGTCTCTGTGTGTTACCCTGTGTTGTTTGAACAGATTATCACATTATATTATTCATCATTTGTTTAGATCATCATAGAGTGCATTGCGAAGTGAAATATTTACTGTGTTATACCAGTCAAAACATTCATATTTTTTTCTTTTTCAAATAAAGGTTTGACAGCTACAGTTCCTTTGTGTGTTCATTACAGAGAGGCCATCACATGATCACAACACATCTGTTCAAACATTTTTACATTTTTACAGAGAGAATCCGATACCACAATTTATGTGTTAGCCAATGATACCGATACCGAATACCGATACCAGTGTTGTGATCTCGTGTTCATAGCTATTTAGCTATATATCTTGTGTTGTGTTTATAGCAGACTCCTCACTCAAATGTGCACTTATTTACCTGCCATAGTGTTAACCCCTTACCCCTGTGTCGGATCGGTGGTTAGACTGGCATATTCGCCGATACCGATATGACCCGATATGACAAATAAGGGCCGATACGGATACAGTATCGGGACATCTCTAATTTAAATAAAGATAAAAAATAAAAAATCACCAGAGAATTCACACTGGAGAAGCCATACTGCTCTGACCAATATGGAAAAGGTAATTCAGAGAAACACTACAGGATTCACACGGGAAAGAAATAATTCAACTGAGTACTGTGTGGGAGGAGTTTTACTCAGTGTCATGGATACACACACATAGGCCTACATGCAGGAGTGAAAGCCTGCAGAGTTGCACTGTACCAAGTGTAGAAAAAGCTTTAGTAGGCCTATAACTCCAGGTTCTTTTAATATCCATCAGAGAAGTCACACTGGAGAGAAACACTACAAATGCAAGAGTGCCATATGTCTACATAAAATGCTATCTAGCCTATTCACACAAGCATGATTAAACTCACGACAGGGTTGAATAGAGTTTCTCTCCACACATATTTGCCTCTACTGCTGCCATGCACAGAAGATTTTTCGAGAACCACCACTATAGACCAAGCAATGGTCAAACACCTCCTTCTAGTGACAAAACAGTGAGCATAGCATTGAATGATCCACCAGCATTATGCACTACTGAATGACAAAAGCGTAGATCAATTACTGACCGTCTAGCCATCATCATTACATACACTCTGTTCTTTTCAGACAAAACTAGGACAATTACTATGTTTTAATGACAATGGAACATCCTTATGCACCACTTTGACTGCATTACATGTGAATGGTAAAGCCATTCACACAGTATCACACGGTGTGATATATGGGTGGGGCAACAAGTAGGCCTAATCAGACTAACTTGTGAAAGAACACTGGCGAAACTACTGACATAGCCAACATTGTCTACACTCTACTACTCTATTGTATTTTTTATTCAGCTCATCTAAATGATTCTCACTACTGTTAATAACAGCGACTACACTGAGTTTTCTATAGATCATAACATTATTTAGGTTTTTTAAATATTTAATATTTCATTACATTTCTTCTCTTCTGAAAAATAAAAATATAAAAAGTGAAAGGGGATGAGTAGAATTGTTTTAATTTCAATTAAGACACATTATTCGTTAGTGTTATTTATTAGGACTTACTTAGTGTTATATTATTGTGTTACTTCATGTTCACACCAGAAAATGAAATGGATGTAGTGTTGACATTGTAAAGTGTAATGCGAATGTATTTCAGGGTGTTGGTGGATGTCATGTATAGTTTACCCACATTATTAGCTATTCACATTGCTTAATAACATATTCAAGCCTGCTAGCTTTTTAATATGCAATATTTATTTAATTATATATTTATCTTCCTAGATGGAAAGTCCCACAATTGTATGTTGTTGTGAAATGGATGGGAAAAATGTTTCCCTTATGTTGTATTTTAATTAGTTAGGCCTACATTAGTTTGCCTGAATGTAGTAAACATTTTTAGTAATGTATATTTATTACTTCCTGCTTAGGTCTACTTCACTTTTTAAAGTAGTGTTGAATACTGAACCTTGAGTGAGTTAGGTTGTGATTGGTGGACAGATGGTTCTATTGTTCTCCTCTTTGGCCAGTCATTGCAAGCCTCCACCTCAGGCTCTCTAGTATAAGAAGAGTGTAGTTGTAATGTCTCAGTCCACAACTCCTCTGGAACTCCTCCAGAATATCAATCATTTCGAACCAGAACTGACTGTGGACTCCAGACTTCAAGTGAAGATGAACAACAACAACAACAATTCTGCTCCTGAGGAGGGTGTGATGCTAGCAGACAGAATGGCTCGACAGGAAGAGGAGCTCACCTGTCCTGTTTGCTGCAACATCTTTACATATCCTGTTATCTGGCTGCCGTGTAGCCACAGCTTCTGCTGCGCCTGTCTGCAGCAATGGTGGGCGGTGAACAAGAACAGCGACTGTCCTGTTTGCAGAACAAACTCCCATGACCAACCTCCTGTCAACTTCTTAGAGGAGAGACGTTGCAGGTCTCTCAGAGATAATTCCAAAGTGAATACTCTATGTGATTCCTTTGACTCACTTCAAATACTACCTGAGGTTAATACTTTGTGTGAGTACTTTAATGTACTACAAATACAAAGAGGAAACTTTGTGTGAGTAATTTAGTACTGCATATAGTAGTGTAGTTTTTACAAGAGTGTAACCACCTTTACACCATGTTTTTTATTTTTTTTAAAGATATTTTTTTTGCGGCTTACGCCTTTTATTGGTTTTTTTGAAGGGACAGACAGTAGGCTGACAGGAAACGGGAGAGAGATGGGGGAAGACATGCAGTAAAGGCCGTGTCGGGCTCGGGAGTCGAACCCGCGGCACACTGCGACTGGATTACCAGTCGGGTGCCCAGACGGTTACGCCACCGCCTTGAGCACCCCAACCTTTATTTTTTTATTTTTTTCTGTGAAGAAAGCTAGTGCTAAGCATTTTCAACTTGTATTATGAACTTCTGATGATACTGATATGACAATATGAGAATCAGTGTTTGTCCACATTCGTCAGGAATTAAAATGTCATATTCATTATATTAATGAATGAATATGCATGCACTATAGTGGTGCAATTGCAACTCGTCTCTGTGTGTTACCCTGTGTTGTTTGAACAGATTATCACATTATATTATTCATCATTTGTTTAGATCATCATAGAGTGCATTGCGAAGTGAAATATTTACTGTGTTATACCAGTCAAAACATTCATATTTTTTTATTTTTCAAATAAAGGTTTGACAGCTACAGTTCCTTTGTGTGTTCATTACAGAGAGGCCATCACATGATCACAACACATCTGTTCAAACATTTTTACATTTTTACAGAGAGAATCCGATACCACAATTTATGTGTTAGCCAATGATACCGATACCGAATACCGATACCAGTGTTGTGATCTCGTGTTCATAGCTATTTAGCTATATATCTTGTGTTGTGTTTATAGCAGACTCCTCACTCAAATGTGCACTTATTTACCTGCCATAGTGTTAACCCCTTACCCCTGTGTCGGATCGGTGGTTAGACTGGCATATTCGCCGATACCGATATGACCCGATATGACAAATAAGGGCCGATACGGATACAGTATCGGGACATCTCTAATTTAAATAAAGATAAAAAATAAAAAATCACCAGAGAATTCACACTGGAGAAGCCATACTGCTCTGACCAATATGGAAAAGGTAATTCAGAGAAACACTACAGGATTCACACGGGAAAGAAATAATTCAACTGAGTACTGTGTGGGAGGAGTTTTACTCAGTGTCATGGATACACACACATAGGCCTACATGCAGGAGTGAAAGCCTGCAGAGTTGCACTGTACCAAGTGTAGAAAAAGCTTTAGTAGGCCTATAACTCCAGGTTCTTTTAATATCCATCAGAGAAGTCACACTGGAGAGAAACACTACAAATGCAAGAGTGCCATATGTCTACATAAAATGCTATCTAGCCTATTCACACAAGCATGATTAAACTCACGACAGGGTTGAATAGAGTTTCTCTCCACACATATTTGCCTCTACTGCTGCCATGCACAGAAGATATTTCGAGAACCACCACTATAGACCAAGCAATGGTCAAACACCTCCTTCTAGTGACAAAACAGTGAGCATAGCATTGAATGATCCACCAGCATTATGCACTACTGAATGACAAAAGCGTAGATCAATTACTGACCGTCTAGCCATCATCATTACATACACTCTGTTCTTTTCAGACAAAACTAGGACAATTACTATGTTTTAATGACAATGGAACATCCTTATGCACCACTTTGACTGCATTACATGTGAATGGTAAAGCCATTCACACAGTATCACACGGTGTGATATATGGGTGGGGCAACAAGTAGGCCTAATCAGACTAACTTGTGAAAGAACACTGGCGAAACTACTGACATAGCCAACATTGTCTACACTCTACTACTCTATTGTATTTTTTATTCAGCTCATCTAAATGATTCTCACTACTGTTAATAACAGCGACTACACTGAGTTTTCTATAGATCATAACATTATTTAGGTTTTTTAAATATTTAATATTTCATTACATTTCTTCTCTTCTGAAAAATAAAAATATAAAAAGTGAAAGGGGATGAGTAGAATTGTTTTAATTTCAATTAAGACACATTATTCGTTAGTGTTATTTATTAGGACTTACTTAGTGTTATATTATTGTGTTACTTCATGTTCACACCAGAAAATGAAATGGATGTAGTGTTGACATTGTAAAGTGTAATGCGAATGTATTTCAGGGTGTTGGTGGATGTCATGTATAGTTTACCCACATTATTAGCTATTCACATTGCTTAATAACATATTCAAGCCTGCTAGCTTTTTAATATGCAATATTTATTTAATTATATATTTATCTTCCTAGATGGAAAGTCCCACAATTGTATGTTGTTGTGAAATGGATGGGAAAAATGTTTCCCTTATGTTGTATTTTAATTAGTTAGGCCTACATTAGTTTGCCTGAATGTAGTAAACATTTTTAGTAATGTATATTTATTACTTCCTGCTTAGGTCTACTTCACTTTTTAAAGTAGTGTTGAATACTGAACCTTGAGTGAGTTAGGTTGTGATTGGTGGACAGATGGTTCTATTGTTCTCCTCTTTGGCCAGTCATTGCAAGCCTCCACCTCAGGCTCTCTAGTATAAGAAGAGTGTAGTTGTAATGTCTCAGTCCACAACTCCTCTGGAACTCCTCCAGAATATCAATCATTTCGAACCAGAACTGACTGTGGACTCCAGACTTCAAGTGAAGATGAACAACAACAACAACAACAATTCTGCTCCTGAGGAGGGAGTGATGCTAGCAGACAGAATGGCTGTCCTGCTCACCTGTCCTGTTTGCTGCAACATCTTTAAACATCCTGTTATCCTGTCGTGTAGCCACAGCTTCTGCAGCGCCTGTCTGCAGCAATGGTGGACGGTGAACAAGAACAGGGACTGTCCTGTTTGCAGAACAAACTCCTCCCAGGACCAACCTCCTGTCAACTTGGCCTTGAAGAACCTCTCTGAGAAATTCTTAGAGGAGAGAAGTCGCAGGTCTGTGAATACTCTATGTGGTTACTTTGACTCACTTACTACCTGAGGTTAATACTTTGTGTGAGTACTTTAATGTACTACAAATACAAAGAGGAAACTTTGTGTGATGAGTAATTTAGTACTGCATATACTACAAGACATAGTATTTAGTAGTGTGTTGTAGTAGTGTAGATCATTTGAATACTATATCAGTATTGAGCTTGTATAGGTGTGCTATTTTTGATAGCATCCCTATTCCCCCAGAATAGGGATGCTGGTGTTCAAGGTGTTAATTTAGTAAAAAATACTAAGGCAGGATTGAATCAATTAACATGTTTTCCGTCAAAAAAATAAAAACACCACATAGACATCCATTGACATATGCATTACATGGCTTGTTAGTTAGTATTACAGTACACATGTCTGGGACACGTATACAAAAGGCTGATTATATGGCCAGGGAGTCATTTTTACTGAATCATTTGAACAGATTGAGCACCCCAACCTTTATGAACACATCTGTGAAGAAAGCTAGTTTCAACTTGTATTATGACCTTCTGATGATACTGATGACAATATGAGAATCAGTGTTTGTCCACATTCGTCAGGAATTAAAATGTCATATTCATTATATTAATGAATGAATATGTATACACTAGTGGTGCAATTGCAACTCGTCTCCGTGTGTTAACGTGTGTTGTTTGAACAGATTATCACATTATAGTATTCATCATTTGTTTAGATCATCATAGAGTGCATTGCAAAGTGAAATATGTACTGTGTTATGATCAAGATTCCTATTTTTCTTCTTTTTCAAATAAAGATTTGACAGCTACAGTTCCTTTGTGTGTTCATTACAGAGAGGCCATCACATGATCACAACACTGTTCACGGTTTCACCTCATTTAATTATGGGCATCTTGTACTGTGAACAATACCGTGTTTTAATGACAATGGAACACCACTTTGACTGCATTACATGTGAATGGTAAAGCCATAGCAGACCAATCAATGTATCACACCCACCCAACAAGTAATCAGGCACTTGTGAGGCCTCATTCACACATATCAAACGGATGTTCTGTGCCGTCTTAGCTGTCTCTGATTAATGGCTGCCACAATGCAATTCCAATGGGAGTCACATGGTTTGACCAAACATTTGTGTTTGATGAGGCTGCAATCAGCAATAAAACACAAATGTTTGGCCAAACCAAAAATATCGGACAGATCCGTCTTGAGCACATGACTATAGAGATACTGTGTAGCGATTTGCGGGATTTTTGGACAAAATCTGGAGGAGTAATATTAAAAGATGTGTTTTACAAAAGTCGACCTCCTGGTGGCGTTCTGAAAAACTGACGGACGGAGTGCAAAACATACTCTATCCCCTCCCCATGCCTTCGGCCTGGTGGAGACAATAAGGGATAGATTGATACCACATGGGCCAAAGTAGCACTAATTCCAGAGACCTTCCCTGATCCACTGCTTACAACAGGTGACAGTCAGTCTGTGTCCTATGAGACAGACTGAGTAGAAAATAATTGTGCCATTTTATCATGATTATTATTAGTGAGGATAGGTTGAAAAGTGAAGCTTGAAGAGGTTGAAAAGTGGTGAAGTGGTCCTTTACACATTGTGGTGCATTGAGCTTGTAGATCAGCTACAGTATGTTTGAATCAGAGTGTAGAGTAGGAGAGTAGCGACACGCTTTGATCTCGCCACAAAGCGGGTGCCTATGGGCTATAGTTCCAAACATTGCTCCTATGGCTGGAACTATCCCTATCCCATTGAGATAAAACGAGCACTTCCGCATTCCATTGTTACAATGGGAGTTAACGCTAGTGTCGCCACTCTGTTACTATTCCACTCAGGTTTGAATGGCCCAACAATGAAATGGGGTTATAAAGTGGTTAAACTGATGTGTACGTAAGCCTTGCCGAGCCATGAGGCCCATATAGGGACAGGAGCCTATCTCCTGTTTCTGTAGGGTGAGGCAGCTTGATGTACAAGTACACCCCCTGGACATGGCGCTATAGTATGTCGCAGGGACTTACCCCCAATCCCAACCCTTGATGCTGAGAGCCAAGCAGGGAGGCATTGGGTCCCGTTTCTGGTCTGGTATGACCCGGCTGGGGATCGAACCCCGACCGCAAGGCCACTGAGCTGATGTGTAAAGCGATATAAACTCATTTTGCTGGGAACACGTTGGAACCCCTTCGAGGATCCCACTTGGATCCAACCTGTACTTATCCAACCTGTACATATGTTATTTTTACCTTTTAGGATGATTAGAATTTTGTTGTTATTTTTCATGTCATGATTATGAATTGAATACCCAGGACCTGAATGGAAAGACCGCAAGGACTTTTTTCTGATTTAATTTCTGTTTGACCGTACCCTGTACTGATACATTTCTGCCAATAAAGTATTCAATCAATCAAACTTTGCACCCCACTTTGACGACCAATGACCTAAACAACTAGCTTTGTTAACACATGGCTACATTGCTTTGTCAAAGCTGAAAGTAGCAACAAAATGATGTGACATTTCCTCCAGAAAATCAAATTTGATTAATCAATCAAATGATTTGTTTTCACAACGGAGAACATATTACACAAAAGACAATGAGAGGGTTTAACAGTAGCAATCACATGACAACCATCATGGGAAGCATGTGTTCAGCATTTTGCTGTTGCATGTTTTGTGAAATCTTGCAACGAGCAAAAAAACATTGACAATAGAAGATCTACATCTTGCAATGTGTTGCGATGCAAGCTTGTAGATTCTACAAGCTTGCATCGCAACACATTGCAAATTTGTAGATTGTTGCTATTCGTCGTATGACGAAATACATTAGGGCTTAAGTGGCTAAAATAAAAACAAACAAGGGAAAGTCCCACATGGAGAGACTGATTCAGCTATAAGGCACAATATAGTGTTAGATCTGCTCCTCCCGTCACGTCCTCTGTCAGCTGGCCGTCCAACCTGGAGTCATACAGAGCAGTGGTTCTCAAGCACTTTCACGTCACAAGGACCCCCAGATCACACAAGGTCACAAGGACCCCCAGATCACACAAGGATGTGACCCCTGACATAGCCAACCTTGTCTACACCAGGGGTGCCCACACATTTATGACGTGAGATCTACTTTCAAAATGACCAGCTCAACAAGATCTACCCACTGAAAAAATAAATGTACCATTGCTGAAAATAGTTTAAATATATAATGTACCTGGGGGGGCTTTGGAATAGGCAGAGTTTCTGCTGTCAAAATATGTCCCCCCCGTATTTAACTTAAATGCCCAATGCATTCTCAATGGCAATAGCACAAACTTTGGCATGCTACTAGTCCTACATACTTATACCTAGAAACCCCATTCAAACCTATTTAGGTTCATCTTACGGTGGACATGTTTGCCTGAAAAGAAATCTTTGAAATGTTTCATAAAGAACTTTCACCTAGAAACTCCATTCACACTTTTTATAATTCAGCTTACTGTGGAGACACATGCTGGAACTTTTTACTTTGAAATGATTTGTAGTTATTTAACTTAAACGCCCAATGCATTCTCAATGACTACTACTCTATTTGTTGTATTTTATATTCAGCTCATCTAAATGATTCTCACTACTGTTAATAACAGCGACTACACTGAGTTTTCTATAGATCATAACATTATTTAGGTGGACCTGTTTTTTTAATATTTAATATTTCATTACATTTCTTCTCTTTTAAATAAAAATATAAAAAGTGAAAGGGGATGAGTAGAATTGTTTTAATTTCAATTAAGACACATTATTCGTTAGTGTTATTTATTAGGACTTACTTATATTATAGCGTTATATTATTGTGTTATTATTCATGTTCACACCAGAAAATGAAATGGATGTAGTGCTGACATTGTAAAGTGTAATGCGAATGTATTTCAGGGTGTTGGTGGATGTCATGTATTTATGTTATGTTGTATTTATAAAATATTCAAGCCTGCTAGCTTTTTAATATGCAATATTTATTTAATTATATATTTATCTTCCTAGATGGAAAGTCCCACAATTGTATGTTGTTGTGAAATGGATGGGAAAAATGTTTCCCTTATGTTGTATTTTAATTAGTTAGGCCTACATTAGTTTGCCTGAATGTAGTAAACATTTTTAGTAATGTATATTTATTACTTCCTGCTTAGGTCTACTTCACTTTTTAAAGTAGTGTTGAATACTGAACCTTGAGTGAGTTAGGTTGTGATTGGTGGACAGATGGTTCTATTGTTCTCCTCTTTGGCCAGTCATTGCAAGCCTCCACCTCAGGCTCTCTAGTATAAGAAGAGTGTAGTTGTAATGTCTCAGTCCACAACTCCTCTGGAACTCCTCCAGAATATCAATCATTTCGAACCAGAACTGACTGTGGACTCCAGACTTCAAGTGAAGATGAACAACAACAACAACAACAATTCTGCTCCTGAGGAGGGAGTGATGCTAGCAGACAGAATGGCTGTCCTGCTCACCTGTCCTGTTTGCTGCAACATCTTTAAACATCCTGTTATCCTGTCGTGTAGCCACAGCTTCTGCAGCGCCTGTCTGCAGCAATGGTGGACGGTGAACAAGAACAGGGACTGTCCTGTTTGCAGAACAAACTCCTCCCAGGACCAACCTCCTGTCAACTTGGCCTTGAAGAACCTCTCTGAGAAATTCTTAGAGGAGAGAAGTCGCAGGTCTGTGAATACTCTATGTGGTTACTTTGACTCACTTACTACCTGAGGTTAATACTTTGTGTGAGTACTTTAATGTACTACAAATACAAAGAGGAAACTTTGTGTGATGAGTAATTTAGTACTGCATATACTACAAGACATAGTATTTAGTAGTGTGTTGTAGTAGTGTAGATCATTTGAATACTATATCAGTATTGAGCTTGTATAGGTGTGCTATTTTTGATAGCATCCCTATTCCCCCAGAATAGGGATGCTGGTGTTCAAGGTGTTAATTTAGTAAAAAATACTAAGGCAGGATTGAATCAATTAACATGTTTTCCGTCAAAAAAATAAAAACACCACATAGACATCCATTGACATATGCATTACATGGCTTGTTAGTTAGTATTACAGTACACATGTCTGGGACACGTATACAAAAGGAGACATGGCTGATTATATGGCCAGGGAGTCATTTTTACTGAATCATTTGAACAGATTGAGCACCCCAACCTTTATGAACACATCTGTGAAGAAAGCTAGTTTCAACTTGTATTATGACCTTCTGATGATACTGATGACAATATGAGAATCAGTGTTTGTCCACATTCGTCAGGAATTAAAATGTCATATTCATTATATTAATGAATGAATATGCATACACTAGTGGTGCAATTGCAACTCGTCTCCGTGTGTTAACGTGTGTTGTTTGAACAGATTATCACATTATAGTATTCATCATTTGTTTAGATCATCATAGAGTGCATTGCAAAGTGAAATATGTACTGTGTTATGATCAAGATTCCTATTTTTCTTCTTTTTCAAATAAAGATTTGACAGCTACAGTTCCTTTGTGTGTTCATTACAGAGAGGCCATCACATGATCACAACACTGTTCACGGTTTCACCTCATTTAATTATGGGCATCTTGTACTGTGAACAATACCGTGTTTTAATGACAATGGAACACCACTTTGACTGCATTACATGTGAATGGTAAAGCCATAGCAGACCAATCAATGTATCACACCCACCCAACAAGTAATCAGGCACTTGTGAGGCCTCATTCACACATATCAAACGGATGTTCTGTGCCGTCTTAGCTGTCTCTGATTAATGGCTGCCACAATGCAATTCCAATGGGAGTCACATGGTTTGACCAAACATTTGTGTTTGATGAGGCTGCAATCAGCAATAAAACACAAATGTTTGGCCAAACCAAAAATATCGGACAGATCCGTCTTGAGCACATGACTATAGAGATACTGTGTAGCGATTTGCGGGATTTTTGGACAAAATCTGGAGGAGTAATATTAAAAGATGTGTTTTACAAAAGTCGACCTCCTGGTGGCGTTCTGAAAAACTGACGGACGGAGTGCAAAACATACTCTATCCCCTCCCCATGCCTTCGGCCTGGTGGAGACAATAAGGGATAGATTGATACCACATGGGCCAAAGTAGCACTAATTCCAGAGACCTTCCCTGATCCACTGCTTACAACAGGTGACAGTCAGTCTGTGTCCTATGAGACAGACTGAGTAGAAAATAATTGTGCCATTTTATCATGATTATTATTAGTGAGGATAGGTTGAAAAGTGAAGCTTGAAGATAGGTTGAAAAGTGGTGAAGTGGTCCTTTACACATTGTGGTGCATTGAGCTTGTAGATCAGCTACAGTATGTTTGAATCAGAGTGTAGAGTAGGAGAGTAGCGACACGCTTTGATCTCGCCACAAAGCGGGTGCCTATGGGCTATAGTTCCAAACATTGCTCCTATGGCTGGAACTATCCCTATCCCATTGAGATAAAACGAGCACTTCCGCATTCCATTGTTACAATGGGAGTTAACGCTAGTGTCGCCACTCTGTTACTATTCCACTCAGGTTTGAATGGCCCAACAATGAAATGGGGTTATAAAGTGGTTAAACTGATGTGTACGTAAGCCTTGCCGAGCCATGAGGCCCATATAGGGACAGGAGCCTATCTCCTGTTTCTGTAGGGTGAGGCAGCTTGATGTACAAGTACACCCCCTGGACATGACGCTATAGTATGTCGCAGGGACTTACCCCCAATCCCAACCCTTGATGCTGAGAGCCAAGCAGGGAGGCATTGGGTCCCGTTTCTGGTCTGGTATGACCCGGCTGGGGATCGAACCCCGACCGCAAGGCCACTGAGCTGATGTGTAAAGCGATATAAACTCATTTTGCTGGGAACACGTTGGAACCCCTTCGAGGATCCCACTTGGATCCAACCTGTACTTATCCAACCTGTACATATGTTATTTTTACCTTTTAGGATGATTAGAATTTTGTTGTTATTTTTCATGTCATGATTATGAATTGAATACCCAGGACCTGAATGGAAACAAGACCGCAAGGACTTTTTTCTGATTTAATTTCTGTTTGACCGTACCCTGTACTGATACATTTCTGCCAATAAAGTATTCAATCAATCAAACTTTGCACCCCACTTTGACGACCAATGACCTAAACAACTAGCTTTGTTAACACATGGCTACATTGCTTTGTCAAAGCTGAAAGTAGCAACAAAATGATGTGACATTTCCTCCAGAAAATCAAATTTGATTAATCAATCAAATGATTTGTTTTCACAACGGAGAACATATTACACAAAAGACAATGAGAGGGTTTAACAGTAGCAATCACATGACAACCATCATGGGAAGCATGTGTTCAGCATTTTGCTGTTGCATGTTTTGTGAAATCTTGCAACGAGCAAAAAAACATTGACAATAGAAGATCGGTAACACTTGCAGATACGGTTCATGAACTAATGATTAACTAATGATTAACTAATACATTAGTTAAGCATTAGTTAATCATTAGTTCATCACAATTCATCATGAATCATGATGAATTCATCATGATTCATGATGATGATGATTCTGATGATTCATCATGAATCGTCATTAGTTAACCACGATTTGTAGATGATTTATAGATCTAATTTTTCCGCCCAAATCTATGCCCAGGATGAGTGCTCATAGGCGGGTAGGTCTCTCAGTCTCTCTGGAGGTCATTCCTGGTTGTACCCATGGGTCATTTTACTCAATTCTTTGCCCACGATGGGTGCTCAAAGGTTGGTAGGGGTCTGTCCGGAGCTCTCCCTGGTGCTTTATGGATCATTTTTGGACCCCCCCCCCATTTTGCCCAAATCTATACCCAGGATGAGTGCTCATAGACGGGTAGGGTTAGTGAGCAGACTCGGTCTCTCTAGAGGTAATTTTTCTCAATTCTATGCCCACGATGAGTGCTCAAAGGTGGGTAGGGGTCCCTGGTGTTTTATGGATCATTTTTGGACTCACCCATTTTGCCCAAATCTATACCCAGGATTAGTGCTCATAGACGGGTAGGGTTAGTGAGCAGACTCGGTCTCTCTCTGGAGGTAATTTTTCTCAATTCTATGCCCACGATGAGTGCTCAAAGGTGGGTAGGGGTCCCTGGTGTTTTATGGATCATTTTTGGACTCACCCATTTTGCCCAAATCTATACCCAGGATTAGTGCTCATAGACGGGTAGGGTTAGTGAGCAGACTCGGTCTCTCTCTGGAGGTAATTTTTCTCAATTCTATGCCCACGATGAGTGCTCAAAGGTGGGTAGGGGTCCCTGGTGTTTTATGGATCATTTTTGGACTCACCCATTTTGCCCAAATCTATACCCAGGATGAGTGCTCATAGACGGGTAGGGTTAGTGAGCAGACTCGGTCTCTCTGGAGGTAATTTTTCTCAATTCTATGCCCACGATGAGTGCTCAAAGGTGGGTAGGGGTCCCTGGTGTTTTATGGATCATTTTTGGACTCACCCATTTTTCCTCAATTCTATGCCCACGATGAGTGCTCAAAGGTGGGTAGGTCTCCCTTGTAGAGGTCTCCCTTGTAGTTTATGGGTAACTTCTGGACATTATAATCATGAACTACCAATACATTTTACTTACTTACTAGAGAGTTGCACTCTATTAATGATTAACTATCATTAGTTAATAGTTAGTTAATTGATATTTGCACCCCAAAGTAAAGTGGCAACATTCTCATCATGAATTATCTGTAGTTAGCAGTTAGTAATGGTTATTTGCACCCCAAAGTAAAGTAGCAACATTCTCATCATGAATTATCTGTAGTTAACAGTTAGTAATGGTTATTTGCACCCCAAAGTAAAGTGGCAACATTCTCATCATGAATTATCTGTAGTTAACAGTTAGTAATGGTTATTTGCACCCCAAAGTAAAGTGGCAACATTCTCATCATGAATTATCTGTTGTTAACAGTTAGTAATGGTTATTTGCACGCCAAAGTAAAGTGGCAACATTTTCATCATGAACTCATGGTTAACTAATCATAAACTGGATATTTGGACACAAAGTCACGATATAAATAGTGAATGCAAAATACAATACAATACAATCTGAATACAAAATTACAAGCCACCTTCATTTTTTATTTATAGGCCGACACAGCCACCCAGGCCAGCAGCGGGTGAGCCAGATCCAGCCCTGGCGCAGATGCCATGGACTGGCACCCACACATCTGGCCCACCCGCTGCCCACCCGACCAGCTGTGAATCATCACTTTAACAAGGCCTTCAACATAGGCCAACATCAGTGCCAAAATCAGGGCTTATCCAAGATGATTTCACATATTTTTTTCTAACAAAATGACCTGGATCATTATTTACCCTCCCCCACACAGAATAAAAATAAAAATACATAAACAAAAATACCACAAAATACATAAAAATAAATAAAATTGTAATAAAAAATTCAAAAGAACAAAAAAGAAAGGAAGGGAGGGGGCAGAGGGGCAGAGGACACAGCCACTCGGGCCAGCAGCGGGTGAGCCAGATCCAGCCCTGGCGCAGATGCCATGGACTGGCACCCACATATCTGGCCCACCCGCTGCCCACCCGACCAGCTGTGAATTATCACTTTTACAAGCGTTCAACATAGGCCAACTTTAGTGCCAGATGTGTGGGTGCCAGTCCATGGCATTTGCGCCAGGGCTGGATCTGGCTCACCCGCTGCTGGCCCGAGTGGCAATTAATTGTCAGTGATGTGAAAAGCACTGTAGTTGAAGAAATGCAGTTGAGCCAGGTATTTATGTTTAAAAAAAATTGTCATATTGGATAAGCACTGATTTTGTTAGGCACTGATATTGAAGGTCTTGTAAAAGTGATAATTCACAGCTGGTCGGGCGGGCAGCGGGTGAGCCAGATCCAGCCCTGGCGCAGATGCCATGGACTGGCACCCACATATCTGGCCCACCCGCTGCCCACCCGACCAGCTGTGAATTGTCTCTTTTACAAGGCCTTCAACATAGGCCAACATCAGCGCTTATCCAATATGATTTCACATAATTAAAATAAAAAAGATACCTGGCTCAACTGCATGTCTTCAACTACAGTGCTTTTCACATCACTGACAATTAATTGCCACTCGGGCCAGCAGCGGGTGAGCCAGATCCAGCCCTGGCGCAGATGCCATGGACTGGCACCCACATATCTGGCCCACCCGCTGCGAATTATCACTTTTACAAGACCTTCAATATCAGTGCCTAACAAAATCAGTGCTTATCCAATATGACAATTTTTTAAAACAAAAATACCTGGCTCAACTGCATGTCTTCAACTACAGTGTTTTTCAAATCACTGACAATTAATTGCCACTCGGGCTAGCAGCGGGTGAGCCAGATCCAGCCCTGGCGCAGATGCCATGGACTGGCACCCACATATCTGGCCCACCCGCTGCTAGCCCGAGTGGCAATTAATTATCACTTTTACAAGGCCTTCAATATCAGTGCCTAACAAAATCAGTGCTTATCCAATATGACAATTTCTTAAAACAAAAATACCTGGCTCAACTGCATGTCTTCAATTACAGTGTTTTTCAAATCACTGACAATTAATTGCCACTCGGGCTAGCAGCGGGTGAGCCAGATCCAGCCCTGGCGCAGATGCCATGGACTGGCACCCACATATCTGGCCCACCCGCTGCTAGCCCGAGTGGCAATTAATTATCACTTTTACAAGGCCTTCAATATCAGTGCCTAACAAAATCAGTGCTTATCCAATATGACAATTTCTTAAAACAAAAATACCTGGCTCAACTGCATGTCTTCAACTACAGTGTTTTTCAAATCACTGACAATTAATTGCCACTCGGGCTAGCAGCGGGTGAGCCAGATCCAGCCCTGGCG
This sequence comes from Electrona antarctica, assembly GCF_951216825.1. Lineage (NCBI taxonomy): Eukaryota > Metazoa > Chordata > Actinopteri > Myctophiformes > Myctophidae > Electrona > Electrona antarctica. The sequence continues at coordinate 40,782,813 of NC_136797.1, forward strand.
CAGATGCCATGGACTGGCACCCACATATCTGGCCCACCCGCTGCTAGCCCGAGTGGCAATTAATTATCACTTTTACAAGGCCTTCAATATCAGTGCCTAACAAAATCAGTGCTTATCCAATATGACAATTTCTTAAAACAAAAATACCTGGCTCAACTGCATGTCTTCAACTACAGTGTTTTTCAAATCACTGACAATTAATTGCCACTCGGGCTAGCAGCGGGTGAGCCAGATCCAGCCCTGGCGCAGATGCCATGGACTGGCACCCACATATCTGGCCCACCCGCTGCTAGCCCGAGTGGCAATTAATTATCACTTTTACAAGGCCTTCAATATCAGTGCCTAACAAAATCAGTGCTTATCCAATATGACAATTTCTTAAAACAAAAATACCTGGCTCAACTGCATGTCTTCAACTACAGTGTTTTTCAAATCACTGACAATTAATTGCCACTCGGGCTAGCAGCGGGTGAGCCAGATCCAGCCCTGGCGCAGATGCCATGGACTGGCACCCACATATCTGGCCCACCCGCTACTAGCCCGAGTGGCAATTAATTATCACTTTTACAAGGCCTTCAATATCAGTGCCTATCAAAATCAGTGCTTATCCAATGTACCAATCTGGGACTAAATAAAGATTATTGTTTTAAACAATTGTCTTAATGCCAGTGTGAAGCAAACATTTTGAATAACAATAAAATAAAAACAATTACTTCTTCCTGTATATAGAAAGTAGACTCTTCGGGTTTTTTTATCCTCTATATTGCTGAGCTGTGGTTCGGCAACACAGCACTTTTGGCATTGTTGAGCAAAATCAGAGAGTTTACCATTAGTTTTTTGGAATGCTCTTCTTAAAGTCTCGTATGTATCAGGGTTCACCTTTTGAAGTTCTGCTTCCTGTATATAGAAAGTAGACTCTTCGTTTTTTTTTTATCCTCTATATTGCTGAGCTGTGGTTCGGCAACACAGAACTTTTGGCATTCTTTAGCAAAATCAGAGAGTTTACCATTAGTTTTTTGGAATGCTCTTCTTAAAGACTCGTATGTATCAGGGTTCACCTTTTGAAGTTCTGCAATAGGTGCCTGATTCACAATGGTATTACGGTCAACATTCACCCTTTCGTAAGCTTCGGTCTTGGAAAGTCCTTTCTTAACCAGCTTCAGAACATTGTTGTACCGCTCGATGGATTCTTCTGGGTTTGTCACTGTGAAAGGAAAGTGCAGACATTCAGTATGTGTACTTGATAGTATGCATTTTCTTTATTTTTTCCAGTTATTTTGTTGTTAGCTAACCAAAAATGTGTATTCCTTTCCACAAAGACTTTGAAATGAAAATTGGAACATAGTTGAAACATTTATAACTGTGTTTACTAATGTTTAGCGATCTATAATAAGGTTCATGAAGTAATGATTAACTCATGATTAACTAATACATTAGTTAAGCATTAGTTAATCATGATTTCATCACAATTCATCATGAATTAATGATCACTTCATCATGAATTAACTGTAGTTAGTTAATCATGATTCATGGCATTCATGATTTCATTTTCCACAAAGACTTTGAAATGACACTGAAATTGACATTTCAGCTTGGAACATAGTTGAAACATTTATAACTGTGTTTACTAATGTTTAGCGATCTATGATAAGGTTCATGAAGTAATGATTAACTCATGATTAACTAATACATTAGTTAAGCATTAGTTAATCATTATTTCATCACAATTCATCATGAATTAATGATGACTTCATCATGAATTAACTGTAGTTAGTTAATCCTGATTCATGGCATGCATGATTTCATTTTCCACAAAGACTTTGAAATGACACTGAAATTGACATTTCAGCTTGGAACATAGTTGAAACATTTATAACTGTGTTTACTAATGTTTAGCGATCTATGATAAGGTTCATGAAGTAATGATTAACTCATGATTAACTAATACATTAGTTAAGCATTAGTTAATCATTATTTCATCACAATTCATCATGAATTAATGATGACTTCATCATGAATTAACTGTAGTTAGTTAATCCTGATTCATGGCATGCATGATTTCATTTTCCACAAAGACTTTGAAATGACACTGAAATTGACATTTCAGCTTGGAACATAGTTGAAACATTTATAACTGTGTTTACTAATGTTTAGCGATCTATGAGTAATGGTTTACAAATGATGACTTCATGATGAATTAAGTATTTACTAATGCTTAATAGTGTATAGTTATTATAAAATGTTACCAACATTTTTATTAAAAAACCCCACTAAAAATGTATTATAAATTAAGAATTAATTAAAAATTAATGATTAAGAATTGATTAAAAACAAAAAAGCAAGAAGCTTGTAATCTAACTGAGACCCTAATCTAGTAATACCTCTGCTGACCAACACCTGTTTGGATGACTTCTTTTTCTTCTTTTTCTTCTTCCTCTTCTTGTCCTCTGATGACGAGGAGTCAGATGGCGAAGACACTGAGCTAGACAGAGTGTAAGTCGCTGGAGGTTTCTTTTCGGTCTTCCCTGCTGCTACAGAAGATGTAGGCTCATTGACGTGTCTCACTGCAAGGGCTGAAAATAATACATTTGTATTAGTTGAAGCCCACTGCAGACATAAAAATCACACCCGTGTGAACTGAGTGGTGTAAGGTCTTATATAGCCTGATCAGCTGTGGTCTGACGTAATTTCTGACGTAATGAAATCACACCCGGGTGAACTGGGTGGCCGTAGCAACCATGCTAATTTTTTGAGCACAGACAGACAGACACGTAAACTAACAAAGCCAGTTGTAGGAGTGGTTTACACCACTCAAAAAACTGGTATACATCAAGAGTAATTTCTTGTTAACCATTTGTAGCTGACATTGAAATCAATATATTTAATGAAATGATTTACCACTCTGTAGCTGTTCACGCAAGAAGAGTTTGTCTTCTTTGAGTGATGTCACCGTTGCCTTTAAGTGTTTGATCTGTTGCTCTTGAAGCTCAACAGTGGCTTTGGCTTTGTTCAGGGACATCTCCATGTTGGGAGCATCTGGATTAAGCAAAAAAGAAAATTAAAATTAAATCAGTCATATGAGTGTTAGACACCAGGTTGGTCAAAGCTGTTCTAACAAGGATAATCTCTGTAATTTATTTATATATATCACCGGACTCGAAACTACTGATTGAACATGTTATTTCACAGTATGTTGAATGGGTACATTTCAAACAAAAGCACAGGTCCAAAACTGCTACTTTGTGGACTAAAGCATGATAAAGCACTAAGGCCCTTTCTCAATTCCTCCCTTCTCCCTGGCCCTCCCTGACCCTTAGCCCTTCCCCTTGCTGATGCGCGTTCACGTGAGGAGGAAGGGTTTTCTCAATTCTCTTTGGAGCGAGGGTTAGGGCCGAGGGTTAGGGCTAGAATCCCCTTCAAACGAAGGGACACCGCGACCCGACTTAAAGCGGAGGGACATCGCAGAGTGCGGAAGGCGGACGAGGTAAGAAGGCTGTTTTGTCCTTTATTATGGAAAAATATGATGTTATTTGAATGTATTATCAATCTGCATCGCCAAAAATATCGCAATCTCTAGCAAAGGTTAACGCTATACCTTACCTCACGTGAACTAAAGATATGCTAAAACAAAATAGACAAAATTACAATATATTTATTTCATCATAACCACAGCAATGTTATATTTACGTTCCATCTCTTCTCCCAAAATAGCCGATCTACAGCTTATTCTTCACTTGCACAATGTAGGAGGCGGGACTAAGGGGGACTTCCTGTTGGGATATCACCCCTGTGTTTGCTTCCTGTCCATCGGGAGTGCATGTAAGTCAGTCATTTTCTACGGACAATTATAGTATTTTCTCGTCACTTGTAATTTTTTTAATTAAGTTTAAAAAAAACTTTTATTCATATGGTTCATTCATTTACCATTCGTTTTTATCGTAATGTTTTATTTAGGGTTTTTTTCTCAAGGGGAAAGTTGTATGCTCCAGTGTCTGTCTGTGCTGCTGCAGTATACATACAGGAATACAGTACAGTACAGTACAGTACAGTACAGTACAGTACAGTACAGTACAGTACAGTACAGTACAGTACAGTGGAGTACAGTACAGTACAGTACAGTACAGTACAGTACAGTACAGTGGAGTACAGTACAGTGGAGTACAGTACAGTGGAGTACTGTATTCCACTGTACTGTACTGTACTGTATTCCACTGTACTGTACCGTACTGCACTGTACTGTACTGTACTCCACTGTACTGTACTCCACTGTACTGTACTGTACTGTACTGTACTGTACTGTACTGTACTGTACTGTACTGTACTGTACTGTACTGTACTCCACTGTACTGTACTGTACTGTACTCCACTGTACTGTACTGTACTCCACTGTACTGTACTGTACTGTACTGTACTGTACTGTACTGTACTGTACTGTACTGTACTGTACTCCACTGTACTGTACTGTACTGTACTCCACTGTACTCCACTGTACTGTACTGTACTGTACTCCACTGTACTCCACTGTACTGTACTGTACTGTACTGTACTGTACTGTACTGTACTGTACTGTACTGTACTGTACTGTACTCCACTGTACTGTACTGTACTGTACTGTATTCCTGTATGTATACTGCAGCAGCACAGACAGACACTGGAGCATACAACTTTCCCCTTGAGAAAAAAACCCTAAATAAAACATTACGATAAAAACGAATGGTAAATGAATGAACCATATGAATAAAAGTTTTTTTTAAACTTAATTAAAAAAATTACAAGTGACGAGAAAATACTATAATTGTCCGTAGAAAATGACTGACTTACATGCACTCCCGATGGACAGGAAGCAAACACAGGGGTGATATCCCAACAGGAAGTCCCCCTTAGTCCCGCCTCCTACATTGTGCAAGTGAAGTATAGCAATGGTTTCCAAAGTGGGTTATGGGGATCCCCAGGGGTCCTTCAGAGAGTTCCAGCGGGTCCCCAGCTAAATGATAGTTTGGAACCAAATGGACCCATAAGGGTCCATTTGTACACTCTACAATATAAATTGGGGGTCCCAGAGACAGAAATTCCATCAAATGGGGGTCCATGGACTAATGCATGTCACACTGGCGTTCCTTGACACTGCTAGAGCCGTAAACATCTATGGGGTCCCTGGCATATCTCTTCAAATGGGGGTCTGCAGGCTAATTCCAATTCCTAGGGGGATGATTCCCCTTGACACTCATTATGTAAGGGGAAGGGGCAAGGGATGAGGGGTAGGGTTTAAAAATAGAATTGAGAAAGGGCCTATGACTTGTTTACAACGGGGTCCACCGTTTTCAATTCATCTGAACATTTGAAGACATACAAATATACACTTCTATGAAAAAACAAGAAATCATCATATAAAGAAAGTAAAAAGGTACAGTATTTTGAAAAGGGGGAGGGGGGAACTGAGACTTTTTTTACGGGGCCAGTTGACATCTGAAGAAAAAAATAAAACCAAAAATAAACCTTACGTTTTCTGGCCTTGGAAGTGGCGGGCCTTTTCTTGACTGGCCTTAAAACAGGACCATCTCCATCCGAGGAAGAGCAGACTGGAAGGCAAATAAGAAAAGGTTGGTCACATGGCATGCATGTTAAAGACTCATATCTAATATTCTAGTTTTGTTTAAAGATATCGATATTACATTATCAGGTTCTCTTTTTTTAATTGCCACCCAAAACATCTAAAATGATGTGATTTTAAAATGACAGTTTCCTCTACTTAAAAAAAGAGTATTTTGTCAAATACTTTTTTACTTTATGGATCGTCAGTAAATCAACACACCTCGGATGCTGCTCGTCTGCACTGCCTCTGGTTCTGATGAGCTGACATGTGGGTCTGTGATTGGCCCTGTGATTGAGATAGTAATTAGAATATGCTGGTCCTATGAACAACACACAATGTTTTGTATTTCATGAGTGAATTCTGCTGCATGGTGAATTACCGAAGGTGACTCCAGGCGTCTCGAACCGGACATCTGCTTGAGAAACAGTCAAAGTGACACATTTTGTTAATATATATTTCAGATTTCAGATATTTATTGAAGGGACAGCCCCTTGAGATGCAGCATCTCATTTTCAAGAGGGACCCGTAAACAGACAATACAAAAAAGCATACTGTACACAAATACAAACGGATATACAAATAGCTTGCGATTTCATTAATTTTAGGTTTGCACCACAACACATATAGGTCATGGCAATAACAGGAATAGCCTATTTTTATTTAAAGCTAGACTTTAAATAAGTCATGCAGCATGACAGGGGGAGAGATGGTGGAGTTAGCTGTTTTAGCAGACAGTTTTAGGGTCCAATTCTACGACATTTTGATGAATTCAGTCAACAGCTTGCAAAACATACCCTTTACACTACTTGTTACACTCCTGTGTTTTCGGCTGTGTTCCGCCAATGAACTCTGGACTTTAACCATTTCTGTAATGAAAACACAAATTAATGAGTACGTCATTGCCCTCAAAAAAGATTTTTAAAAACAAAATGCACCCTGTGTCATTGACTCAGGGAGTAAATAAATCCAACCACAAATTTTAAATAAATAAATTATAAATTCAACCAGGACACATCCCAAACTGAATACAATGCATACTGATTTACCAAAGATCTAAATGGTTAACTATGTACCATGCAAAAATCGTATGCCAAAATAGAACTCTTTGGGCACGACCAAAACGTGTTACCCAACGTGCCTTAGGATATGTTGCATATGTCAGACAGTTGGATACATTTTGACCTTGGAGTAATGTAATCTGTGCATTATTTTAAACAGGGCAAGTTGCAATCACGCATTAATTCAGTGGATTCTCCTCAACCCCTCGCTCCAGATGTCATTAGACAAATCTACACCAATGCCATTCTCCCAGGCAGACTTGATATGGTTTGTTGACGGAATGGATAATTTAGAAAACAGTGAGAAATTTTAGAGACGATTTGTTTGGAATTAGGATGATGGTTCAGTAGGGCATAAAAGCAGTGTTCTTGGGGAACTATTTCAAAACAGCAACAATGTTTGAGCAAATCATATTGCAAGTCTCAATTTATTTGATTCCATTTTGATAGCTTGCAAAACATACCCTTTACACTACTTTGGCGTTTTCGGCTGTGTTCCGCCAGTGAACTCTCGACTAGAGTCTCTGTGATGGTTTCTGTAACGAAAACAAAAATGAATGAGTACTTTCATTGTCCTCAAAAAAGATTTTAAAAACAGTACTAACCAAATGCAACCTATGTGTCATTGACTCAGGGAGTAGATAAATCCAACCACAAATGTATAAATTATAAATTCAACTACAATGCATACTGAAATGAAAAATGGAATGGGAGTGAAATGCTGCAATTTGTAAAAATGGCAAAATATGACTCCTAACGTCGTCTAAGTGGGACTCATAAAATGTCCCTGCTGGGACATTTAACAATTAACAATTAACAGGAACACCTGTGCGTTAAGGAGATTGACTTGCCTTCATGGGCCAACACCACATCACTCTCATCTTGTTCTATGAAGAGAAACACAAATATAACATTATTTTTATGGAAAAACTAAATCACAAATTCAATGGGACAAATAGCAATGACATGCCTTCTGGATTCTTCTGATTCCCAGCTGCAGTTTTTTTCAGTGTGGGTACTGCATCATCTATAAGAGAAAGAAAAGAAGCACACATGTGCAGTGCAATCTTAATTGTCACATCTAGTTACATTTCAGTAATGATTTGAGCTATTAACTACATAAGTTGATGTGGTTGGACATGTAGTTGGTTACACACACCGCACCACATGTCGGCCATCTTGTTAGCTCTGCTACTCAAAGTATCCTGAATCAAAGCCACGCTGGTACTAAACCAAACAGTTTGTAAATAATAAATATGTCAAAATGACAGCGAGTTAAAAGTATTTGTTTGAGCAGATCACCAGCTACCATAAAATCTACCAGAAACTGTAGCAAGAAGATTGCAGCCGCTGGTGATTGATGATGATGATGATGATGACGAAGCTGCGTGGCTTGTTAATAGCTACAGCTAGCATTAGCTAAGGTTGCTTGCTATGTTTAACCAAATTAAGTGTTGTGACGGAATCAGGATCTACATATTCACATTGACAAAGATCACGGTACAAGTGATATCATGCATTTGATGACAATTAAATTACCTTCTGATTGACAGAGCCGCTTTGGAGGCCTTCGTTGCCGGCCAGAAGGCATTGTGCAGTCGGAGTCTTCACTTGTGTCGCTAACTCGTCCACGTGATTCTAGCAAAGTCGTTTCGTATTTGTATTCAGACTTGATCTCTATAGCCGGTCCAGGGTCTACGCCTTCTATTGTGTTGTCCCAGTAGAAATGTAGTTGGCTAAAGTGGTGGTTTGCACCTCGCGTCTTTAACTCTAAAAGTATTATTGTAACATTTTTGATCTTCCTCCTCCTCTCTCTCATATTCACGGTGTACCGGAGTTATCTTCTTCTTCTTCTTCTTTTGGCTTTCCAGTTTCCGTTTCCGGGCCTCCAGCAACGGAAGTATGTCCAATGCCCATCGGGGTATTGCTAAAATAAGAAATAAGCCAAAACCTCCTCCAAAAACAATCCCAAAACAATAATAAAATAAAATAAAAATATTGCCATATAATAATAATAAATACAAATGTCATGCATTTGTCATTATGAATAATATGTCTATGTCTATAATCATGAATGATTTGGTAATTTATTACACCAGTGGTTTTCAACCCTTTTTGTATTATTTATTCTGCATTTGACTCAGAAGTATGTCATATATTATATATATATATATATATATATATATATATATATATATATACTATATATGTGTTGCAACATATTATAGTACATACAGTATATAGCCTATATATATATATATATATATATATATATATATATTGTCAATATATTGTTAATCAAGCATATTGATTAATTGTCACACGGTCAACCCTTATTTTGAAGGGCCAAAACCTTCATGTCAATAACTTCCGAGTTCACAGCTAAGGTTCACAGTCTTGAAAAGTACTTCCGCTTCTTCTTCCTCTTCCTCCCTCGCCTCAAAGAGCTCGCCAGTCGCCAATACAATGCCCTCCCGGCCATGTTCTTCAAAATTTGAACGCAAGTTCTTTTCACTATGGAATACTGAAAACCAAATTAAAGACATCGTGAACTGGCTTAGGAAGCAAAAACTATTGAAAAAAAAAGCATGTTGCAACATTTGCAAAAAGAGAATGAAACTACAGGCAAAAAAAGGCATTGACGGAGAACAATGGTAAGCCAACCAGCGCAATTGTTTCCCCTTCCCCTCGTTCTTGTTTTTAACAATGTAAAAAAAAGTTTTATATTGATTATTGTAGGTATGGTCGGTAAGCTAAAGTCCATGCTAAGCTATAATAATAATACATACATTTTATATAGCGCTTTTCAAGGTGCCCAAAGTCGCTTTACAGAAATAATAAAAACGGACAAATAGAACAAATAAACTAGTTTAAAAAGTTAAAAGGTTAAACTAGAAACAAGGTAGGCAGACAAAGAGGGGGGAGGGGGATTATGTAGCTTAGCCATGCTATAAACTAACTGCTCGAACAACGCTATGATGAACAGAAAATCAAAATGGCCGCGCCCATTGAGTCACAACGTGTTTACGTTCGAAGATTATACCAGATAAGAATTCTAATCAAAAGAGCTTTGTATTTGTCCATTTTTGGCTGCGTCCTTAGTAGCAGTAGCAAGGTTTATGTTTCAGATGACTTAGATATACGATTTGATTTATTTAAAGTTTATGACTTTTGTTTAAGGACCTGGGGTAATTGTTGCCTGAAGCTAATCCGCTCTGAATGTAATGCATAGGCAGGGGCAATAATGTAATGCAATTATTGCAGTGTAATTATTTAAAATCTTATTTATTTATTTTGAAACAATAGATCAATAATGCAATACTTAAATTAACCACTTCATCCCAAAATGTAATGGTTGGTGAAGGAGTATTAATGAATTGAGCTTGTAGATCTGAGATCATGTATTTTATACATGACCTACATGCTCAATTAATTAATAATCCTTCATTCATGCTATTGGCAAAGTCATGAGTTTAGTTCCAATAGTTATTATGTAATGAAACGTTAACGTGGTTAAAGGGATAGTTCAGATTTTTTTAACTTAAGTTGTATGAAATACTTGCCATTAATATAGTGGTTGCAACTGTATTAATTGATTGCCCGAGTCCTGTGGTGGGAGTTCTGCTCTGGTTTTGGTCAATATTAAGTAGTTCCGGTCATTTTGTGGGGGGCACTGGGGCCACGCAGTAAAAGTAAATTAATCCACAAAACGAACGTAATTTGTATTGTTGACCTATTTCTGAAATATTAGCGCGACTTTCGTTCAACTTTGACCCCTCTATCACATGGAACTATTCTTTGGGCGTAGTGATATGGACACAAAAAACATAGTTCTGTGTGATAGAGGGGTAAAAAAAGAACGGAAGTTGCACTAATATTTTAGAAATAGGTCAACAATACAAATTACGTTAGTTTTGTGGATTAATTTACTTTTACTGCGTGGCCCCCAGTGCCCCCCACAAAATGACCGGAACTACTTGATATTTCACCAAAACCAGAGCAGAACTCCCACCATGGGACTCGGGCAATCACTTAATACAGTTGCAACCACTATATTAATGGCAAGTATTTCATAAAACTTAAATTAAAAAAATCTGAACTATCCCTTTAAGTAATTTTGAATGCATAATTAATTACATTAATTAATGACTTAATCATTTATGCAACCAATAATGTAACCCAAACAAAATACTAAATGTGAGTCTCTTTTTTAGGGCTTGCAGACGCAGAGGACATAAAACACACCAGTCGATCAGATCTGGGTCATTTTTTCAAGGATCAAGACAACCCTTAAAGTCATGGTTGAAGTTCATGTACAGGTACAGTGACTACATTTTTTTTTATATTTGTCTGTTTTTTAATTCAATTCAATTCCATTCAATTTTGGATAAATTTGGTACAGTTGAATGCATTTGGCATTTGCCATACTCTAAGTACAATAATGGGCTGATAAATAACAACTTTAAAGTTTGATGTTGACTAATAATCAAGTTGTGTGTGTGTGTGTGTGTGTGTGTGTGTGTGTGTGTGTGTGTGTGTGTGTGTGTGTGTGTGTGTGTGTGTGTGTGTGTGTGTGTGTGTGTGTGTGTGTGTGTGTGTGTGTGTGACGTGCAGGTTTGCCCAGGGGCTGAGGCTGAGACAAGTCGACATGATGGAAGACAGGATTGCATCCAGTTCACGCACCCTCACAGCCATGAACTCCAAACTGCGCACTGTCTGCATTCGTGCTATGATGAGAGACAGAATGAAGACAGGACAACAACTTGGTGGTCGTCATGAGTTTGTAATGATCGATGAAAGCAACTTCTGCCACAAAAGGAAGGTAATTGTCAGACTGGCCACTACATCGATATTGTTTTCGGGGCTTTGCAAAATTATAAACACCACAAAAGGCTCTTTTCAGGCTCTGCCAGTGGACCTAATGAGCCCAAGTCCCCTCACCTGTGCAATTTCCAGACTCTGCCCTCAGCCAATTGATTGCCATGGCAAACCCACACCTGCAATTTGATTACTTAACCAGTCTACTTTTCAGTGATTTTGCACTCTTTGGACCCAGTCAGGCTAGCAGACAGACAAATTAGTCCAGTAATAATGTAATTTGACCTCTAACTAATTGCAAAAAAAACAAACTCAACCGATTTTGCATCTTCAATATATCCTGAATAACAAAAAAAAAAGTTGCCTGGAATTGTCTGAGGGGAAGTGTTGAAAATGGCCTGTACAGTATGGCCACCATTGACATCCTATTATAAGGCAATATTTTCAAAATGTCCTTTAAGTAGCATGTGACATATCAAACTAGGGGGTTTTGATGATGCTGAATCCATTCCAAGCATTAGTTTTGCATAAAAACACTCATTGAGCTAAATTTGGCCATAGCAACTTGCCAAAATGTGATGATGTCAGCACATTTGGGCAAGTTGCTATGGCCAAATTTATCCCAATCATGCATAGCATCATGAAAACCCCCTAGTTTGATATGTTACATGCTACTTAAAGCATAAGGAAATTTAGAATATATTGCCTTATAATAGGATGTCTATGGTGGCCATACTGTACCGGCCATTTTCAACACTTTCCCCTCAAACAATTCCAGGCAACTTTTTTTCAGGATATATTGAAGATGCAAAATCAGCTGAGTTCGTTTTTTTTGCAATTAGTTAGAGGTTAATCCTGTATTTTCCTTAGATTTCCTGTACTAAATACAGAGATCTCCAAAAGGGACACAGATCAGGTATTGGGTTCCCAATTTGCATCATTCCCAAGTAGGCCGGTGGCCGACAGGCACAGCTCTCTTCAAATTATAGAAGTGAACGGAAATACCCATTAAACTGGTCATTTTTATTGATGAGCAGTAAGTGACTGGTGACAATGTACAGAATTAGTGCCTGTATTATGTTTTGACATGCTCTTATTGTTTAAATTGTAAACAGTACGGACGAGGGCGATTTGGCAGTACATGGAGGAGACGCAAATGGGTGTTCGGGATGCTGGGCATGAAAAGGGAGAGACGTCTGCCAGTTCTTAGACTGGTGAAGAAACGTTCAAGGCGGCATCTACTACCAATCATCACTAGGCATGTACGTCCAGGATCATCAATACTCAGCGATCAATGGAGAGCTTATGTAGGTGCACTTTCTGCTGCAGGGTACAACCATTACACTGTTAACCACAGTAGGAACTTTGTTGACCCGGACAGTGGAGCACATACACAAAATATCGAAAGAGCATGGGGTGTCTACAAAAGTCATTTGTGGCGACAGAGAGGAAACAGAAATGTGCGTCTGTTAAAGGAGCATTTGGCCTTCATAGAATGGACACATTGGCTAGGCAGAAGGCACAAGTATGGTCCCTTGGGGCGTTTACTGAAGGATATCCGCCAAAACTGTAAACTTAAATCAGGAAAGAAACACAAATAGAGAGGGGCCTAAAAAATGGTAAAGCTTCAAACCATATAATCTACTGAATAAAAAAACTAACAAAAGAAAAGCAATGGGCAGTGGCTAGTTTTAGCATGAGCTAAACTAGAATGGAGGATTAGGATGACTCCTTCCCTCCACTAGTCCTTTTTTTTTTTTTTTTTTTTTTTTTCATCTTCTCGTCAAAAGCTGGAGTAGCCTATATGTGCATAACTGTAGTCCAGTTTATTTTCAGTTCCCCTTTGTTTGATTAACATACCCTTTACACTACTTTGGCGTTTTCGGCTGTGTTCCGCCAGTGAACTCTCGACTAGAGTCTCTGTGATGGTTTCTGTAACGAAAACAAAAATTAATGAGTACTTTCATTGTCCTCAAAAAAGATTTTTAAAACAGTACTAACCAAATGCAACCATATGTGTCATTGACTCAGGGAGTAGATAAATCCAACCACAAATGTATACATTATAAATTCAACTACAATGCATACTGAAATGAAAAATTGAATGGGAGTTAAATGCTGCAATTTGAAAAATGGCAAAATATAACTCCTAACGTCGTTGAAGTGGGACTCATAAAATGTCCCTGCTGGGACTAATCTAAAAGACCCTGCATCCCGGGACTCATTACATTTATTTTTTTTCTTCATCTTCTCGTCAAGAGCTGGAGTAGCCTATGTGCATAACTGTAGTCCAAGTTGCCCGATCAATTTTCCAGTTTATTTTCAGTTCCCCTTTGTTTGATTGGGACTGCAGTATATTTGAACAGGAAAGACGTGGGCGGAGACATGTTTTTTTTTGGTTCAAATCTGCTGCTGACTATATGTAGCCTACTAAAAAATGGGATGAGTGATGTCTGCGAGTTCTTAGACTGGTGAAGAAACGTTCAACGTGCGGCATCTACTATCAATCATCACCAGGCATGTACGTCCAGGATCATCAATAGTCAGCGATCAATGGAGAGCTTATGTAGGTGCACAGCTTTGTTGACAGTGCAGCACACAATAATGTTCAAGCTGCAATCCATTACTTAATTTAATGAATAACACTAACAAACACAAGCATAGAGCCGTCAATTAAAAGGACAATGGGCAGTGGCTAGTTTTAGTGTGAGTTAAACTAGAATGGAGGATTAAGACGACTCCTTCCCTCCACTAGTCTTTTTTTTCTTTTTTTTATCTACAGATCAACCTAGGACTACAGTTATGCACATAGGCTACTCCAGCTCTTGACGAGAAGATGAAGAAAAAAAAAATGTAATGAGTCCCGGGATGCAGGGTCTTTTAGATTAGTCCCAGCAGGGACATTTTATGAGTCCCACTTCAACGACGTTAGGAGTTATATTTTGCCATTTTTTAAATTGCAGCATTTGCAGCATTTAACTCCAGCAGTTAAGAGAAGTTTCCCGATCAATTTCCCAGTTTCTTTTCAGTTTGATTGGCACTGCAGTATGCTAGAATAAAAAAAAACATGGGCGGAGACATGTTTTATTTTATTTAAGATCTGCTGTTGAGTCAATTAAACAAAGCTATGGGAAAACAAATCTAAAAATCAATGTAGATGACTGTTTCTATAGCTGGTCCAGGTTTGTAGCTGACATTGAAATCAATATATTAAAAAAAGAATGCAATGATTTACCACTCTAGCTGTTCACGCAAAAAGACTCTGATGACGAGGAGTCAGACGGCAAAGACACTGAGCTAGACAGAGTGTAAGTCGCTGGAGGTTTCTTTTCGGTCTTCCCTGCTGCTACAGAAGATGTAGGCTCATTGACGGGTCTCACTGCAAGAGCTGAAAGTAATACATTTGTATTAGTTGAAGCCCACTGTAGACATAAAAAACTGGTATACATCAAGAGTAATTTCTTGTTAACCATTTGTAGCTGACATTGAATTCAATACATTTCAAAAAAATTAATGAAATGATTTACCACTCTGTAGCTGTTCACACAAGAAGACTTTGTCTTCTTTGAGTGATGTCACCGTTGCCGTTAAGTGTTTGATCTGTTGCTCTTGAAGCGCAATAGTGGCTTTGGTTTTGTTCAGGAACATCTCCATGTTGGGAGCATCTGGATTAAGCCAAGAAAATAAAAATTAAATCAATCATTATGAGTGTTAGACATCAGGTTGGTCAAAGCTGTTCTAACAAGGATATTCTCTGTAATTTATTTGAATGACCATTTAGTGGTCAAGCCAGTGATGTTAAAATGATAACTGTTAACCACAACCTTTGTTGTTGACCGTGACAGTGCAGCACACAATAATGTTCAAGCTGCAATCCATTACTTAATTTAATGAATAACACTAACAAACACAAGCATAGAGCCGTCAATTAAAAGGACAATGGGCAGTGGCTAGTTTTAGTGTGAGTTAAACTAGAATGGAGGATTAAGACGACTCCTTCCCTCCACTAGTCTTTTTTTATTTATTTTTTATTTTTTTCTATCTACAGATCAACCTAGGACTACAGTTATGCACAGACTATTCCAGCAGTTAAGAAGTTTCCAGATCAATTTCCCAGTTTGATTGGCACTGCAGTGTGCTAGAATAAATAAAAAAAACATGGGCGGAGACAAGTTACAATGCAAGATAATAGATTGTTCAAGATTGCAAGTTTAATATTTTGCTTTTCGGGAGATTTTCTATTCAGTACAAACATAAATAATTATGCAGATATTTCAGTACTGTACAAAGAAATGGTTTTGTATGACGATTATCAAGTTTTATTCATTGTGACTTAATTATCACTTGGTGGATATTTCTTTCTAATACAGAGGGCAGGTCAATAAGCACACTCTGTTTGTTTAAGGCCTTTTTTGTCAGATTGGTTCTGGAACCGCTTTTTGGCCTTTGTTTCCATAGTCTTCGGCCAGAAGGAAATTGTGCAGTCGGAGTCGTCACTTGTGTCGCTAAATCGCCCACTAAATCACAAATTCAATGGGACAACTAGCAATGACATGTCTTCTGGATTCTTCTGATTCCCAGCTGCAGTTTTTTTCAGTGTGGGTACTGCATCATCTATAAGAGAAAGAACAGAAGCACACATGTGCAGTACAATCTTAATTGTCACATCTAGTTACAATTAAATTACCTTCTGATTGACAGAGCCGCTTTGGAGGCCTTCGTTGCCGGCCAGAAGGCATTGTGCAGTCGGAGTCTTCACTTGTGTCGCTAACTCGTCCACGTGATTCTAGCAAAGTCGTTTCGTATTTGTATTCAGACTTGATCTCTATAGCCGGTCCAGGGTCTACGCCTTCTATTGTGTTGTCCCAGTAGAAATGTAGTTGGCTAAAGTGGTGGTTTGCACCTCGCGTCTTTAACTCTAAAAGTATTATTGTAACATTTTTGATCTGCCTCCTCCTCTCTCGCATAGTCTCTGTGTACCGGCGTACTCGAACCTTCGTCTTCTTCCTCTGGCTTTCCAGTTTCCGTTTTTATAACTTATCTTATACTGTGCTGGTTCAGTGGGGAAACTACAATAATCGTCACACAAAACATTTCATTTTTTCCTTTAATTAAAACATTATTTTAGTTTATTGCCGGCCAGAAGGCATTGTGCAGTCGGAGTCTTCACTTGTGTCGCTAACTCGCCCACGTGCTTCTAGTAAAGTCGTTTCGTATTTGTATTCAGACTTGATCTCTATAGCCGGTCCAGGTTCTACGCCTTCTATTGTGTTGTCCCAGTAGAAATGTAGTTGGCTAAAGTGGTGGTTTGCACCTCGCGTCTTTAACTCTAAAAGTATTATTGTAACATTTTTGATCTTCCTCCTCCTCTCTCGCATAGTCTCTGTGTACCGGCGTACTCGAACCTTCGTCTTCTTCCTCTGGCTTTCCAGTTTCCGTTTTTATAACTTATCTTATACTGTGCTGGTTCAGTGGGGAAACTACAATAATCGTCACACAAAACATTTCATTTTTTCCTTTAATTAAAACATTATTTTAGTTTATTGCCGGCCAGAAGGCATTGTGCAGTCGGAGTCTTCACTTGTGTCGCTAACTCGCCCACGTGCTTCTAGTAAAGTCGTTTCGTATTTGTATTCAGACTTGATCTCTATAGCCGGTCCAGGTTCTACGCCTTCTATTGTGTTGTCCCAGTAGAAATGTAGTTGGCTAAAGTGGTGGTTTGCACCTCGCGTCTTTAACTCTAAAAGTATTATTGTAACATTTTTGATCTTCCTCCTCCTCTCTCGCATAGTCTCTGTGTACCGGCGTACTCGAACCTTCGTCTTCTTCCTCTGGCTTTCCAGTTTCCGTTTTTATAACTTATCTTATACTGTGCTGGTTCAGTGGGGAAACTACAATAATCGTCACACAAAACATTTCATTTTTTCCTTTAATTAAAACATTATTTTAGTTTATTGCCGGCCAGAAGGCATTGTGCAGTCGGAGTCTTCACTTGTGTCGCTAACTCGTCCACGTGATTCTAGCAAAGTCGTTTCGTATTTGTATTCAGACTTGATCTCTATAGCCGGTCCAGGGTCTACGCCTTCTATTGTGTTGTCCCAGTAGAAATGTAGTTGGCTAAAGTGGTGGTTTGCACCTCGCGTCTTTAACTCTAAAAGTATTATTGTAACATTTTTGATCTTCCTCCTCCTCTCTCGCATAGTCTCTGTGTACCGGCGTACTCGAACCTTCGTCTTCTTCCTCTGGCTTTCCAGTTTCCGTTTTTATAACTTATCTTATACTGTGCTGGTTCAGTGGGGAAACTACAATAATCGTCACACAAAACATTTCATTTTTTCCTTTAATTAAAACATTATTTTAGTTTATTGCCGGCCAGAAGGCATTGTGCAGTCGGAGTCTTCACTTGTGTCGCTAACTCGCCCACGTGCTTCTAGTAAAGTCGTTTCGTATTTGTATTCAGACTTGATCTCTATAGCCGGTCCAGGTTCTACGCCTTCTATTGTGTTGTCCCAGTAGAAATGTAGTTGGCTAAAGTGGTGGTTTGCACCTCGCGTCTTTAACTCTAAAAGTATTATTGTAACATTTTTGATCTTCCTCCTCCTCTCTCGCATAGTCTCTGTGTACCGGCGTACTCGAACCTTCGTCTTCTTCCTCTGGCTTTCCAGTTTCCGTTTTTATAACTTATCTTATACTGTGCTGGTTCAGTGGGGAAACTACAATAATCGTCACACAAAACATTTCATTTTTTCCTTTAATTAAAACATTATTTTAGTTTATTGCCGGCCAGAAGGCATTGTGCAGTCGGAGTCTTCACTTGTGTCGCTAACTCGCCCACGTGCTTCTAGTAAAGTCGTTTCGTATTTGTATTCAGACTTGATCTCTATAGCCGGTCCAGGTTCTACGCCTTCTATTGTGTTGTCCCAGTAGAAATGTAGTTGGCTAAAGTGGTGGTTTGCACCTCGCGTCTTTAACTCTAAAAGTATTATTGTAACATTTTTGATCTTCCTCCTCCTCTCTCGCATAGTCTCTGTGTACCGGCGTACTCGAACCTTCGTCTTCTTCCTCTGGCTTTCCAGTTTCCGTTTTTATAACTTATCTTATACTGTGCTGGTTCAGTGGGGAAACTACAATAATCGTCACACAAAACATTTCATTTTTTCCTTTAATTAAAACATTATTTTAGTTTATTGCCGGCCAGAAGGCATTGTGCAGTCGGAGTCTTCACTTGTGTCGCTAACTCGTCCACGTGATTCTAGCAAAGTCGTTTCGTATTTGTATTCAGACTTGATCTCTATAGCCGGTCCAGGGTCTACGCCTTCTATTGTGTTGTCCCAGTAGAAATGTAGTTGGCTAAAGTGGTGGTTTGCACCTCGCGTCTTTAACTCTAAAAGTATTATTGTAACATTTTTGATCTTCCTCCTCCTCTCTCGCATAGTCTCTGTGTACCGGCGTACTCGAACCTTCGTCTTCTTCCTCTGGCTTTCCAGTTTCCGTTTTTATAACTTATCTTATACTGTGCTGGTTCAGTGGGGAAACTACAATAATCGTCACACAAAACATTTCATTTTTTCCTTTAATTAAAACATTATTTTAGTTTATTGCCGGCCAGAAGGCATTGTGCAGTCGGAGTCTTCACTTGTGTCGCTAACTCGCCCACGTGCTTCTAGTAAAGTCGTTTCGTATTTGTATTCAGACTTGATCTCTATAGCCGGTCCAGGTTCTACGCCTTCTATTGTGTTGTCCCAGTAGAAATGTAGTTGGCTAAAGTGGTGGTTTGCACCTCGCGTCTTTAACTCTAAAAGTATTATTGTAACATTTTTGATCTTCCTCCTCCTCTCTCGCATAGTCTCTGTGTACCGGCGTACTCGAACCTTCGTCTTCTTCCTCTGGCTTTCCAGTTTCCGTTTTTATAACTTATCTTATACTGTGCTGGTTCAGTGGGGAAACTACAATAATCGTCACACAAAACATTTCATTTTTTCCTTTAATTAAAACATTATTTTAGTTTATTGCCGGCCAGAAGGCATTGTGCAGTCGGAGTCTTCACTTGTGTCGCTAACTCGCCCACGTGCTTCTAGTAAAGTCGTTTCGTATTTGTATTCAGACTTGATCTCTATAGCCGGTCCAGGTTCTACGCCTTCTATTGTGTTGTCCCAGTAGAAATGTAGTTGGCTAAAGTGGTGGTTTGCACCTCGCGTCTTTAACTCTAAAAGTATTATTGTAACATTTTTGATCTTCCTCCTCCTCTCTCGCATAGTCTCTGTGTACCGGCGTACTCGAACCTTCGTCTTCTTCCTCTGGCTTTCCAGTTTCCGTTTTTATAACTTATCTTATACTGTGCTGGTTCAGTGGGGAAACTACAATAATCGTCACACAAAACATTTCATTTTTTCCTTTAATTAAAACATTATTTTAGTTTATTGCCGGCCAGAAGGCATTGTGCAGTCGGAGTCTTCACTTGTGTCGCTAACTCGTCCACGTGATTCTAGCAAAGTCGTTTCGTATTTGTATTCAGACTTGATCTCTATAGCCGGTCCAGGGTCTACGCCTTCTATTGTGTTGTCCCAGTAGAAATGTAGTTGGCTAAAGTGGTGGTTTGCACCTCGCGTCTTTAACTCTAAAAGTATTATTGTAACATTTTTGATCTTCCTCCTCCTCTCTCGCATAGTCTCTGTGTACCGGCGTACTCGAACCTTCGTCTTCTTCCTCTGGCTTTCCAGTTTCCGTTTTTATAACTTATCTTATACTGTGCTGGTTCAGTGGGGAAACTACAATAATCGTCACACAAAACATTTCATTTTTTCCTTTAATTAAAACATTATTTTAGTTTATTTTCACTCTTTTATAATTCTTCTAAACAGTGATTCAGCAACTCAAGTATTTGTCTCAAACTAAAACTACATTTCTTGTTAATTTTCTTTTTTTTTTTAAACAAAAGTTATGGCACATGGTTTGTTCAGCAACAGTGATTTTCCAATATGGTGACACAAACTTAAAACAAAATCACCTGTTAATAAAACAATATATAGGCAATCAACAAGGCCGACCAGAGGTGTCTCAGTGCTTATCCAATATGATTTCACATAATTTTTAAAACAAAAATACCAGGCTCAACTGTCAACTACAGTGCTTTTCACATTGACAATTGCTATTATTTTCTAAATATGTACCGATCTGGGAATAAATAAAGATTACTTTGTTTTAAACAATTGTCTTACTGCCAGTGTGCAGCACACATTTTGAATAACAATAAAATAAAAACAATTACTTCTTCCTGTATATAGAAAGTAGACTCTTCGTTTTTTTTAGATCCTCTATATTGCTGAGCTGTGGTTCGGCAAGACAGAAAGTGTAGCATTGTTGAGCAAATTCAGAGAGTTTACCATTAGATTTTTGGAATGCTCTTCTTAAAGTCTCGTATGTATCAGGGTTCACCTTTTGAAGTTCTGCAATAGGTGCCTGATTCACAATGGTATTACGGTCAACATTCACCCTGACGTAAGCTTCGGTCTTGGAAAGTCCTTTCTTAACCAGCTTCAGAACATTGTTGTACTGATATTGAAGGCCTTGTAAAAGTGATAATTCACAGCTGGTCGGGTGGGCAGCGGGTGGGCCAGATATGTGGGTGCCAGTCCATGGCATCTGCGCCAGGGCTGGATCTGGCTCACCCGCTGCTAGCCCGAGTGGCAATTAATTGTCAGTGATTTGAAAAACACTGTAGTTGAAGACATGCAGTTGAGCCAGGTATTTTTGTTTAAAAAAATTGTCATATTGGATAAGCACTGATTTTGTTAGGCACTGATATTGAAGGTCTTGTAAAAGTGATAATTCGCAGCGGGTGGGCCAGATATGTGGGTGCCAGTCCATGGCATCTGCGCCAGGGCTGGATCTGGCTCACCCGCTGCTGGCCCGAGTGGCAATTAATTGTCAGTGATGTGAAAAGCACTGTAGTTGAAGACATGCAGTTGAGCCAGGTATCTTTTTTATTTTAATTATGTGAAATCATATTGGATAAGCGCTGATGTTGGCCTATGTTGAAGGCCTTGTAAAAGAGACAATTCACAGCTGGTCGGGTGGGCAGCGGGTGGGCCAGATATGTGGGTGCCAGTCCATGGCATCTGCGCCAGGGCTGGATCTGGCTCACCCGCTGCTGGCCCGAGTGGCAATTAATTGTCAGTGATGTGAAAAGCACTGTAGTTGAAGACATGCAGTTGAGCCAGGTATCTTTTTTATTTTAATTATGTGAAATCATATTGGATAAGCGCTGATGTTGGCCTATGTTGAAGGCCTTGTAAAAGACACAATTCACAGCTGGTCGGGTGGGCAGCGGGTGGGCCAGATATGTGGGTGCCAGTCCATGGCATCTGCGCCAGGGCTGGATCTGGCTCACCCGCTGCTGGCCCGAGTGGCAATTAATTGTCAGTGATGTGAAAAGCACTGTAGTTGAAGACATGCAGTTGAGCCAGGTATCTTTTTTATTTTAATTATGTGAAATCATATTGGATAAGCGCTGATGTTGGCCTATGTTGAAGGCCTTGTAAAAGACACAATTCACAGCTGGTCGGGTGGGCAGCGGGTGGGCCAGATATGTGGGCGCCAGTCCATGGCATCTGCGCCAGGGCTGGATCTGGCTCACCCGCTGCCCGCCCGACCAGCTGTGAATTATCACTTTTACAAGGCCTTCAATATCAGTGCCTAACAAAATCAGTGCTTATCCAATATGACATTTTTTTTAAACAAAAATACCTGGCTCAACTGCATTTCTTCAACTACAGTGCTTTTCACATCACTGACAATTAATTGCCGGGCCAGCAGCGGGTGATCCAGCCCTGGCGCAAATGCCATGGACTGGCACCCACACATCTGGCACTAAAGTTGGCCTATGTTGAAGGCTTGTAAAAGTGATAATTCACAGCTGGTCGGGTGGGCAGCGGGTGGGCCAGATGTGTGGGTGCCAGTCCATGGCATCTGCGCCAGGGCTGGATCTGGCTCACCCGCTGCTGGCCTGGGTGGCTGTGTCGGCGTGAGGGAGGGAGCGGGCGGGAGGGAGGGAAGGGAGGGGGCAGAGGACACTCTGCCCCCTCCCTTCATTGATTTTGTTTTGTTGCCTTTTTGTATTGTGTATTGTGTACAATTCTATCTTATTGGTTTGGTATTGTCTTATTGTGTATTGTGTGCAATTCTATCTTATTGGTTTTTTGGTATTTTGTGTTCTCTTTCTTTTTGTTTATATATGTTATGTGTTTTATTTTATTTATTATTTATGTGTGGGGGGGGGGGCTAAATAAAAAATGGTAATATTGAAGGTGGCTTGTAATTTTGGATTCAGATTGTATTGTATTGTTTGTATTGTTTTGCATTCACTATTTATATCGACGTGACTTTGTGTCCAAATATCCAGTTCATGATTAGTTAATCATGAGTTCATGATGAAAATGTTGCCACTTTACTTTGGGGTGCAAATGTCAATTAACTAACTATTAACTAATGATAATTCATGATGAGAATGTTGCCACTTTACTTTGGGGTGCAAATAACCATTACTAACTGTTAACTACAGATAATTCATGATGAGAATGTTGCCACTTTACTTTGGGGTGCAAATAACCATTACTAACTGTTAACTACAGATAATTCATGATGAGAATGTTGCCACTTTACTTTGGGGTGCAAATAACCATTACTAACTGTTAACTACAGATAATTCATGATGAGAATGTTGCCACTTTACTTTGGGGTGCAAATATCAATTAACTAACTATTAACTAATGATAGTTAATCATTAATAGAGTCCACCTCTCTAGTAAGTAAGTACAATGTAATGGTAGTTCATGATGATGATGTTGCCACTTTACTTTGGGGTGCAAATATCAATTAACTAACTATTAACTAATGATAGTTAATCATTAATAGAGTGCAACTCTCTAGTAAGTAAGTAAAATGTATTGGTAGTTCATGATTATAATGTCCAGAAGTTACCCATAAACTACAAGGGAGACCTCTACAAGGGAGACCTACCCACCTTTGAGCACTCATCGTGGGCATAGAATTGAGGAAAAATGGGTGAGTCCAAAAATGATCCATAAAACACCAGGGACCCCTACCCACCTTTGAGCACTCATCGTGGGCATAGAATTGAGAAAAATTACCTCCAGAGAGACCGAGTCTGCTCACTAACCCTACCCGTCTATGAGCACTCATCCTGGGTATAGATTTGGGCAAAATGGGTGAGTCCAAAAATGATCCATAAAACACCAGGGACCCCTACCCACCTTTGAGCACTCATCGTGGGCATAGAATTGAGAAAAATTACCTCCAGAGAGAGACCGAGTCTGCTCACTAACCCTACCCGTCTATGAGCACTCATCCTGGGTATAGATTTGGGCAAAATGGGTGAGTCCAAAAATGATCCATAAAACACCAGGGACCCCTACACACCTTTGAGCACTCATCGTGGGCATAGAATTGAGAAAAATTACCTCCAGAGAGAGACCGAGTCTGCTCACTAACCCTACCCGTCTATGAGCACTAATCCTGGGTATAGATTTGGGCAAAATGGGTGAGTCCAAAAATGATCCATAAAACACCAGGGACCCCTACCCACCTTTGAGCACTCATCGTGGGCATAGAATTGAGAAAAATTACCTCCAGAGAGAGACCGAGTCTGCTCACTAACCCTACCCGTCTATGAGCACTAATCCTGGGTATAGATTTGGGCAAAATGGGTGAGTCCAAAAATGATCCATAAAACACCAGGGACCCCTACCCACCTTTGAGCACTCATCGTGGGCATAGAATTGAGAAAAATTACCTCCAGAGAGACCGAGTCTGCTCACTAACCCTACCCGTCTATGAGCACTCATCCTGGGTATAGATTTGGGCAAAATGGGTCCAAAAATGATCCATAAAACACCAGGGACCCCTACCCACCTTTGAGCACTCATCGTGGGCATATAATTGAGAAAAAATACCCTTGGGGACAACCAGGAAGGACCTCCAGAGAGACAGTCTGCTGACTAAACCTACCCGCCTTTGAGCACTCATCGTGGGCATAGATTTGGGCGAAAAAATCTGATCTATAAATGAAATCATGAATGCCATGAATCATGATTAACTAACTACAGTTAATTCATGATGAAGTCATCATTAATTCATCATTAATTCATGATGAATTGTGATGAAATAATGCTTAACTAATGTATTAGTTAATCATGAGTTAATCATTACTTCATGAACCGTATCTGCAAGTGTTACCAGAAGATCTACATCTTGCAATGTGTTGCGATGCAAGCTTGTAGATTCTACAAGCTTGCATCGCAACACATTGCAAATTTGTAGATTGTTGCTATTCGTCGTATGACGAAATACATTAGGGCTTAAGTGGCTAAAATAAAAACAAACAAGGGAAAGTCCCACATGGAGAGACTGATTCAGCTATAAGGCACAATATAGTGTTAGATCTGCTCCTCCCGTCACGTCCTCTGTCAGCTGGCCGTCCAACCTGGAGTCATACAGAGCAGTGGTTCTCAAGCACTTTCACGTCACAAGGACCCCCAGATCACACAAGGTCACAAGGACCCCCAGATCACACAAGGATGTGACCCCTGACATAGCCAACCTTGTCTACACCAGGGGTGCCCACACATTTATGACGTGAGATCTACTTTCAAAATGACCAGCTCAACAAGATCTACCCACTGAAAAAATAAATGTACCATTGCTGAAAATAGTTTAAATATATAATGTACCTGGGGGGGCTTTGGAATAGGCAGAGTTTCTGCTGTCAAAATATGTCCCCCCCGTATTTAACTTAAATGCCCAATGCATTCTCAATGGCAATAGCACAAACTTTGGCATGCTACTAGTCCTACATACTTATACCTAGAAACCCCATTCAAACCTATTTAGGTTCATCTTACGGTGGACATGTTTGCCTGAAAAGAAATCTTTGAAATGTTTCATAAAGAACTTTCACCTAGAAACTCCATTCACACTTTTTATAATTCAGCTTACTGTGGAGACACATGCTGGAACTTTTTACTTTGAAATGATTTGTAGTTATTTAACTTAAACGCCCAATGCATTCTCAATGACTACTACTCTATTTGTTGTATTTTATATTCAGCTCATCTAAATAATTCTCACTACTGTTAATAACAGCGACTACACTGAGTTTTCTATAGATCATAACATTATTTAGGTGGACCTGTTTTTTTAATATTTAATATTTCATTACATTTCTTCTCTTTTAAATAAAAATATAAAAAGTGAAAGGGGATGAGTAGAATTGTTTTAATTTCAATTAAGACACATTATTCGTTAGTGTTATTTATTAGGACTTACTTATATTATAGCGTTATATTATTGTGTTATTATTCATGTTCACACCAGAAAATGAAATGGATGTAGTGCTGACATTGTAAAGTGTAATGCGAATGTATTTCAGGGTGTTGGTGGATGTCATGTATTTATGTTATGTTGTATTTATAAAATATTCAAGCCTGCTAGCTTTTTAATATGCAATATTTATTTAATTATATATTTATCTTCCTAGATGGAAAGTCCCACAATTGTATGTTGTTGTGAAATGGATGGGAAAATGTTTCCCTTATGTTGTATTTTAATTAGTTAGGCCTACATTAGTTTGCTTGAATGTAGTAAACATTTTTAGTAATGTATATTTATTACTTCCTGCTTAGGTCTTCTTCACTTTTTAAAGTAGTGTTGAATACTGAACCTTGAGTGAGTTAGGTTGTGATTGGTGGACAGATGGTTCTATTGTTCTCCTCTTTGGCCAGTCATTGCAAGCCTCCACCTCAGGCTCTCTAGTATAAGAAGAGTGTAGTTGTAATGTCTCAGTCCACAACTCCTCTGGAACTCCTCCAGAATATCAATCATTTCGAACCAGAACTGACTGTGGACTCCAGACTTCAAGTGAAGATGAACAACAACAACAACAACAATTCTGCTCCTGAGGAGGGTGTGATGCTAGCAGACAGAATGGCTCGACAGGAAGAGGAGCTCACCTGTCCTGTTTGCTGCAACATCTTTACATATCCTGTTATCTGGCTGCCGTGTAGCCACAGCTTCTGCTGCGCCTGTCTGCAGCAATGGTGGGCGGTGAACAAGAACAGCGACTGTCCTGTTTGCAGAACAAACTCCCATGACCAACCTCCTGTCAACTTCTTAGAGGAGAGACGTCGCAGGTCTCTCAGAGATAATTCCAAAGTGAATACTCTATGTGATTCCTTTGACTCACTTCAAATACTACCTGAGGTTAATACTTTGTGTGAGTACTTTAATGTACTACAAATACAAAGAGGAAACTTTGTGTGAGTAATTTAGTACTGCATATAGTAGTGTAGTTTTTACAAGAGTGTAACCACCTTTACACCATGTTTTTTATTTTTTTTAAAGATATTTTTTTTGCGGCTTACGCCTTTTATTGGTTTTTTTGAAGGGACAGACAGTAGGCTGACAGGAAACGGGAGAGAGATGGGGGAAGACATGCAGTAAAGGCCGTGTCGGGCTCGGGAGTCGAACCCGCGGCACACTGCGACTGGATTACCAGTCGGGTGCCCAGACGGTTACGCCACCGCCTTGAGCACCCCAACCTTTATTTTTTTATTTTTTTATGTGAAGAAAGCTAGTGCTAAGCATTTTCAACTTGTATTATGAACTTCTGATGATACTGATATGACAATATGAGAATCAGTGTTTGTCCACATTCGTCAGGAATTAAAATGTCATATTCATTATATTAATGAATGAATATGCATGCACTATAGTGGTGCAATTGCAACTCGTCTCTGTGTGTTACCCTGTGTTGTTTGAACAGATTATCACATTATATTATTCATCATTTGTTTAGATCATCATAGAGTGCATTGCGAAGTGAAATATTTACTGTGTTATACCAGTCAAAACATTCATATTTTTTTCTTTTTCAAATAAAGGTTTGACAGCTACAGTTCCTTTGTGTGTTCATTACAGAGAGGCCATCACATGATCACAACACATCTGTTCAAACATTTTTACATTTTTACAGAGAGAATCCGATACCACAATTTATGTGTTAGCCAATGATACCGATACCGAATACCGATACCAGTGTTGTGATCTCGTGTTCATAGCTATTTAGCTATATATCTTGTGTTGTGTTTATAGCAGACTCCTCACTCAAATGTGCACTTATTTACCTGCCATAGTGTTAACCCCTTACCCCTGTGTCGGATCGGTGGTTAGACTGGCATATTCGCCGATACCGATATGACCCGATATGACAAATAAGGGCCGATACGGATACAGTATCGGGACATCTCTAATTTAAATAAAGATAAAAAATAAAAAATCACCAGAGAATTCACACTGGAGAAGCCATACTGCTCTGACCAATATTGAAAAGGTAATTCAGAGAAACACTACAGGATTCACACGGGAAAGAAATAATTCAACTGAGTACTGTGTGGGAGGAGTTTTACTCAGTGTCATGGATACACACACATAGGCCTACATGCAGGAGTGAAAGCCTGCAGAGTTGCACTGTACCAAGTGTAGAAAAAGCTTTAGTAGGCCTATAACTCCAGGTTCTTTTAATATCCATCAGAGAAGTCACACTGGAGAGAAACACTACAAATGCAAGAGTGCCATATGTCTACATAAAATGCTATCTAGCCTATTCACACAAGCATGATTAAACTCACGACAGGGTTGAATAGAGTTTCTCTCCACACATATTTGCCTCTACTGCTGCCATGCACAGAAGATATTTCGAGAACCACCACTATAGACCAAGCAATGGTCAAACACCTCCTTCTAGTGACAAAACAGTGAGCATAGCATTGAATGATCCACCAGCATTATGCACTACTGAATGACAAAAGCGTAGATCAATTACTGACCGTCTAGCCATCATCATTACATACACTCTGTTCTTTTCAGACAAAACTAGGACAATTACTATGTTTTAATGACAATGGAACATCCTTATGCACCACTTTGACTGCATTACATGTGAATGGTAAAGCCATTCACACAGTATCACACGGTGTGATATATGGGTGGGGCAACAAGTAGGCCTAATCAGACTAACTTGTGAAAGAACACTGGCGAAACTACTGACATAGCCAACATTGTCTACACTCTACTACTCTATTGTATTTTTTATTCAGCTCATCTAAATGATTCTCACTACTGTTAATAACAGCGACTACACTGAGTTTTCTATAGATCATAACATTATTTAGGTTTTTTAAATATTTAATATTTCATTACATTTCTTCTCTTCTGAAAAATAAAAATATAAAAAGTGAAAGGGGATGAGTAGAATTGTTTTAATTTCAATTAAGACACATTATTCGTTAGTGTTATTTATTAGGACTTACTTAGTGTTATATTATTGTGTTACTTCATGTTCACACCAGAAAATGAAATGGATGTAGTGTTGACATTGTAAAGTGTAATGCGAATGTATTTCAGGGTGTTGGTGGATGTCATGTATAGTTTACCCACATTATTAGCTATTCACATTGCTTAATAACATATTCAAGCCTGCTAGCTTTTTAATATGCAATATTTATTTAATTATATATTTATCTTCCTAGATGGAAAGTCCCACAATTGTATGTTGTTGTGAAATGGATGGGAAAAATGTTTCCCTTATGTTGTATTTTAATTAGTTAGGCCTACATTAGTTTGCCTGAATGTAGTAAACATTTTTAGTAATGTATATTTATTACTTCCTGCTTAGGTCTACTTCACTTTTTAAAGTAGTGTTGAATACTGAACCTTGAGTGAGTTAGGTTGTGATTGGTGGACAGATGGTTCTATTGTTCTCCTCTTTGGCCAGTCATTGCAAGCCTCCACCTCAGGCTCTCTAGTATAAGAAGAGTGTAGTTGTAATGTCTCAGTCCACAACTCCTCTGGAACTCCTCCAGAATATCAATCATTTCGAACCAGAACTGACTGTGGACTCCAGACTTCAAGTGAAGATGAACAACAACAACAATTCTGCTCCTGAGGAGGGAGTGATGCTAGCAGACAGAATGGCTGTCCTGCTCACCTGTCCTGTTTGCTGCAACATCTTTAAACATCCTGTTATCCTGTCGTGTAGCCACAGCTTCTGCAGCGCCTGTCTGCAGCAATGGTGGACGGTGAACAAGAACAGGGACTGTCCTGTTTGCAGAACAAACTCCTCCCAGGACCAACCTCCTGTCAACTTGGCCTTGAAGAACCTCTCTGAGAAATTCTTAGAGGAGAGAAGTCGCAGGTCTGTGAATACTCTATGTGGTTACTTTGACTCACTTACTACCTGAGGTTAATACTTTGTGTGAGTACTTTAATGTACTACAAATACAAAGAGGAAACTTTGTGTGATGAGTAATTTAGTACTGCATATACTACAAGACATAGTATTTAGTAGTGTGTTGTAGTAGTGTAGATCATTTGAATACTATATCAGTATTGAGCTTGTATAGGTGTGCTATTTTTGATAGCATCCCTATTCCCCCAGAATAGGGATGCTGGTGTTCAAGGTGTTAATTTAGTAAAAAATACTAAGGCAGGATTGAATCAATTAACATGTTTTCCGTCAAAAAAATAAAAACACCACATAGACATCCATTGACATATGCATTACATGGCTTGTTAGTTAGTATTACAGTACACATGTCTGGGACACGTATACAAAAGGAGACATGGCTGATTATATGGCCAGGGAGTCATTTTTACTGAATCATTTGAACAGATTGAGCACCCCAACCTTTATGAACACATCTGTGAAGAAAGCTAGTTTCAACTTGTATTATGACCTTCTGATGATACTGATGACAATATGAGAATCAGTGTTTGTCCACATTCGTCAGGAATTAAAATGTCATATTCATTATATTAATGAATGAATATGCATACACTAGTGCACGGTGCAATTGCAACTCGTCTCCGTGTGTTAACGTGTGTTGTTTGAACAGATTATCACATTATAGTATTCATCATTTGTTTAGATCATCATAGAGTGCATTGCAAAGTGAAATATGTACTGTGTTATGATCAAGATTCCTATTTTTCTTCTTTTTCAAATAAAGATTTGACAGCTACAGTTCCTTTGTGTGTTCATTACAGAGAGGCCATCACATGATCACAACACTGTTCACGGTTTCACCTCATTTAATTATGGGCATCTTGTACTGTGAACAATACCGTGTTTTAATGACAATGGAACACCACTTTGACTGCATTACATGTGAATGGTAAAGCCATAGCAGACCAATCAATGTATCACACCCACCCAACAAGTAATCAGGCACTTGTGAGGCCTCATTCACACATATCAAACGGATGTTCTGTGCCGTCTTAGCTGTCTCTGATTAATGGCTGCCACAATGCAATTCCAATGGGAGTCACATGGTTTGACCAAACATTTGTGTTTGATGAGGCTGCAATCAGCAATAAAACACAAATGTTTGGCCAAACCAAAAATATCGGACAGATCCGTCTTGAGCACATGACTATAGAGATACTGTGTAGCGATTTGCGGGATTTTTGGACAAAATCTGGAGGAGTAATATTAAAATATGTGTTTTACAAAAGTCGACCTCCTGGTGGCGTTCTGAAAAACTGACGGACGGAGTGCAAAACATACTCTATCCCCTCCCCATGCCTTCGGCCTGGTGGAGACAATAAGGGATAGATTGATACCACATGGGCCAAAGTAGCACTAATTCCAGAGACCTTCCCTGATCCACTGCTTACAACAGGTGACAGTCAGTCTGTGTCCTATGAGACAGACTGAGTAGAAAATAATTGTGCCATTTTATCATGATTATTATTAGTGAGGATAGGTTGAAAAGTGAAGATTGAAGATAGGTTGAAAAGTGGTGAAGTGGTCCTTTACACATTGTGGTGCATTGAGCTTGTAGATCAGCTACAGTATGTTTGAATCAGAGTGTAGAGTAGGAGAGTAGCGACACGCTTTGATCTCGCCACAAAGCGGGTGCCTATGGGCTATAGTTCCAAACATTGCTCCTATGGCTGGAACTATCCCTATCCCATTGAGATAAAACGAGCACTTCCGCATTCCATTGTTACAATGGGAGTTAACGCTAGTGTCGCCACTCTGTTACTATTCCACTCAGGTTTGAATGGCCCAACAATGAAATGGGGTTATAAAGTGGTTAAACTGATGTGTACGTAAGCCTTGCCGAGCCATGAGGCCCATATAGGGACAGGAGCCTATCTCCTGTTTCTGTAGGGTGAGGCAGCTTGATGTACAAGTACACCCCCTGGACATGACGCTATAGTATGTCGCAGGGACTTACCCCCAATCCCAACCCTTGATGCTGAGAGCCAAGCAGGGAGGCATTGGGTCCCGTTTCTGGTCTGGTATGACCCGGCTGGGGATCGAACCCCGACCGCAAGGCCACTGAGCTGATGTGTAAAGCGATATAAACTCATTTTGCTGGGAACACGTTGGAACCCCTTCGAGGATCCCACTTGGATCCAACCTGTACTTATCCAACCTGTACATATGTTATTTTTACCTTTTAGGATGATTAGAATTTTGTTGTTATTTTTCATGTCATGATTATGAATTGAATACCCAGGACCTGAATGGAAACAAGACCGCAAGGACTTTTTTCTGATTTAATTTCTGTTTGACCGTACCCTGTACTGATACATTTCTGCCAATAAAGTATTCAATCAATCAAACTTTGCACCCCACTTTGACGACCAATGACCTAAACAACTAGCTTTGTTAACACATGGCTACATTGCTTTGTCAAAGCTGAAAGTAGCAACAAAATGATGTGACATTTCCTCCAGAAAATCAAATTTGATTAATCAATCAAATGATTTGTTTTCACAACGGAGAACATATTACACAAAAGACAATGAGAGGGTTTAACAGTAGCAATCACATGACAACCATCATGGGAAGCATGTGTTCAGCATTTTGCTGTTGCATGTTTTGTGAAATCTTGCAACGAGCAAAAAAACATTGACAATAGAAGATCTACATCTTGCAATGTGTTGCGATGCAAGCTTGTAGATTCTACAAGCTTGCATCGCAACACATTGCAAATTTGTAGATTGTTGCTATTCGTCGTATGACGAAATACATTAGGGCTTAAGTGGCTAAAATAAAAACAAACAAGGGAAAGTCCCACATGGAGAGACTGATTCAGCTATAAGGCACAATATAGTGTTAGATCTGCTCCTCCCGTCACGTCCTCTGTCAGCTGGCCGTCCAACCTGGAGTCATACAGAGCAGTGGTTCTCAAGCACTTTCACGTCACAAGGACCCCCAGATCACACAAGGTCACAAGGACCCCCAGATCACACAAGGATGTGACCCCTGACATAGCCAACCTTGTCTACACCAGGGGTGCCCACACATTTATGACGTGAGATCTACTTTCAAAATGACCAGCTCAACAAGATCTACCCACTGAAAAAATAAATGTACCATTGCTGAAAATAGTTTAAATATATAATGTACCTGGGGGGGCTTTGGAATAGGCAGAGTTTCTGCTGTCATATTTAACTTAAATGCCCAATGCATTCTCAATGGCAATAGCACAAACTTTGGCATGCTACTAGTCCTACATACTTATACCTAGAAACCCCATTCAAACCTATTTAGGTTCATCTTACGGTGGACATGTTTGCCTGAAAAGAAATCTTTGAAATGTTTCATAAAGAACTTTCACCTAGAAACTCCATTCACACTTTTTATAATTCAGCTTACTGTGGAGACACATGCTGGAACTTTTTACTTTGAAATGATTTGTAGTTATTTAACTTAAACGCCCAATGCATTCTCAATGACTACTACTCTATTTGTTGTATTTTATATTCAGCTCATCTAAATGATTCTCACTACTGTTAATAACAGCGACTACACTGAGTTTTCTATAGATCATAACATTATTTAGGTGGACCTGTTTTTTAAATATTTAATATTTCATTACATTTCTTCTCTTTTAAATAAAAATATAAAAAGTGAAAGGGGATGAGTAGAATTGTTTTAATTTCAATTAAGACACATTATTCGTTAGTGTTATTTATTAGGACTTACTTATATTATAGCGTTATATTATTGTGTTATTATTCATGTTCACACCAGAAAATGAAATGGATGTAGTGCTGACATTGTAAAGTGTAATGCGAATGTATTTCAGGGTGTTGGTGGATGTCATGTATTTATGTTATGTTGTATTTATAAAATATTCAAGCCTGCTAGCTTTTTAATATGCAATATTTATTTAATTATATATTTATCTTCCTAGATGGAAAGTCCCACAATTGTATGTTGTTGTGAAATGGATGGGAAAATGTTTCCCTTATGTTGTATTTTAATTAGTTAGGCCTACATTAGTTTGCCTGAATGTAGTAAACATTTTTAGTAATGTATATTTATTACTTCCTGCTTAGGTCTTCTTCACTTTTTAAAGTAGTGTTGAATACTGAACCTTGAGTGAGTTAGGTTGTGATTGGTGGACAGATGGTTCTATTGTTCTCCTCTTTGGCCAGTCATTGCAAGCCTCCACCTCAGGCTCTCTAGTATAAGAAGAGTGTAGTTGTAATGTCTCAGTCCACAACTCCTCTGGAACTCCTCCAGAATATCAATCATTTCGAACCAGAACTGACTGTGGACTCCAGACTTCAAGTGAAGATGAACAACAACAACA
The DNA here is from genome assembly GCF_951216825.1 of Electrona antarctica. Taxonomy (NCBI): domain Eukaryota; kingdom Metazoa; phylum Chordata; class Actinopteri; order Myctophiformes; family Myctophidae; genus Electrona; species Electrona antarctica. The sequence continues at coordinate 40,816,970 of NC_136797.1, forward strand.
ACAATTCTGCTCCTGAGGAGGGTGTGATGCTAGCAGACAGAATGGCTCGACAGGAAGAGGAGCTCACCTGTCCTGTTTGCTGCAACATCTTTACATATCCTGTTATCTGGCTGCCGTGTAGCCACAGCTTCTGCTGCGCCTGTCTGCAGCAATGGTGGGCGGTGAACAAGAACAGCGACTGTCCTGTTTGCAGAACAAACTCCCATGACCAACCTCCTGTCAACTTCTTAGAGGAGAGACGTCGCAGGTCTCTCAGAGATAATTCCAAAGTGAATACTCTATGTGATTCCTTTGACTCACTTCAAATACTACCTGAGGTTAATACTTTGTGTGAGTACTTTAATGTACTACAAATACAAAGAGGAAACTTTGTGTGAGTAATTTAGTACTGCATATAGTAGTGTAGTTTTTACAAGAGTGTAACCACCTTTACACCATGTTTTTTATTTTTTTTAAAGATATTTTTTTTGCGGCTTACGCCTTTTATTGGTTTTTTTGAAGGGACAGACAGTAGGCTGACAGGAAACGGGAGAGAGATGGGGGAAGACATGCAGTAAAGGCCGTGTCGGGCTCGGGAGTCGAACCCGCGGCACACTGCGACTGGATTACCAGTCGGGTGCCCAGACGGTTACGCCACCGCCTTGAGCACCCCAACCTTTATTTTTTTATTTTTTTCTGTGAAGAAAGCTAGTGCTAAGCATTTTCAACTTGTATTATGAATTTCTGATGATACTGATATGACAATATGAGAATCAGTGTTTGTCCACATTCGTCAGGAATTAAAATGTCATATTCATTATATTAATGAATGAATATGCATGCACTATAGTGGTGCAATTGCAACTCGTCTCTGTGTGTTACCCTGTGTTGTTTGAACAGATTATCACATTATATTATTCATCATTTGTTTAGATCATCATAGAGTGCATTGCGAAGTGAAATATTTACTGTGTTATACCAGTCAAAACATTCATATTTTTTTCTTTTTCAAATAAAGGTTTGACAGCTACAGTTCCTTTGTGTGTTCATTACAGAGAGGCCATCACATGATCACAACACATCTGTTCAAACATTTTTACATTTTTACAGAGAGAATCCGATACCACAATTTATGTGTTAGCCAATGATACCGATACCGAATACCGATACCAGTGTTGTGATCTCGTGTTCATAGCTATTTAGCTATATATCTTGTGTTGTGTTTATAGCAGACTCCTCACTCAAATGTGCACTTATTTACCTGCCATAGTGTTAACCCCTTACCCCTGTGTCGGATCGGTGGTTAGACTGGCATATTCGCCGATACCGATATGACCCGATATGACAAATAAGGGCCGATACGGATACAGTATCGGGACATCTCTAATTTAAATAAAGATAAAAAATAAAAAATCACCAGAGAATTCACACTGGAGAAGCCATACTGCTCTGACCAATATGGAAAAGGTAATTCAGAGAAACACTACAGGATTCACACGGGAAAGAAATAATTCAACTGAGTACTGTGTGGGAGGAGTTTTACTCAGTGTCATGGATACACACACATAGGCCTACATGCAGGAGTGAAAGCCTGCAGAGTTGCACTGTACCAAGTGTAGAAAAAGCTTTAGTAGGCCTATAACTCCAGGTTCTTTTAATATCCATCAGAGAAGTCACACTGGAGAGAAACACTACAAATGCAAGAGTGCCATATGTCTACATAAAATGCTATCTAGCCTATTCACACAAGCATGATTAAACTCACGACAGGGTTGAATAGAGTTTCTCTCCACACATATTTGCCTCTACTGCTGCCATGCACAGAAGATATTTCGAGAACCACCACTATAGACCAAGCAATGGTCAAACACCCCCTTCTAGTGACAAAACAGTGAGCATAGCATTGAATGATCCACCAGCATTATGCACTACTGAATGACAAAAGCGTAGATCAATTACTGACCGTCTAGCCATCATCATTACATACACTCTGTTCTTTTCAGACAAAACTAGGACAATTACTATGTTTTAATGACAATGGAACATCCTTATGCACCACTTTGACTGCATTACATGTGAATGGTAAAGCCATAGAAGACCAATCAATGTATCACACGGTGTGATATATGGGTGGGGCAACAAGTAGGCCTAATCAAACTTGTGAAAGAACACTGGCGAAACTACTGACATAGCCAACATTGTCTACACTCTACTACTCTATTGTATTTTTTATTCAGCTCATCTAAATGATTCTCACTACTGTTAATAACAGCGACTACACTGAGTTTTCTATAGATCATAACATTATTTAGGTTTTTTAAATATTTAATATTTCATTACATTTCTTCTCTTCTGAAAAATAAAAATATAAAAAGTGAAAGGGGATGAGTAGAATTGTTTTAATTTCAATTAAGACACATTATTCGTTAGTGTTATTTATTAGGACTTACTTAGTGTTATATTATTGTGTTACTTCATGTTCACACCAGAAAATGGAATGGATGTAGTGTTGACATTGTAAAGTGTAATGCGAATGTATTTCAGGGTGTTGGTGGATGTCATGTATAGTTTACCCACATTATTAGCTATTCACATTGCTTAATAAAATATTCAAGCCTGCTAGCTTTTTTTTTTTCTCCAACAATGTATTTATTTTCCTTTTTTACACACAAATGACAATACAAATATACAAAAAAACAACAACAATGAACAGTACAAGACAATTACTGATATAAAGAAAGCAGAACAACAATAACCAAAAACAACAACAAAACAAAACAAAAACAACTAGGTCTCCACCAGGAGGATAGGACTGTGTGAGATGTTTGGCAAAATGTTTAGGATTAATATAAACGTTTTTGAGGCATTTTGTTACAAAAATGTGTTTTGCAAAAATCAACCTGTTGGTGGCGCTATAACAGGCCAATGTGAAAAGGGTGGGATATATTCCTCAGCCTAGTAAGAAAATGTGTGAAAGATTTCACTTAAATTGCATGCTGCGTTCATGATTTGAGGCTTTTTGTTCAAAACGGGGCAATCTTGCAAACTGTGAAAGCCAATTAGGATAGAATATGAAATATCGGACAGATCCGACTTGAGCACATGACCATAGAGATACTGTGTAACGATTTGTGAGATTTTTGGACAGAATCTGGAGGAGTAATATCAAAAAATGTGTTCAACCTCCTGGTGGCGCTATAAAAGGCAGATGCGGGAAATACAGGTCAAAGGTTTGTCCTTGGCCTCTAGGGAGTGTGCATGCAACGTTTCACGCAGATCGGTGCAGTTCCAGGTAAAAAAATGTGAAAAGCTGCCTCATGGTGGAGCTATAACAGGCCGTTCTGGAAAATGTGGGGTTGGCATCCAGGGAGTGTGTGTGCAAAGTTTGGCATCGACCGGGTTAACGGTGCCGGAGATTAGCTGGTAACAGACGGACGGAAGGACGGACGGACACACACACGGACACACACACGGACGGAGTGCAAAACATACTCTCTCCCCATGCCTTCGGCCTGGTGGAGACAAATATATGGTGAAATCAATGTAATATATGCTGCGAATACGGCGGAACAGCACGGCCTGGTATTCCTAAAGTAATCTAAGTAAATTATGCTTAAACGGTTAAACCTAACCTTATTCCTAACCTCAACCTCAGTAAAACAATGCCTAAACCTAACCCTATTCCTAAACTTAATCCCAGTAAAACTATGCCTAACCCTAAATTTATTTCTAACCTTATTCTCAGTAAAACAAAATAAAGAATACAAGAACCGCCGCACCGAGCTGTCGGCGTGAGGTCGGCGGAAAAAAGCTGGGGCGAGATGGAATTGGGGCGACCTGACCTGTTACCATATGCTGCATATGAGCATTTTTGCGTAGGCCTACAGGAATTGTACTACTAGTACACATTTTTCTACTTCTACCACTGAATGTACATACCGGTTATATCCAGGTTATATCATGTTGTATTACGTGCTCTATATATAATTGATTCATATCCGTTGTGTTGCGTCATGGACGTAACGCTCTGTTGTCATCACGCAAGGGGTCGCGACGTGGAAAATATGGCGGAAAGGAAAGGAGGCTAACTGGAGTGAAGTTGTGTTCCTCCACAAATTCACCAACAATATCTTATCAGTTATCATTTAAGAGCAATAATAACACGGCTTTTATAGCGCGTTGTTATGAACCCTTGACTCGCACGAACACGATATTAGTTGAAATATGTAAATGTGATATTAAATAACTGAAGAGGAGCAGCTAGCACACATCAGTTTGACAGGTAAGAGCTGTTATATACTGGTCAGCTGATCGAGCACTTGTACACACAGCTAAACGGTGTACATTACATTTAAGATGAAATAGGGGCTTGTATTGTTGTACATATTATAAACACGTGAGTTTGTGAAAGATGCGGTGCAGAGACAGAAGACAATAAGATGTTAAAAACGTAACGTAATGCTGCAGTGATTACAGTCAAATGACTGCTATAGCCAGCCCTGGAATGGCTGTAATGGTAAGCTACATGTCATGTATGCCATTTCCATAAACACACATATGTATATGTATCTATCTGTGTGTGTTAATCTAACGTGTTCATGTTAATATTAAAGGGCCAAATAGTTGAGTATTGTCTTAGGCCATCTGGTAGTTGGTAACCCTCATAAGAGTTGTTTTGATTTATTTACAACTGTACTATACTAGTGCATGGCGAATGAATTCTCTCATTGGATCACCATTGGCTGTTGAAGTTACAATGAAATTAACCCACTTTAAACCTTGGTGTGCTTGATGTGCATCAGTGCAGGACTGCATGTCATAGTAGGCAAACTATGACATGCAAAATAATGTTTTGGTTCCTCACGTAGTAGTGGCAAACATGAGAAGTTGGAGACCCATAAGGGTCAATTTGGTTCCATTTGCATGCTCTCAGAGTCACTGACCCATAAGGCTCCACTTCCATCATTTAGCTGTGGGGACCCCCTGGAACCCCTCCTGTTGTAAACCAGTGGTCCAATAGTATCTGTATTGAGATATGTCAATGAAAGCATAGCAAGAAGAAGGCGAACTAAACATAACCCATTAAGACTCTACAAGATTCTACAAATGTCTTCTAAATCCAAACATACAGTACGTATGTACGTATCTCAAAAGCTGTTGTTCCAGGGATCCCCAGAAGCAAAGATTTGAGTTAAAATAGATCTATTCAAAGATTTGCAGTTGCACACATTTTCACGATTTTTCAAAAAATAGCCAAAGTATAATGGTTAAAGTAGTTAAAAGCTAAAGTGACACAGAAACTTTCCTGGTCTTAATGGGTTAATGGAATTAATATTTTAATTATAATGATGGTCATTGGTCTCGTGTCAGGAGTATAATTGGTGCTGTTGTGTAATGGTAACTTGTGATGTACGCAAAAAATATGTGATCATACTTGTATACCGAAGGCGTGTCGTCTGAAGCGTTTCTAATTCACACATCCTGGACTACAGATTGTCATCCTGTGTTTGACTGTACTTGGCCACTCCCGTAAATGACTTTTAAACGAGTACATGACGTTACGCAGTGATTCTCAACCTTATTGTTACCTCAAGGACCCTCCCCCAGTTTGATATGCAAACCCAAACAGTGGATCCATAAGTGGGTTGTGGATAGCATTTTATGTAGGCATAGCACTCTAGTATAGTCTATAGTGTATACTCAGTTTCACTGTACATATATTCTACTGTTAGACAGATGTTAGGTTCTTAGCTTGCTTATGATTCTTGATGACTATTTATATCATGTATTTGATGTATTACCATGTGGTGTTCTTGCGTACTGTAAATCGCTCTGGATTAAGAGTGTCTGCTAAATGCCTAAATTGTAAATTGCCTAAATTGTGGACCAATTTTTATGGGTCGCGAGGAAAATGGTAAAATACCCATTTTATTTTTTTGTTTACTACTTTTTGTTTTTAATTATTTCAAAAGATTTTCCAAAAATAGAGACTATAGCATACAGACCCCCTTCTGAACCTTTTGGGGGAGAACCCTGGGCAAAAATGTGGCCCAATCTACAAGCTCACAGTCACAAAACGCTGCAATGGGACTAGTAGATTGGATATTTGACTTGGTGTAGAGGGAACTACTAGGGCATCTAGTTTTCAACAAAGTATATAGGGCAGGGGTCTTCAACATATTTGTTGAAGACCCCTGAGCGAGAGATAAATTAGCTGAGAGAACCTTTTTGCCGAAAATAGCTGATCTACAAGCTCACAATGCAGTGCAGCGCGAGGCGTTGTTGGCTTGCAGATCGCCTATTTTTGGTCCCGACCCCCCTTGTTGAAGACACCTGATATATTGCACTATGGCTATTTATGAACGTTAATGTTGAAAGGATTCCTCCTTGAGGCATTTGTAAGGTTCATGAGGTTCTTTTTATATTCCTGAGAATATATTTAGGTAGCAATGTTGACAATCATGTATCTGGAACAGCCTGCTAAAGAGGCCATTGAATCTCTGCAGGACATACAGTACTGTAGCTATTTAAGTTAGGTTTGTCTGTTTTTTATTTAAAAAGGAGATGATGTTGGCTTTGCCAGCTGCTCAGAGGACACCTGTGCAGGTACGTGCACACATAGACATCAAAGGGGGCTTGTGCCTCTGCTCTTTTACCCGTGTGTAAAAAGAGACCTGCCCTCTCCAGACCATGAATGCAGCCTTTACTAATGGGGAAAAAAATGCAAATGCCCCCAGCCCTTTCCATGCCATACTTGGCCGAAGGCAGCTTTCAGGAGAACTGCCCTTTTCCGAACTCTCCTTGAGAACTTGAACACAACATTTTGCATCAAAACTATTTGTCCTTGTCATTCTGTACAAATCCATGTCATCCGCCGAATTTCCAGTAGCTAAAGAGTGCGGGGGTCGCGGCCGTCAGCCCCTGAAAATTGCTGAACTACAAGCTCTCAACGCATCACAGCGCGACGCGTTGAGATCTTGTAGATCTGCTATTTTTTTTTAACCAAAAGTTCACTTTTAGGGAATTTCAGACCCTGCCTGAGTCTCTAACATTCTGTGCACGTCGTGTCACACACTGTACTGCATCTCCACAAATGACTGCGTCACTCATTTAAGGTCAATGTCCTGACTTTCACAAAGTTTAGTTCACCCCAATTTAACCCCTGCATTAAAAAAATTGTAAACAAATGAGACTCTTATCCCAGAAAACAGTTGGCGCTATAAACTTAACAGGAAGAGGGAGTTTAGCCAAGTAGGCCATGGAACATAACAGCATGTAGTTGTTAGTCAAGATATAATTGCAGCCGTTGCACCTGCTTGTATATAAGATAAACGGAAACATAGAAAACAGCCAATCTAACAAGCTCACAATGCGTCACAATGTGAGCGTCATATTGTGAGCTTGTAGATTGGCTGTATTCACTATGTCTGAAAATGTTGGGAAATGTTTGACACTTTTTCTGACGTTTTTGAAAATGTTTCTTTTAGTTTTGCCGATAAATTGCGTGCCCAAAATAGGGACCCAGAACAGGGAGATCTGCTTGAAAGTGGTCGGTCTAGTAACAGAACAGACTGTGTGTGTGTGTGGTGGTGGGGGGGGGGGGGGGGGGGTGTCTGGCTTGGTTATGGAGCCTAGCCTGAGGACTACTGGCACAAAAGACTGTCCAGGTTGCTTTGTGTTGTGGAACGAGGAGTCAGTCTCTCGGATTTATTACCTTTTCACTTGGCCGCTTCAGGACTTCACTTCCTTATATTCACATCTTGACACAACCTGATCGTGCTTTATTTTAAACCACTTGTACTCGCGTTGATTTCTGGGGGTGTGGGTGGGAGACTAGGAGAGGGTGAGCGTTGCAAGCTAACTGTATTTGTGTGTGTATTGTGTATTTATTTGTATTGTATAATGTTTTGTTTTGTGTGTGTATAAGACCCCCTCCCTCGAAAATGCGATGCTGCATCTCAAGGGGCTATCTATTCTCTCGATACATTCTATCTCACCTCCAGCACATCAATAGAAAGGATGGAGAACAGTCATTTGTTTTGTAAGAAAAGAATGACCAGTCTCACATCTCATTAATTTCTATCCCCTTTTTCTTCTTCCTTAGATTCTAGTTTCCAGTTGTTTAGCAATAACAAAGCAGTGAAGAGTGGCTCGTCTGGCCCAGTGGAAGTTGCTCAGGACCCCCCAGGACAGGACCCCCAGGTGAAGCCGGCAGGGAGCTGGTAGAGATGGGAGCCAACACCAGCCAGGTCAGTGACCTGTCGGAGAACCCCAGCCTCAGAGCTCTGGTGGGCTCCGAGGCCATGTCGGAGAATGACCCCTTCTGGAACCAGCTCATCTCCTTCACCTTCATCAGCCCCAGCAGCAGGTACGCACAGTCACAAACATGCTTTACTTCAGTAATGAGCTCTATGCACACACGCCATTTTGGAAAGAACTTGGGCCCTTTCCATTTCCCTACTTCCTTCACAGATGTTACCGCTGTTATGCGCTACCTTAACATGACTCCTCACATGTGGCCTGTGACTGACACACACACACACACACACACACACACACACACACACACACACACACACACACACACACACACACACACACACACACACACACACACACACACACACACACACACACACAGAGCAGACAGCATTTCACTCTGTATAACCTGTAAGACGCCCTGAGGGCTGAGAAGCGACGCGTGCATGCATCCGCCTGGGTGACGGCAGACAGCGCTTTGGCATGGGGGGGTCAGATCAACATGGAATGAATACTGTACTGGCCATATATGGAGCGTGTCTTGAGTGTACAGGGTTTGATGAGGTCAGATCAACATATGGAATGTCAGAACAGGAAGGACGGGTGGGGAGGGGATCAACATATGGAATGTCAGAAGTAGGTCAGCTCCATATATGGAGATCTATGAGTTTGAGGTAAGATGTAGAGTTTCTGGCTGGCTCCATATATGCAGATATGGAGATCTAAGGGTCTCCATGGTGTCACGTGATGTCATGAGATGTCACGAGGCATGACCATATATGGAGGCGTGATGTCACGAGGCGTGACCATATATGGAGACGTGGGTGACTAACTAACAGACAAACGGACGGACGGGAGCTGCAGGTTTTGATAGTAAATGTGACTTACGGTCGTAATAAACCTGTATTCTGTATGTTTGACTACTTGTTATCCTTGCAGCGTATTCTTGTTCTCCTCTTTTCCCACATATCCTGTTGTATGACGTATTACTTATAGATACTTTTTACATACTTACTATTACATACATACTATGTTTGATGCAGGTTACGTACTAGGACAAAGTATGTAAATCAGGCTTCATTAGTTCCTCTCAAACACGTTTATTAGAGTTCTGGTTTTGGTTCAGATCTAACGACATGGTTTCCTGTGTAGGTGTGAGCCATCTATATCTTCTCTTGTGAAGAGGGGTAGAGATTTGAGATTGGGTGGCTACACGCTTAGCCATGTGTATACCTAAATAAATCACTATCCTTTGTGAGTAGTGACAGCTGAATCACCCTAGGCTACTTGGTTCCAGAACTTAGATATTAACATTAACCTTTATCCTGTTGGATTTATCCAATGTATCAAAAATCGAATGTCCAACTCCAATCATGTTGCTAGCCCCCACGGAATCTGTAATTTTAACACGACAAAAACGACATCTGGCATGTTAACCCATTTTGGGCGGGAACCCCTTTTGGTTATGTTATAATTTAGCTATTGAAAAATAGGTGGCGCGCTACGAGCTTGTAGGTCTGCTATTTTTGAAAAATCGTAAAAATGTGGCGCAAATCTTTGAATATATATTCTTTCAAAGTGAATGTTTTTAACTCGGGTCTAAATGGGTTAAGGTGGAAGGGCCTAGCCGTTCTACATTGAAACCCCCAACCTCGAAAAGATCAGGCTTTTTCTCTGAAACCGTAACCGATGAAGGAAACCACAAGGATGTGTAAACAGAACAGACATTTCAGAGCGATAAATAACTGTTTAACTTTCACCTTGAAAAGGCAGGCTTCTTTGGCTGTGTTCAAGTATTGGTGTCAATTATTAGCGAGGTCACTCCTACAGTCTCCTATACGTAATTCTTCACGGAACAAAGAGCATTTTTCATTAACTTTAACATTTCATTTCCGGTAACACCGCAAATGATTTCATTCAGTCTAGCTAGCTTCTAGTCTCACATTTGCCTCTACATCTTTGGGACTCAGAAAAGAGAAAATGCATTTCAACGTTTTAAGTAAATTAAGTTAGGTGAATCGCCTGTGTTAAAATAATAATAATAATAATTAACGTTATTTTTATAGCACCGTTCATGTCATATAATGCAGCGCAATGTGTTTTACAGGGCAAAAAAAATCACAAACGTATAGTAGCATTAAAGCAATCAAAAATGACACTACGACAGTATGTCGTTGATAACTGATGTAGTATAATGATATTTACTAAGGCTATTCAGTATTCACTGAGTCATTGTCAGCCAGTCATGAACAGAATGTGTGACTATTGACCGATTCCGTAACGGGTCTCATGGTCGCAGCCTACGTATTTCCTGTAGGCGGAGACGACACATCTGCAGTTTCCCCGCACCAAGCTTCTACTACAGTGAATGGAAAAGTGACTAATGTTAGTCGGCCTCAAACGTTACTCTTTTACCTGCTTTTTACTAACACTAACATTACAAAGATGCCCAGAACATCGGGATGAACCTGTGTAGTTTATGGCTGCTCCAACAGTAGTGGCAACATTAAAACAAACAAAAAACGGAATGTCAAAATATCTACCGCGGTGGCTGAGACCAGAGCCATTGAGTAATGGTTGAGACAAAGCAGTGAAAGGTCCTGAAAGATACATAACGTCAGTCTTACCCAATACCCAATATTTCTGTTTTAGGAACACAAGGCTGCTGTACTTACTAATATACATACTAAGCTAACATACTAAGCATTAAAGTATGATTTTACACTTGGCTGCATGCGGGAAATAGCCGATCCACAAGCTCACAGTGACGCTTTGTGAGCTTGTAGATCTGCAATTTTCAGAGTGCAACGCCCGAGCAAACACAAGATGACTTGTCTTTTAATTCTACTTTTCTCCACTAGTCCCTCCCTAACATTTTTGTCTAGTTTTTATTTGACAAAATTGAAAATATATTTAGTCATAGTCTTAGTCATCATAGTTTAGTTTTCGACGAACATTTCTTGTCACAGCTTTAGTGGACGAAATCAACACTGGTTTAAGTTGAATAGAAGAGTCGGTGTAATATAACGCAGTGCAGTGCACTAGTAGGCCAGCAGAGGGCAGAAGATACAAGCAATGTACTTGTCTTAACTATTTGTTCTCTCTCGCTCTCTCTCTCTGTCTCTCTGTCTCTCTCTCTGTCTCTCTCTCTCTCTCTCTCTCTCTCTCTCTCTCTGTCTCTCTGTCTCTCTGTCTCTCTGTCTCTCTGTCTCTCTCTCTCTCTCTCTCTCTCTCTCTCTCTCTCTCTCTCTCTCTCTCTCTCTCTCTCTCTCTCTCTCTCTCTCTCTCTCTCTCTCTCTCTCTCTCTCTCTCCCCTACACAGTGGGGATTCCAAGCTGTTGGAAGAGGCTGTGATTCCACTCGCCAAGATCTTTAGTATGTACTACTATACTATGTGCATTGTGCTTCCAGTATTTTATAGATCTTTAGTATGTACACTCACTACACTGCTTCCTGTGCTTATATTCGCTGACCGTGCATTTCTTTACACTATAATATTGAAGACTTGTCAGTTTACTGTAAACGTGTGCATGTGGATACACACACATGGTGCATTTTTTGCACATGCATGTATACAAAAGTATGTACACAAACACTCCACGCACACTCCACGATTGTTTAGAGGACATAAATAAATACCCTTTTAAATATATATATTTTTTTACATCTTTCATTGAAGTACAATTGTAGTACCTCTTGTTTTGTTTTTTTCTGTCTACAGTTTATACCTTTGCCCGAAAACACACACGTTCTTGCTTCAGTTTCTACAAGCCGATCTGTTACATATTTATTTCTGATCTCTGTCCTTAATGTTGCAAAACTGTTGATTATTTCTCTCCCCATCTTTTTGCCTTTGTTTTCTAGTCGAGAACAATCCCAGAACTGGGAACTTCAGCGCTTTGGTGAGAGTGTTTTTGGGAAGAACCAAAGAGTTGAAGATCTCCACCGAATGCCAGGAGTGAGTATGAGAATTGAGAACCTCCAAAGATCTCATGAACGAACGGTTCCAGTTAATGACAGACCCTGCCAAAAGAAAAGTCCCTGATTGTTTGTTGTGCGCGTGTTGGGGTGTGCGAGCGTATATGTTGTGCCTGTGATTGTCTGATCCAGTGTTTGCGTGTGGGAAACCCTAATTTCTTTTTCTTTTCTTTTTTTTCCAAATGAGACAAACAGTGAAGTTGTTGTCATTTCCCATGGGAAGCCTGTGGAGGTATAATCATCCACAGTGTGTGAGACATTATTTCCCTACTCATGCCTGCCAAACCACAACTCGTCACACCCACCCCGACCAGTTTTGCCAGATTTTGCGAGAGAAATAAACCGTTGTGGACTTCAATACTGCAATGTAGAAATACTCCCATTACAAGTAAAAGTCAGAAATTCAAAATGTTCTTGAGAAAGTACAAAAGTGTTGGTATCAAAATGTACTTGAAGTACCAAAAGTAGTCATTGTGCAGAATGTCCCATTTCAAGTGTTCAAATGTTTGAGCATCTTTTGAAAAGAGCACACAGAGAGGAGACAACATAATTGGCGTGTGTAATAGCTGTATTGATGGTGGTGGTGGTGGCTGAGATATTGTGGTTCAGTGAACTTCCTTCACTCATCATCATCTTCCTCTTTTAATTTCCCCTCTTCTCTTCCTCTCTTCCCTTGTTTTTTTCCCTCCTCCATCCCTTTATGGATGTGAGCTGTGATGCAGCCAGTGAGCTGGGTGTGTCTTCTGTGTGCTATCGATTAATCCATTGAGACCTGGAACGCATCCATGTCACGTTAGCGTTTAACCACATTAACCATTAACCCATTTTGGGCGGGAACCCCTTTTGGTGTTTTAAACATTATGTTATAATTTAGCTATTGAAAAATAGCAGATCTACAAGCTCATAGCGCGCCACCGAGTGGCGCGCTATGAACTTGTAGGTCTGCTATTTTGGAAAAATCGTTAAAATGTGCCTCAAATCTTTCCGAAAATTGTCATGATTTAGAAAACTTTTTTTTTAAAATTTCGACGTAAGGCCTGAATGGGTTAATAGTAATACTAGGGACGTAATCCATGAAGTATTTGAAGTCATCGACTGTCTCGAGCACCATCCCATCCACAGTGGCAATGGTTTTGTCCTTCTACTGCAGTAGTAGCCCCCTTCCTTTCTCTGCCGTATCTGAGATTGGGTCGATGTCATCTGCATAGTCGAGGTCAATGACCACGGTGTATATGTGCCTTGACTTCCTCGGGACCAGAGTGAACCCCAGTGCCTCCTCTCTACCATTGGTTGCGAGTCTCAGTGCATTGTCTAACGCTACAATGAACAGGAAGGGGGCCAGAGTATCACCCTGTAGGACGCCCGCTAGGACCTCAAATTCTTTAGTGTCACCGTCGCAGGTTTGGACCTTGGCTCGAGTCTCGAGCCAAGGTCTTTGTGTTGCGGACATTTTACGTCACATTTGGCGGACATTTGACCTAATTGCTCGTTTCATTGTTGATGGAAAATATGAGACGTGTGGGGACAAGATGACGTAAATGTTCCCTTCATTGTCAATGGCATTTAATGTTTGTGTTGCGGACATTTTGTGGGGACAAAGGCTGTATATAGGAGGGGCTAGCGCCTCTCAAAAGGTTCAACCAAAAAACACCACGTACCCTATGTTTTGAAACCAAGTTTTAAGCATCAGCATCCTCCTAGTGCTGTGAGACTGGGATGCTTATGGCATGAGGAGCCATGGTACATTATGATTGTAATAGTAACAGGAGATGGTGTTCCCCTAGCGACCACACAGTTGGCCTCATGGCTGCCGTAGTGGTGTTCAGAAGCTTAACCCATTATGAGCTGAGGCAGCCCATTCTACCTTCTAAGTCAGCAATACTCAAATGTTTGTGCCAAGAACCCCCAAATTGATATTTATTTGGAACCCACCCCATCTGAAATGTGTTTGTGCCAGGGACCCCCGTAGAAGAGATTTGTTTTAATATTTCTTTTTTAAATAGCAGATGTTTTTGAGAACTACTGTTCTAAATAAACTGTTCTAAATCAGTAGTTCTCAACCAGTGGTCCCTGAGGGGATTCCTGGTGGTCCCGACCCCGGCTAAATGATGGGGTTGGCAACTAAATGGACCCTTATAGAGTGAATAGTGAAACCAAATGGACCCTTACGGGACGGGTTATCAGTACATTTGATTACATTTTACACTCTCAAGAGTTTAATTATTATTAAACATCTGCATTACTTCATTTACAAGAAGTCTACACAATTAGAGAATGTAGAGGAATTGCTATTTTGATCAACATTTGCCTGTTATCTCTCCTATGGTACCACATCAATACAGCAAGGAATTGTGGACAAAATCCTATCCAACAACAACAACAACAAAATATTCAAAGTTTTCATTTGGGTCTGAGAGGCTACATCTCATCAAATGCTGGTCTGTGGCTCAAATGCTGAATATATAATGGACCCTTGATACGAAAAGGGTTGAAAACCACTGTTCTAAATCCTAAGAGTTTTCTGAAAAACTTGTGACACTGATGCTTTGTTTTTCAGGTTTGAATGGGTCAACAGTGGTAGCTTGTGTTCAACTCTGATCCACTCCAACATGGATGTGAGGAAAGTTTTAGCGCGGGCGGGTTAAATAGTTTAAGGATAAAAAAAAAAAAAAAAAAAAAACACAACAACTCACTTTATCCGTAGAACGGCCCCTTTTGTAGAACCCTTAACCCATTCAGGCCTGACGTCGAAATTTAAAAAAAAAAGGTTTTCTAAATCATGACAATTTTCGGAAAGATTTGAGGCACATTTTAACGATTTTTCAAAAATAGCAGACCTACAAGTTCATAGCGCGCCACTCGGTGGCGCGCTATGAGCTTGTAGATCTGCTATTTTTCAATAGCTAAATTATAACATAATGTTTAAAACACCAAAAGGGGTTCCCGCCCCAAAATGGGTTAATGGTTAATGTGGTTAAACGCTAACGTGACATGGATGCGTTCCAGGTCTCAATGGATTAATCAACGTAAATTAGCTTTTCAGTTGGGAGTGATTTATGGCTAAATGAGCTGTGTGTGTGTGTCTTCTCTGCGTCTCGTTGCAGTCAGCTGTTCATCTGGCAGGCCCACAATGCACTGTTCATGATCCGCTGCCTGCTCAAGGTCTTCATCAGGGAGATGAGCGAGGAGGAGCTGCACCTGCACTTCTCCTACCAGGAGAGGGCGCCAGGCTCCTGCGGAGGTGAGCGCCGTCCTACACACAATTCAACTCAATTCAATTCAAAGGAGCTTTATAGGGCATAGAAGTGGGCATGGTTTTCTGGTTCCACTGAAAAATCGGCCATTATTTTTGCCATAGAGATATTTATATCCATTATTTTAAGCCTAGAATCAAGCCATCCAGGATCCTGGTGATTCATGACCATAAAACCTTTGATTCTGTGAAAAAAATACAATTTAATATTTAATTATATGATAATCTACATTTCATAAATACTTAGTTTACGGTTTTCACTTTCATTTTTTCACAGAATGAAAGATTTATGGTCATGATTCACCAGGATCCTGGATCAGGATTCAGGATGGCTGGATTCTAGGCTTAAAATAATGTATTTATTAAAATCTCTATGGGAAAAATGAATGGCCAACATTTCAGTGGAACCAGAAAACCAGAAAGCCCTATTGGCATGAGAAAACATAGGTTTACATTGTCAAAGCAAGTGTCGAAATGTAATAAAACAGTTGAAAATGGGGAAAGTATATACAGTTGGTGGGGATACAGCATTGTGTATACAGAGCTATGTCCCATTGATGTTTTTGAAACAAATGGCAGCAATCTTTTGCAGTCACTTTGGGACAGCATTTTTTCTCAAGAGTCGACTCTAGACTATTTAAATTTAAATAGTATACAAAAAAAGCTTCAGATTTAAGATGTGTTTAAAGGTAGAAGCTCTGTTTCCATGTAGTAGGTCTAGCGGTATACTTGGTACAGATAGTATAGTCCTTAGGGTGGTTGTGCACACAGTGAGGTTGGATGTTATATTTTATGACAGGAGGAGCCACGAACGAACGATGATATGATATTATGTAGTGAACAAAATTATGCAACTTTTTTTACATTTAGAAGTTTCCCCCCAGATTCCCCCAAAATTCAGAAATATTCAAAGATGTTCACAAAAAGCTAAAACAGACGATCTACAAGTTCACAACGTGTCACGATAGAATGCGTTGTGAGCTTGTAGATTAGATATTTTCCGCTATTTTTGAAGCAAAAGTGGTTCATCATGTACAGTATTTCCGTAAGCTCCCCTGTGGTCAAAGGTTTGTCTTTAAAATGTAGTGGAGTTAGAGTCGGATTCTACAAAAAAAAAGAACCCCACAAATACTCAAGTAAAGTACAGATACCAAACAAAAGGAATTAAAAATACATTATTCAAGTAAATGCACTTCTTTTCTGACTGTCCACCAGTGCCAACAGTTGGGGTCACACAAAGGTTGCGCTGAATAGAGAAAGGCTGTATTTAGAGAAATGGCTGAGTGCTGTTCTCTGAATGGAGCTATTGGCAAGTAACATAACACAAGTCAACCACTGACTTCCTGCATTGTGGGGTGGCTTGAATAAATACTTCCGATTAGTGGATTAAATTAGGCCTCAGCCTAATTACACATTAACTGACAAAATCCATTATAAGAAGACCATCCTTTTTTTCTTTTTCTTCTTTTTTTTAAATGGGTAGAACACATTGGATGAATCCTTGTCCTCATGGAGCCTCCGGTAGAACACATTGGATGAATCCTTGTCCTCATGGAGCCTCCGGTAGAACACATTGGATGAATCCTTGTCCTCATGGAGCCTCCGGTAGAACACATTGGATGAATCCTTGTCCTCATGGAGCCTCCGGTAGAACACATTGGATGAATCCTTGTCCTCATGGAGCCTCCGGTAGAACACATTGGATGAATCCTTGTCCTCATGGAGCCTCCGGTAGAACACATTGGATGAATCCTTGTCCTCATGGAGCCTCCGGTAGAACACATTGGATGAATCCTTGTCCTCATGGAGCCTCCGGTAGAACACATTGGATGAATCCTTGTCCTCATGGAGCCTCCGGTAGAACACATTGGATGAATCCTTGTCCTCATGGAGCCTCCGGTAGAACACATTGGCTGAATCCTTGTCCTCATGGAGCCTCCGGTAGAACACATTGGATGAATCCTTGTCCTCATGGAGCCTCCGGTAGAACACATTGGATGAATCCTTGTCCTCATGGAGCCTCCGGTAGAACACATTGGATGAATCCTTGTCCTCATGGAGCCTCCGGTAGAACACATTGGATGAATCCTTGTCCTCATGGAGCCTCCGGTAGAACACATTGGATGAATCCTTGTCCTCATGGAGCCTCCGGTAGAACACATTGGATGAATCCTTGTCCTCATGGAGCCTCCGGTAGAACACATTGGATGAATCCTTGTCCTCATGGAGCCTCCGGTAGAACACATTGGATGAATCCTTGTCCTCATGGAGCCTCCGGTAGAACACATTGGATGAATCCTTGTCCTCATGGAGCCTCCGGTAGAACACATTGGATGAATCCTTGTCCTCATGGAGCCTCCGGTAGAACACATTGGATGAATCCTTGTCCTCATGGAGCCTCCGGTAGAACACATTGGATGAATCCTTGTCCTCATGGAGCCTCCGGTAGAACACATTGGATGAATCCTTGTCCTCATGGAGCCTCCGGTAGAACACATTGGATGAATCCTTGTCCTCATGGAGCCTCCGGTAGAACACATTGGATGAATCCTTGTCCTCATGGAGCCTCCGGTAGAACACATTGGATGAATCCTTGTCCTCATGGAGCCTCCGGTAGAACACATTGGATGAATCCTTGTCCTCATGGAGCCTCCGGTAGAACACATTGGATGAATCCTTGTCCTCATGGAGCCTCCGGTAGAACACATTGGATGAATCCTTGTCCTCATGGAGCCAGAAATATATTGTCGCCGTCGGGGAGAAACCTCTTATCTCCAAATTTGTGTTTTTTCGTAATTTAACGTCGTCTCTCAGATGCCGTACACGAGTGCAGTGATCTCGTTGGAGTTGATTGAGAGTTGAGAGGTTTCTGCCCGACAGCTACGATATGGAAAGTCACAGCGAAATAGAAGACGGTGTTTCCATTTGGGAAGTGGTAGAACCCGGGACGGGTTTGAATCCCGATCCATTTGGGAAGTGGTAGAACCCGGGACGGGTTTGAATCCCGATCCATTTGGGAAGTGGTAGAACCCGGGACGGGTTTGAATCCCGATCCATTTGGGAAGTGGTAGAACCCGGGACGGGTTTGAATCCCGATCCATTTGGGAAGTGGTAGAACCCGGGACGGGTTTGAATCTCGATCCATTTGGGAAGTGGTAGAACCCGGGACGGGTTTGAATCCCGAGTAGTGCATAACATATTTTATTTTATTTCATATTTTGAACACTGAGGATTTTACCATGTGGCGAGGAGTCAGAATGACTGCGCTTGTTGATCGGCTATTTTCAGAATGCACCCTGCCAGCATAAAATTGGAACATTTTAGTCTTAGTTTTTATTTTGTTTTTATTTAGTTTTCGTCACTGAAAAAGGGTGGTCGGCATACATTTTTCGCCTTATATTGGTCGACGAAATCAACACTGAATAAGACTGGCCGGTATGGTCCTGTCAAACCTGGTGTCCGTATACAGGGTATTCGTAAAAAACGTGTATGGATGAAGGCTTTGCCACCCGCCACCAAAACTGAAACTAGGGTTTTTTGACCCCAGGGGCTCACTGGGGACAGGGAGGAACTCCTTATATGGTCAGCACACTCTATAGTAGGGAGGATTATCCAGAAAAAAAGAAAAAACAAGTGATATTTGAATTAAGTCAAATCACTGAATATACCTTTAACGTCGTCTCTCAGATGCCGTACACGAGTGCAGTGATCTCGTTGGAGTTAATTGAGAGTTGAGAGGTTTCTGCCCGACAGCTACGATATGGAAAGTCAGAGCGAAATAGAAGAAATAGAAGTTTCCATTTGGGAAGTGGTAAAACCCGGGACGGGTTTGAATCCCGATCCATTTGGGAAGTGGTAGAACCCGGGACGGGTTTGAATCCCGATCCATTTGGGAAGTGGTAGAACCCGGGACGGGTTTGAATCCCGATCCATTTGGGAAGTGGTAGAACCCGGGACGGGTTTGAATCCCGATCCATTTGGGAAGTGGTAGAACCCGGGACGGATTTGAATCCCGATCCATTTGGGAAGTGGTAGAACCCGGGACAGGTTTGAATCCCGATCCATTTGGGAAGTGGTAGAACCCGGGACGGGTTTGAATCTCGATCCATTTGGGAAGTGGTAGAACCCGGGACGGGTTTGAATCCCGATCCATTTGGGAAGTGGTAGAACCCGGGACGGGTTTGAATCCCGAGGAGTGCATAACATATTTTATTTTATTTCATATTTTTAACACTGAAGATTTTACCATGTGGCGAGGAGAATGACTGCGCTTGTTGATCGGCTATTTTCAGAATGCAACCTGCCAGCATAAAATTGGAACATTTTAGTCTTTTAGTTTTTATTTAGTTTTCGTCACTGAAAAAGGGTGGTCGGCATACATTTTTCGCCTTATATTGGTCGACGAAATCAACACTGATTAAGACTGGCCGGTATGGTCCTGTCAAACCTGGTGTCCGTATACGGGGTATTCGTAAAAACGTGAAAATATTATCCAATATATAAAGAATCTTTGATTTATTTTTTTAATTGGCAATTTCGGAAAATTGCAAAAAGAAAATACTTAGCTATTTCTGTTCATAAATAGCAGAGTTACAAGCTTTTTTTTTGCTATCCCGTCATTGAGACAAAGTCTATGCCAAAGGGGGCCTGCCATGGTTTAAGGTCAGGACTGGACACATAATGGAGGGAACATGGCATTGGAGCGAGTCCTGAGGCCTTTTGGAACGGGACAGAGGAGGGAAGTATAGTGGAGGAAAGAAGGAACGCTTCCAGCTGGCTGTTCCCCTTCCTCTGTTCCTCCGACGTGAAGGAGGGATGGCTGGGAAGGAGGCTAGGGGAGAGAGAGAGAGAGAGAGCCTGCTCATGGCCAACCACAGGGAGCTTGTTGGCATTGGTGTTAGAAATGACAGAATAATAGAACAGAATGTTATTTATTTTCTCTCATGAATCCACCTCCCCCCTTATCTACAGACACAGTGACAGAGGATCTCCTGGAGGAGTTCATGTCCAACCTGGTGCACCTGATCGTGGAGGTGCCTCTGCTGTAAGTACCGCTACCACCTCCGCAGCTCCTCCCAGTTGGAGTTCTGTCAGAGTGGAAACCTTGTATCTCCTTTGTGTTACTTTCTTCGTTAAAAAAAAAGGGCGATCTACAAGCTCACAGTTCAATCCCGGGCTCCCCCAGAGTTAGTGTCAAAGTGTCCTTGAGCAAGACTCTGAACACCTAAATTGCTCCCAATGAGCAGGTCGGTGCTTTACATGGTTTCCTCTGCCATCGGTGTGTGTGAATGGGTGAATGTTATGCACAATCTATGTATAGCACGAAAGCACTATATAAATGCACCATTTACCATTGGTAGATGCAGAATTTTGAATTCGTTTTAGTCATATATATATATTTTTTAATGTTTTTTGTGGCTTTAGCCTTTATTTTATATTTTTTATGGAGGGATAGAAAGTAGGCTGACAGGAAATGGGGAGAGAGATGGGGGGTGACATGCAGTAAAGGACGTCGGGATCGGTGGTCGAACCTGTGGCACACTGCCAGACTGGATTACCAGCCACGGCCCAGGCCTTTTAGTCATATTTTAGTCACCTGAAATGTTTTTGTGTTTTAGTCGATTAAATATTGTAAGATTTTTGTCGATTAAAATTACAGTTGATTTTGTCAACTAAAATGTATTTTGGCAGGAAACAGCAGATCTACAAGCTCACAAAGCTGTTTTTATTTGTTGACAAAATTGTCAAAATTATTTAGTGAAACAAGGTAGTGGAGGAACATTTTTCGTCATAGTTTGTCACCAGTAAATACTGGTGCAGACAGAAGTACAGTAGGTGCAGAAGAGTAGCACCACATTAAAGACAACATTTTGATTACAGAAATAGCCGATCTACGAGGTCACAGCACATGTTTATTCTTCCAATGTTCGCCAGCCAGTTACGATGAGCGTTGCTGCACCGAAGCAGAAGGGGCGTGTCCAATGAAAAGGGAGAATGAGATGGACATTCTCCCATGACAAACATCTAATTCTAACACACAGACACACACACAGACACCTAGGTATGATACATTAGGCTTAATCTTTTTATTTATTTCTTTACACATATTTTTACCTTGATGTTTGCTTCGGTTGTTAGCCGCCGCTAGCATCCATGTCAGAAACGTGCACGCGCATGTGGACTTACTCTGTATAGCTATTTATACTGAATGTATGTATATATATATATATATATACATATATATTAGTGATTGGAGATTAATCGGCAAACACATTGCTATCGGCCGATTCTAGTTGTTTTTAGATGAATCAGCATCGGTTCGATTAATCAATCAGACCGATTAATCGGTCTGTCTTTACAGATAAACAAGCCCAAAGTAACAGCTTGAACAGATCTACAAGCTCACAATATTAAATATAAAGGTATTTAAGTTAAATCTGACTTGCCTAAGCCTGCAGTGCAGATACCCTGTTACATGTATTTTTCAGAATGGACACAATTATTATAATTTTTCAATACAGAATGAGATCATGTCGACATCGGTAATATCGGTTATCGGCCATAACACCAATTAATTATATCGGATATCTATATCGGCACATCCCTGATATACTGTATATAGGTTGAATCATTCCTCTACGGCTCTGTTCTTCACACTCTGCTATGCTGCCTTGTCTAGGTCAAACCAAGTTCATGGACACGTGATTGACAGACAGTATGTCCCCTCTCTGTCTGTCTGTCTGTCTGTCTGTCTGTCTGTCTGTCTGTCTGTCTGTCTGTCTGTCTGTCTGTCTGTCTGTCAGACTATCAGTCAAGTCTGGCTGTATGTCTGTCGGTCTTAAGTCATACGTAGTTGTGTGACGCCGTTGTTCGACGGAGCATAAATTGGGCATTACTATCAGTTTGCCTGTCTGTCTCTCAGTATGTCTGTCTGCCTGCCTGCCTGCCTGCCTGTCTGTCTTTCTCTCCCCCCTCTCCCTCTCTCTCGTGTCATTTTTTTGGACATCTTATCCCTGGCTCTTGTGTAAGTGCGTTGATCATTCCAGCATTCTTCATTGTTCCCAGCATCCCCCCCCCCCCCTCTCTCCTCTGTTACTTTGTAGCTGTCAGGCGGTTTCCTCTCTACGTGCTCTGGGTTTAAAGCCCAGAGGAGATGAGAACAAATCAGACTGTTTTCTCATCATGCCTCTCCTCTCAGTCAGACACAGACCATCATCATGCCTCTCCTCTCAGTCAGACACAGACCATCATGCCTCTCCTCTCAGTCAGACACAGACCTCTCATCATGCCTCTCCTCTCAGTCAGACACAGACCACCATCATGCCTCTCCTCTCAGTCAGACACAGACCATCATGCCTCTCCTCTCAGTCAGACACAGACCATCATGCCTCTCCTCTCAGTCAGACACAGACCTCTCATCATGCCTCTCCTCTCAGTCAGACACAGACCTCTCATCATGCCTCTCCTCTCAGTCAGACACAGACCTCTCATCATGCCTCTCCTCTCAGTCAGACACAGACCTCTCATCATGCCTCTCCTCTCAGTCAGACACATCATGCCTCTCCTCTCTGTCAGACACAGACCTCTCATCATGCCTCTCCTCTCAGTCAGACACAGACCTCTCATCATGCCTCTCCTCTCAGTCAGACACAGACCTCTCATCATGCCTCTCCTCTCAGTCAGACACAGACCTCTCATCATGCCTCTCCTCTCAGTCAGACACAGACCTCTCATCATGCCTCTCCTCTCAGTCAGACACAGACCTCTCATCATGCCTCTCCTCTCAGTCAGACACAGACCTCTCATCATGCCTCTCCTCTCAGTCAGACACATCATGCCTCTCCTCTCTGTCAGACACATCATGCCTCTCCTCTCTGTCAGACACATCATGCCTCTCCTCTCTGTCAGACACATCATGCCTCTCCTCTCTGTCAGACACAGACCTCTCATCATGCCTCTCCTCTCAGTCAGACACAGACCTCTCATCATGCCTCTCCTCTCAGTCAGACACAGACCTCTCATCATGCCTCTCCTCTCAGTCAGACACAGACCTCTCATCATGCCTCTCCTCTCAGTCAGACACAGACCTCTCATCATGCCTCTCCTCTCAGTCAGACACAGACCTCTCATCATGCCTCTCCTCTCAGTCAGACACATCATGCCTCTCCTCTCTGTCAGACACATCATGCCTCTCCTCTCTGTCAGACACATCATGCCTCTCCTCTCTGTCAGACACATCATGCCTCTCCTCTCTGTCAGACACAGACCTCTCATCATGCCTCTCCTCTCAGTCAGACACAGACCTCTCATCATGCCTCTCCTCTCAGTCAGACACAGACCTCTCATCATGCCTCTCCTCTCAGTCAGACACAGACCTCATCATGCCTCTCCTCTCTGTCAGACACATCATGCCTCTCCTCTCAGTCAGACACAGACCTCTCATCATGCCTCTCCTCTCAGTCAGACACAGACCAATCATCATGCCTCTCCTCTCAGTCAGACACAGACCATCATCATGCCTCTCCTCTCAGTCAGACACAGACCTCTCATCATGCCTCTCCTCTCAGTCAGACACAGACCTCTCATCATGCCTCTCCTCTCAGTCAGACACAGACCATCATCATGCCTCTCCTCTCAGTCAGACACAGACCATCATGCCTCTCCTCTCAGTCAGACACAGACCACCATCATGCCTCTCCTCTCAGTCAGACACAGACCACCATCATGCCTCTCCTCTCAGTCAGACACAGACCATCATGCCTCTCCTCTCAGTCAGACCATCATCATGCCTCTCCTCTCAGTCAGACACAGACCTCATCATGCCTCTCCTCTCAGTCAGACACAGACCTCTCATCATGCCTCTCCTCTCAGTCAGACACAGACCATCATCATGCCTCTCCTCTCAGTCAGACACAGACCTCTCATCATGCCTCTCCTCTCAGTCAGACACAGACCTCTCATCATGCCTCTCCTCTCAGTCAGACACAGACCATCATCATGCCTCTCCTCTCAGTCAGACACAGACCATCATGCCTCTCCTCTCAGTCAGACACAGACCACCATCATGCCTCTCCTCTCAGTCAGACACAGACCACCATCATGCCTCTCCTCTCAGTCAGACACAGACCATCATGCCTCTCCTCTCAGTCAGACCATCATCATGCCTCTCCTCTCAGTCAGACACAGACCTCATCATGCCTCTCCTCTCAGTCAGACACAGACCTCTCATCATGCCTCTCCTCTCAGTCAGACACAGACCTCTCATCATGCCTCTCCTCTCAGTCAGACACAGACCAAATTAGTGTCCTTCTTTATAATATGGATGTGCAAGACTACCCGAATCAAAGTCGATTATTATTATTGTCTCCACCAGGCCGAAGGCATGGGGAGAGAGTATGTTTTGCACTCCGTCCGTCCGTCCGTGTGTGTGTGTGTGTGTGTCCGTCCGTCCTTCCGTCTGTGAACAGCTAATCTCCGGCACCGTTAACCCGGTCGATGCCACATTTTGCACACACACTCCCTGGATGCCAACGATGAACCTCTGCCCCAAAATTTCCAGAACAGCCTGTTATAGCGCCACCAGGAGGCCGCTTTGTGCAAAACTAGTTTTTGGACAGTACACCTACACTCCTACAGTCTCTCTAGAGCCATTCAACGAAACGGGTCTTTCAGATTTCTCAGGGGCAATTCACACTATGGTCCCGGGTTCGGACTCGGGACCACTTGTCAGATGTTGTGGTAATGTGAATGATGCGTACCGTTCCCGGGAGCGGATCTCCCAACCGTCCCCGAGACCGCATGGGGGGCGGGTCTCTGGACCGTTGAAGTGTATTCAGATACGGATCGTTCCAATGTGAATGCATGCGTACCTAAAGAAGGAAGTGACTGTTTTTTTTTTAGAACGTGACATGATCTCTAGTCGACGAGCCAAGCGTCAACAAAAAAAACACAGACGCTGCACGAAGCGTAACCAGCTCATTTCTCAACGCTGCCCGTCGCCGATCTACAAGCTCACACCGCTGTGAGCTTGCAGATCTGCTATGTAGAATCTGCTATACACGCAGCACCGCAGTACGCGCTGATCTTGGACTACATGTGGCTCTTGGGCTTTGCTTGGCATAGTTTCCAAAGTAAAACAAAATAATAATAATGCTAAAGTAGAATCCATTAAACTAATATCAAACACGACACTGGAGCACAGAACTGACTGACACAGTGAATAGCAGGCAGGCTGACAGTGACGTAGTATAACGGCAAAGAGCCAAAAGAGGCAATGCAATGCAGTGTCTGGATTTATTGGAGACAATGTCGCAGAGTTGATGGTCAGTGTCCGTGCGCACCAGTCATCAAGCACACCACCATCTGGAGGATCAAAGTGTGTTATGCAAGTGTACCCGGGTGCGCTGTTGAATCTCGGGCAATGTGAATCATGGCCATCGGGGACCAGGCAACCGTATTCGGAAACGGTTCCAATGACTCCATCCTGATTGGCTAAGATTGGCTTCCAAAGTTCGAGTGCTCAGTTTCAAACAAAATGCTGCAAATCATGAACACATCGTGTGATTTCCGTGAAATTGTGCACGCACATTCCCACTAGGCCAAGGAAGAAATGCCACATGAACATTTTCAACTCAGCCTCATGGTGGCGCTATAACTGGCCGAAAAGTGTTTTTTACCTCTTAACTGCATGGATCTGTGGCAAATTTTGTATGCCAACTCCCTAGAGGCCAAGGAAAAACCTATGCCTGGAATTTTTCACATCTGCTCTTTATAGCGCCACCAGGAGGCTGACATATGCAAAACACATTTTCTAATATTACTCCTTCAGATTGTATCCAAATTTCACGCAAATCGGTACACATGCTCTCCATAGTCATGTGATCAAGACGGGTTTGTTTGATTTCTCATAATCCACCCTCATTGGCTTCTAAACCTTTCAGGAGTAGCCCACTTTGTACCCGTTTTGTACAAATCGCCACAACTACTCAACGCAGCGTCCGATTGTGGTGAAACTGTGCATGCATATTCCCACTAGGCTTTGGAAGAAATGCCACTTGACAGTTTTCAAATCAGCCTCATGGTGGTGCTACAACAGGCCAAGCCGCGTCACACACACACACACACACACACACACACACACACACACACACACACACATACACATACACATACACATACACACACACACACACACACACACACATATTGCTCCTAAACATTTTGCCAAACATCACACACACTCCTATCCTCCTGGTGGAGACCTGTGCCCAGAAGGGCACTTTTTCTAGTTATATATATTTTTTAATCCCACGAGTTTTGCAACCTATTTTTTTCACCCTGTGTCAATTATCTATTGTAATCCTGGGCGCTACAGTCTCTCTGCCAACCTGGGGAGAGCAACGGACTGACCTCATGCTTCCTTCTATGCATGAGGTTTCCCCGGTTGGACGTAGCGGGTGGAAGGAACACGTTATTCCAACCAGTTCCTTTCCCCTCCCTCAGGTGCCCCGGCTGGCCAGGGAGAGGCAGTATAGAGACCACGATTACTGAATGTTTTTTGTGAGGGTACCTACCTACCGTAGGGGACACGGGGAGAAGATGCAACATGCATTTCAGAATACAACAGGGGGTGGCGTGGCAATGGCATACTGTAATGTAATGTTCGATTCCCAAGCCCGGCGACCTTAGCTGTGTGTCACTCCCTGTCTCTCTCTCTCCCTGTCACTCTCAACTGTACTATCCAACAAATGAAAACAAAAAAGCCCCAAGAAGTATAAAACAACAACAAGAAAACACAGCAGGGGAATCCATATTGTAAAAATATTACTATTATTTTAATTAAATTTTTCTCTTTTCTCAATTTAGCAAGCACTTTGCTTCAAATATAAAGTGCATTATTATTATTATTATTTATTGTATTGTATCTGCCACATGACGACTTACGTCATCATTTAGTTCCCTAAACAAACACTAATAGTCCATAAACTTGGTGTGTGTGTGTGTGTGTGTGTGTGTGTGTGTGTGTGTGTGTGTGTGTGTGTGTGTGTGTGTGTGTGTGTGTGTGTGTGTGTGTGTGTGTGTGTGTGTGTGTGTGTGTGTGTGTGTGTGTGTGTGTGTGTGTGTGTGTGTGTGTGTGTGTGTGTGTGTGTGTGTGTGTAGTGACATCACATACAGCATCCTGTTTGAAGCCGTCACCACCTTGTTGGTGCTGCTGTCCTATCAGCTCTTCAACAAAGAGATCCTCCGGGATGGATCCATCTACCAGCACATCATGAAAGGACGATGGTGAGAGACCAAGCACTCAACGCCTCACGTACATTTATCCAAAATGAATAAGCCAATATACCGATCTACAAGTTCACACACCGCCCCGTAGATCGGATATTTTTGGTGCATGGCATGCCGCCGGTGCGTAAACTAGGTATAAATCCAGTGTAGTGTAAGTCTGTGGTTCCCAAACCTTTTAGCTCAATGACCAAAACAGAAATATGATGTTTGCCACGCTTTTAGATCTTTTAGATTTTCGCTACTTCTTAAATGTCTTCATGAAATAACTATTTTTTTTAAATAAATATTATTGAATTGTGTTTAAAATTCATGAAATTCTTTTCTTTTTGGGGGGGAAATAATAATAATTAAAAACAAAATGTAGTTAACAAAAACAATAAAGGGACGCATACAAATCTGTCCCTGCCCACAAAACTTTTATTGTGGAAAAAAAGTTAAAGCCCTATTATTCTGATAGTAATCGTTGCTATAGAGTGTTTGTTCAGTAACAGCAGTGTCTCCCTGTCTCTTCATCTCTTTAATAAACAGAAAAGAGTATATCAGCATCAATTTTGTTGCGTTCCAGATAATAATGTCCCTGCTCGTTACTTTGTGTACTTGTTCATCCTGTGTTCATCCTGATTAGATGAACTCGACCGTTCTTTCTCGAGTTACAGCGCGTCAAAGTGTAGGTAGCTTGAACTGAAAATGTATTTTCTAGTATTTACTAAAGAGCTGGCGAGAAATGGAAGACCTCTTGTTTCTGAACCATCACTGTATTAGCCTCGCGTAGCCAGCCTTCATCTGCCTTTGCAATGGATATTGCCCCAGGCAGATTAGCACTTATTTTGCCGGGGAAGCTTTCATAATAAAGGCACTAGAGTGCCACGCAGATGAGGCAGATTTTACTCTGAAAAGCCTCGCCTTCCATTACCCCCCAAAACCGTGAGGCATAAGTTTCCCTTACTACGTCACACTGTCACATCTAAAGTCTCCCTAGATGCGTTAATATTCCAAACGGGGTGCTTGCTGAAGTCAGAAAGGAAGACAGAACATCGGCGATATGATCAAAACCATGGAGAGCGCCGTAGATTTAGAGTTATGAGCCACTTTTGTCGGCCCGTAATCAAGGAAGTGAACGGCAGTGCGCAAGGCTTGAAACTATTTGAAGATTTGGATCCGGGTCAACAGATTCAGATTCAGTAAAAAAACAGTACGAGATTAGGTGATGTTCTATATTGTCTGAATCAACTTTGTTTGTGTTTGTTTACGTACTAAAAGAGTGACTTTGAGAGCTGTTTCGTAAGTAAATGAGGAACATATTTAGAATTATCAATTTCTAATCACTGGGCAATTATTTTTTATTTCTTGTCCTATGTAACTACACAACCTAAACCTTGCACTTTAAGCTTTCTTGAAATTCTCGTCTTGTATTTAGACGGTATAATTGTAAGAGAAATGTGTGTCCACAGTCTACTCTCCACAGACAAAAAAAAAAGATTCTCAAACAAAATAATTGTCGACACGTTTGTTTTACGTGTGAGAGTCCACTGGTGTGAGATTCCAGACGCTGGTCTTATGACTGTAAAAGCCTTAAAGCCCAATTTATTATCCCTCTTTTCAGTTTGTTGGAATGTCGCTCTTCCACAAAAACCTTGTGGTGTTCCAAAAAAAATGTGTTCTCACACATTGAGATAAAAACCCAGCCAACTATGGCTGTTTGTCTGGAAGTCAGGCCCAGATCTTTCCTGTGAGGTCCGTGTAATTTGTTTCAAATATTCAAATGTTTCAATGGGAAGTTGGCTGTTGATGGTGATGAAAATAATGATGATGATAATATATTTTTGTTTGTAATAAAAAAATAATATCTGATATCATGTTTCCACTTTGAGAACTGCTTTTTGGGAAGCATGCTTTTTTAAATTTCTTGCTTTTTTTTGCCATGCATTTAATGCGTAACTACTGTATGTATGCTACCTTTTTGGCCAGGGCCCACTTGAAAAAGAGATTAATCCCTGCACCTCCCAACTCCCCTTTCTCTCTCTCTCTCTCTGTGTGTGTGTGTGTGTGTGTGTGTGTGTGTGTGTGTGTGTGTGTGTGTGTGTGTGTGTGTGTGTGTGTGTGTGTGTGTGTGTGTGTGTGTGTGTGTGTGTGTGTGTGTGTGTGTGTGTGTGTGTGCGTGCGTGCGTGCGTCTCTCTCTCTCTCTCTCTCTCTCTCTCTCTCTCTCTCTCTTCCAGTCTGTCTCTCACCAGTCGACTGGTCAAGACTCTGCTGTACAACTTCATCAGACAGGAGAAGTGCCCGCCTCCTGCCACGCACATCTTCGAACCTCAGGCCGAGGGCGGCGGTCTGTTCTACGGCCTGGCGTCCGGAGTGGCAAGTACGAACGCCTCAGTCAGTCAGTTTCTTTAGATGCCAGGCACTGTGGAAGGTTGCACGTTCGTGACCCGGAACGTTGCGTTTCTCAATACATATCTTAAAGTGGGAGTGCAATGGCTTTTTTGGGCATATTATTTTGTAGTATCAGTCTGAAATGGAAGCCTCTAGGTTTCAGAACCAATCAGAGCGTTGCATCCCTTCAGGCCATTGGACGTTAGCTACATCCACGTCTAATCTCTTTGTTTACAACTTAGTCTGAGAGACAAACGGTGGATTTCAGCATGTGTGTTACTACGTGGCTTATTTCTGACCTATAATGTTTTCAGATACATATTGTAGCGTGCTGATTAAGTTTAAAATGAGTCATAAGATGTCTGGATGTCATCTTGAATGAGATTATAAACGGAGTAATTCTGTAATCAACACCAGCTGTGTTTGGGAATAAAACGGGTGAATGAAACCAAGATTCTTTCGGGCCTCTACACGTCATCACACAGCACATTTAGTTTTTTGTCACTTTTGATATAAAAATAGTACACAAAAATGGAAATGTTATCATTGTTTAGGCATCTATTGTTAGGTATGCCCACATTAATTTCCTTTAATCTACCGGTGCGTCAGCGGTGCATAAGGCATTATCAAAAACAAAAGAAAGATGTACTTGTGAGAGATGAAAGAGAGAGAGTCCTGGTACACGAGATGGAAATGAATACTGTCTGTCTGTCTATCTGTCTGTGGGCCGGCTACTGATCAGGGATATGAGTTATGGTGGCCTGTTCTGTAATCCTCTAGAGCCTGCTTGTCTGCAGCCACCTCCCTCACACACACACACGTGCATGCGCGCGCACACACACACACACACACACACGCATACGCTGAGAACTCATCACCGCATTATTTTTGTTCCTGCATTTGCATGCACATCATGTTTACTTAGATGATTGCAGCGAATTCACAGAGGAATTGCTCAACAAGTAAAAAAACAAAACAAAAAGATAAAACAAGGGACAATACGTT